>NW_005871212.1:1237310-1392135 GCF_000147115.1 Myotis lucifugus | reverse complement strand
CAATTGCCACCAAGCTGCTGTCCGAGGGGCCGGCCCCCACGGCGAAGCTACTTCTATTTATTCACCGTCTGTGCCTTCTCCAGCGCTCCCCTCCTTCAGGCTCTGCCCACCTCCCCCACCCCATCCCCACCCCACCTGTCAGGGAGGGGCAGGCTCCCAGACCGCCTGGCTGGAGCCAGTTTCCTGTTCAGAATGGGCCAGGGACCCCGTTGCAGAGCGCTGGGAGCAGGCGGTGTTTGGCCTAAGGGCGCACATATTTGTGTGTCTCATAAGCGGCTTGCCCACCAGTATGTGCCTTGTTTGGGTGGGGTCACAGGACGGTGTGAGGCCTGCAAAGGAGCCCTGCCTTTGGCCACTGTGGTCACTGGGATTTGGCCACTTGGATTCCAGTGGGTGTTTTCAGCCACAATCCCACCCGGGGCTCCCATCCCTAGCTCCTGGCTTGGGACTCCCCCCACCCTCTTTCAGCTTCGGAAAGGAACCACGCGAATCCCAGCCCTGCCCGCGGGAGAGCGCCGCTGCAGGAACGCACTGGATGGGGCTCCAGGACCAACGCATATGATTTGACTTAAATTAAGTTTTTCCATTGAGAATGTTTTCATTTTCTTTAAAAGAATATAGTTTTCTTCTAAAACTTGGCCCACCGTTGTTATTTTTAGGAAAGTTACAAGAAGCAAATGTCCACTTGTATGTCATATTTTCAGGGTAAAAGCATTGTAGTTTAACTATTTTTGTATAAATGGCTCTAAAATCTCAATATATGTGTCTGCCTTTTAGACATTAGAATAGTTGGGGGGTGTGTCTGTCAATGTCTTAGGAGTGGTAACCTTAATGTGTTTTGAAGAAATGTAGATCACATTTTTTTCTTTGAAAGACAGGTCAGCATTGGGAAGCCTGGAAGCCCACTGATGGCTTGTGCTGGACTTCCCTGTGGCTGGCCCCAGGGGCAGGTGACCTCGTCATGATAAATCACAGTGCTTTTCACGGAAAATTTTTTTTAAAATTTTTTTATTGCTTAAAGTATTACAAAGGGTATTACATATGTGTCCTTTTTTTCCCCCCGCCCTTGACAATCCCCTGGCCTCCTCTACCCCCCTTTTCACGGAAAATTGTGACTTCAGTCCCTTTGTTCCTGTGGGAACCTGAACCTTCTCTTGGCTCCTGCACTTACCCTCCCTTTCCTTCAGTGTTAGAGTGGGTCTCTGCTGGTAGGACCACTCAGTGTTAGAGTGGGACTGAAGGAACCGGAGGTTGTGGGAGTGTCCGTGGGGAGAATGGGAAGGGAAGTGGCAGCCAGGGGTGTCCCGCTGGGCTGAGGCCTGGGGCTGGGAGGCCCCCTGGTGGGCTGAGGAAGCAAGTACCCAAGGAGTTTGCTGAGGAAGGGAGTGTTTCAGCGCAGAGGTGGTTCTGAGATGGGGAAAGTGTCTGGAGAAGGGGACTTCAGCGGGATCAGGGTGGTTTCTTGAAGGAGGTGATCCCAACAGGGCAGGTGAGAGTAAATTCCAGGAACGGGAGCCCATTTCTGGCTTTCTCTTCTTTCTAAGCCGGGCTGCTTTGCTTTCTAGCCAATGATCGCAAAGCTTTCTTCTGATTGCCCTCTTGCTTCTGATGTCAAAGCTGCTTTGCACTTGGTTTCTCCTTGTTGGTAACAGCCCTTCTCTTTTCTCTTCCTCTGTGTCTGCTGTGGAGGGGGCCTCGGATCGTCCAGTTCCACGCCTGCTCCGTGCGGGTTACCCTGCTTCCACACCCAGCTGGACTGGGTTCAAGTGCCATACTTTGCTAAAAGTCAGAGGCAAGGGAATGCATGGCCCCGGGGAGTGGGCACATCTCTGGCCACCTTTGCGCTGTCTGCACTCCAGGGCCTGTATTGCTCTGTCAGGACTGCTGACTGCCACTCTCCCTCTGACCACAGAGCCTTTGCACACGCAGTTCCCTCTGCCTAGTCCACTCCCTGCCCAATACTTTAATTCCTCGTCCAGTCCTTCCGACCCCAGTTACACAAATAAGCCAGACTCCCAGTTATTACACCAAACACCCAGAATTTTGGACTCCTGCTCTCCAAGCTCATTTTCCAAAAGTAGCATATTCTAGTCCATTTTATTTTATTTTATTTTATTTTTTAAATTTTTTTTTTTTATTTTTCGCTAAAAGTATTACAAAGGGTATTACATAAGTGTCCTTTTTTCCCCCCCGCCCTTGACAGGCCCCTGCCCTCCCTTACCCCCCAGTGTCTTATGTCCATTAGTTATGGTTATATGGATGCATACAAGTCCTTCGATTGATCTCTTACTCCCCTCCCTCCTGTCCTCCAACCCTCCCTGGCCTTCCCACTGCAGTCCGTCAAACAGTTTGAGGCAGCTCTGCCACTGTATTTATTATTGTTCAAAAGTTTGTAATGGTCTTAATTATCCATGAAAGAGTGCGATCATGTGGTATTTTTCCTTCATTGACTGGCTTGTTTCACTTAGCATAATGCTCTCCAGTTCCATCCATGCTGTTGCAAATGGTAAGAGTTCCTTCTTTTTAACAGCAGCATAGTATTCCATCGTGTAGATGTACCACAGTTTTCTAATCCATTCATATATTCTAGTCCATTTTAAAAAACTATATTTTTATTTCAGAGAGGATGGGAGAGGGACACAGAGAGAGAAACTTCAGTGATGAGAGCATTATCAATCGGTTGTCTCCTGTATTCCCCCTACTGGGGATTAAGCTTGCAACCTGGGATGTACCCTGACCAGGAATCAAACCATGACCTCCTGGTTCATAGGTTGATACTCAACCACTGAGCTACACTGGCTAAGCTCTTCTAGTCCATTTTCAGGAGTTGAGACTGAGGAAGCAGTGTGAGAATGAGACTCCAAGCCAGATTGCCCATGACCCTCCAACCCTGGTGCCAATGCACCTGCCCCTGGGATCTCTCCCCTGACGTCAGTACCTGGTGACACTTGTGCCTGCCTGTGATCACCGCTGTGCTTTCATGTATCAAGAGAACGAAAGTTCTTTCTAGACCTCTATCTCCTCACAAGATGGTGTGCCCTCCAGGCCCGGGTCTGTCTGAGTCTCCACAGTGCCTGGTACATGGTTGGTACCATAGCCCAAGCAGACCCTGCTCTGGCTTTTCGGGTCCAGACTTAGGACACCCACCATTGGTCAGCAAGTCCAAGTGCAGCCTGAGTTGCCCAGTAAAGGAGCCAAGGATGAGACATAAAAGCCCAAAAATCAGGGTTTACTTAAGTTCTACACACACTGCACCAAGTGTGCCCATGTGTGGCCCAGGCAGTACCCATACGGGTGTGCCTTTGTGCTAGGTCCTCAGTTCAGTATTCATGCATAGAGGCAAGACCTTTGAATGCTAGATCCAGTGTGTGTGTGTGTGTGTGTGTGTGTGTGTGTGTGTGTGTGTGACGTTGGGTTGGGATGGTGGGCTTTTGGAAGGTTCTGGTGGGTTTTAGGTCTGGGGTGCCCTCATGGTCCTAGGGCAGGAGGGGATGGTCAGTGCTTCCTGCCCCTCTTTGGTCAGGAGACACAGATGAGAGCTTGTTGATCTGCAGGTAAACTTGAGGGTCTTGCTTGGGAGGGAGCCAGAAGGGGCTGGGCAGTTGGGGCCGTGATTTATGGGACCTGGGAGGGGCCTGGCATGGGAATCCACAGCAGCAAAGGTCTGGAGAGCAATGTGGGCCAAAGAATGACTCCATGTCAGTGGGCCAGTCCTGGTGGCGTCGGGATGAGCATGGTGATGTGTGTGGCTTTGCTCACCACCATCTCCTACCACCCCCCCATCCCTGAGGTTGGTCTCCAGCTCTGTGCACTTCTATTTAGCAGATGCTCCCTGAGAGGGACAAGGGCTGCAGAATAGGAGTAGGCTCAGCCTGCGGGGGCCACCGGGAGGGCTGGGACCCAGCTTACGTCTGGGAGTGGGGGAAGGACCCAAGTCACAGGTGGCTTCTCCCCCTGCAGCTCTGAAGGACCTGCATGGTGTGTGGGCATTGGGTCTGTGTGGGCCCTGAGTGTGTGGTGGGTGCCTGGCTGGGAGAGGGTGTGTGCTCTGGCGACTGGGTGACCGCTCAGAGCAGGCCTGGGTGAGGGGCTCAGAGATGGGAGGGGCCGTATGGCCTGGGGTGGAGGTGGGAAGGTCTTCCTGAGCCGTCCTGGGAGGAAGTGTGTGTGGCACTGTGTCCTGGGGTAGCAGGAGCAGTCGGGGCAGCAGGCACCCACCAGGTCCCTGGTTCCTGGAGACAGAGAGCCAGGATGTGTCTGTGATCTTGGAGAACCCAAGGGAAACACCCACAGCTGGAGCACAAGGTACCTTCTCCCCTCTGTCTTCCTTCTCTGTCCCTGAGGGCACTGTTGGGCTGTCCTTCCTAAGCCCGGGGTGTGGGGGGGGGGGTCCAGGTGGATCCTTTCCTGTCCTATAAGGAGGGTTATCCTGGGGAGCAGAGAGGGCCTGGGAGGCTCCCAAGGACACCAGGCCTCTGCGGGCCTCCTGGGCTGGGGACTATGGCTCTGAAACTTCTGGGACTTTGGGGGGAAGTGCTCCCAGTCTGTGCCCAGCTGCGCCCCTGTCCTGTCTTCTTCTTCTTTTTATTTTTTTAAATATATTTTTATTGATTTCAGAGAGAAAGGGAGAGAGAGAGAGAAATATCAATGATGAGAGAGAATCATTGATAGGCTGCCTCCTGCACGCCCCCTTCTGGGGATTGAGCCTGCAACCTGGGCATGTGCTCCTGACTGGAATCGAACCTGGGACCCTTCAGTTCGCAGGCCAACGCTCTATCCACTGAGCCAGACCAGCTAGGGCCTGTCCTGTCTTCTCACACTGTCCTTATGTCTGCTGGGCAGGTGCAGCTGCCCATGCCACACATACCTGATTTTCCCACTGATTACATGACTGTCCTACAACCTCCACCTTATCTCCCTGAAGTTACCTGCCACACACCTGTTGTGGGCACCTGCTTGACACAGCAGGCTCACTCAGTCCTTTGTGACAGTGCCTGGGCATCCGTGCCCTGTCCACGGCCAGCCTTGTGGACACAAGGCAGGTTTGCAGTCAGGAGATGTGTGTCACCAGCTAGGTAACGACGCTTCTTAAAGCAGACGAGTGATTAATAATGAAAGACAGGGAAGTACACAGAACAGTTTGATTAAAATACTCTTAGCTGGATACTCCATTGGTCTCCGGGAGGGAGAAACCCACTATATTGTGTGTCTTCTATTAGTGCACTTAAGGGCAGTAGTGCCTAAAAAGTGTGTCTCTTCAAATATTTGTTGCTCAATATTGTAAAGTCCGTCTTTAGCCTTAATTAAAAATGCATAAAATGGGGGTGGGACTGGATGGTCTCATTATTTGCATTGGTGCATGAGGCTTTCTGAGTAAATGTTGGTTTAATTAAAACAAACAAAAAAAACCCCCACTCAGTAGAAATGCAACTCAAAATTTAAAATGGACTTTAAAATTGTCTACAAAGTGTTTTCTGGTACAAAGTGAATCGCAGCTTAAACCCCGCCCCCACCCCCCCTCCACAAAGGGCAGGCAGCAGGCCTAAGGAGAGGGAGACGTGTGGACCTGGGGTTTTCTGGGAGACGTGTGCTGCGGGCCCAGGACATCGCAGGGATTCGGAGGGGGTGGATGTTCTTCCAGGCGCACACTGTGCCTGGACCCACTGCACTGGGAGCTTCTCTCTCCCAGCCCTGGGCCTGACACCTGCTCCTCCCACGCCCACTCCAGGGCTGTAATAAAGGGAACAGGGTGGAAGTCCAGGCCTTAGCCAGTGGAGCCACCTGTGAATAGGTCCGTGAGGCAGTCAGGGGGGAACAGGCCGAAGGAGACTGTGCCGCTAAGGCCAGTAGAGCATGCAAAACAAGCACCAGCCACTGGAGTTGGAAAGTGCCTGGTGTGATGAATCAGGGTGTGGATGGGGAGGAGGGAGCACTGAGGATTAGCTGGCTTTGGGCACCAGGAGCAGACCCTGACAGGTGAGAGGACAGTTAGCTTACTGGGAGATGAAGGAGACACAGGTGGAGTTGTAAGGGCTTGAGACAGGGAAGGAAAGGCAGCTAGCTGGTGCAGCTCGTGTTAGTTAGGTGGTTACCAACGGGAGTCAGTGGACCTTCATCCTAAGGGAACTCGGAGAACCAGCTGAGCATGCTCCATGGGAGGGGCAAGGGAGCCCGGGTGTTTGTGCCTCACCTTCCGGGCAGCCCTCCTTTAAAAGCTGGCAAAGCACGAGTTGGAGAAGGCCCTCCGGCCACGCAAGGCAGCATCGCATTGAAAGAGCAAAACAGCGGTTCTCAACCTCTGGGTCCCGACCCCTTTGGGGGTCAAACGACCCTTTCACAGGGGAAGCCTAAATATATCCTGCATATCAGATATTTACATTACGATTCATAACAGTAGCAAAATTACAGGTATGAAGTAGCAACGAAAATAATTTTATGGTTGGGGGTCACCACAACATGAGGAACTGTATTAAAGGGTCGCGGCATTAGGAAGGTTGAGAACCACTGGCTAACTGAACATACTCTTCCCATGTGACCCAGAGATCCATGCCTTGGGATTTACCCAAAGGAGATGAAAACTTACGTCCACATAAAAGCCTGCTCGTGGATGTTTCCAGCTTTATTCATAATCGCCAAAACTTAGAAGCCAGAAAGATGCCCTTCCGCAGGTGCATGGGTAAACTGGCACACCCAGACAACGGAATACTATTCAGCACTAAATCAGGTAAGTGATCAAGCCTTGAGAAGACCTGGAGGAGCTTTAAATGCATGTCACGAATAGAAAGAAGCGAATCTGAAAAGACTCCATATCTGCCCTGACCAGGAGGCTTGTTGGAGCATTGTCTCGTACACCAAAAATGTTGGGGTTCGATCGGATTGGGCTGCATACAGGAGGCAGCTGATCGGTGTTTCTCTCTCTCTGAAATCAATAAACATATCCTCAGGTGAGGAATAAAATAGAGAGGCTCCATACCAACTATGTGATATTCTGGAAAAAGCAAAGCTAGGAGGCAGTGAAAGGACTGTGGTTAGCAAGGGCTAAGGGGTGGGAGGGCTGAATAGGCAGAGCACAGAGGACTTTGGGGCAGGGAAGCTACTCAGTAGGACTCTCTATTGGTGGATAAAGTCATTATGCATTTGTCCAAACCCACGATGTGCCACACCAAGCATGAGCCCTAATGTAAACTATGGGCTTGGGTGAGTGCTGTGTCAGTGTAGACTTACCGGCTGTGACAGATGCCCTCCTCTGGCCGGGGAAGTTGATAACGGGGGAGGCTGTGCATGTGTGGGGTAGCGGGTGTATGAAAAATTTCTGTGCCTTTCTCTAAATTCTGCTATGAATCTACAATTGCTCTTTAAAAAGTCTTTAAAGAGAAAGAAAAGAGCAATGATGTGGTCAGGCCAAGGATGGGAGTGGACGGCAGGAAGGGAGCGATAAGTAATGAAGGTGGTTGAGCCACAGCCTCTGTTCTCCCAGTGATTTGGGAGCTTCCTGCTAGAAGCTTCCTGAGATTCTACAGCAAGCTTCCACCTGGTACAACTGATACCTCCACCACCCCCACGGCCCCCACCATAAGGTGTGCTGAGGACTAGTTGCCTCATGTGATATTTTAATCCATGTCATCTTCACAGTAAAGTCTTCAGGTAGATACTGTTATTTCCCCCATTTTATGGGCCGGGGGAAGGAGCCTATCTAGCAGTTTTCAGGTTTAGCAGTTTTAAGCAGACTGCCCATTGTTGCACAGCTAGTAAGTAGTGGAATAGGCCAGTTTTTCCAGCTCAACCTCCTGCAAGTGTCTTAACCATGATTCCTGCCAATACTGTTCTCTCTAAAAGGACCCAGGCACCTACCAGTAGTTAACAAGTCTGATTTCCTCCAGATGAAAATATTTCTAAAAACAAACAAAAAGAAACTGAAGCTGTGATTTTTCAAAGCATATCGCCTGTTCTGAGGCCTGTCAGAACTGATGCAGGCAGTGTTCTCACTCAGCGTGGAGGGGATGGGCATGCTACCCGGGATCTGCCACTCATGAGAGAGCAGAGAACGTGAAAGTGACGTGCTGCATCTAGACATCGTGTTCTCTGCACAGGATGGTCCCTGAGATCATGTACCAGACTCCAAATTTGTTTCACTCATTATTTATAACATCACTAATCCAGCGGTACCAAAAGGTGCCACTATGACCATCAGGCCCAAGTTCAATTTTAATCCTAAGAAAACATGTAAGATGTCTCTCCCTCCCTCCCGCACCCTTATCAGGGATGTGCAATGGTCTAAACTTTCACTTTTTGAAAGTGATGAAATGTAACCCTGAGACAGCTCAAACAGAACTCAGGCCTGATGTTCTCTGCAAAATGGCCTTATTTGGTGGTAATAGCACTAGTGTTGTATGCGTGGTGATCAAATCCTGTGTTTTCAGTTGTCCTTTTTATGGTCAGTTAAGACAATATTAGGATATAGATTTAACATCCAGGTATCCAATGTGACAGACTAAAGTGTGCTCTCCACTCATGGGGAGAATGTCTTCCTGTGACAGTGGGTCCCGGGTAAGTGTTACAGGCTTCTACAGTGGAAGTTGACTGTAAGGGCCGAAGAAGCACATTTTGGAAATGGTCTTGTAAACTGCAACGAAGGCATCTTTCTTTAGCAGCTCCCTTCCCAAACACGGCAGCATGCTTTACAAACCTATCAAAGTGATATACAGAGATCGTTTTGTTTTTTAAAAATATATTTTTATTGATTTCAGAGAGGAAGGGAGAGGGAGAGAGAGAAAGAAACATCAATAATGAGAGAATCATTGATTCACTGACTTCCACATGCCCCCTACTAGTAGGGATTGAGCCTGAAACCTGGGCCTGTGTCCTAACCTGAAATCAAACTGTGACCCCCTAGTTCATAGGTTGATGCTCAACCACTGAGCCACGCCAGGCAGCTGCTCTTCATTTTTTAGCATAGCCCATGGTCGGCAAACCGTGGCTTGCGAGCCACATGCGGCTCTTTGGCCCCTTGAGTGTGGCTCTTCCACAAAATACCGACTTCTGTGCATGGGACACGAAGTTTCAATCGCACTGTACATGGGCACCCGCACATGGTATATTGTGGAAGCGTGACACTCAAGGGGCCAAAGAGCCACATGTGGCTCATGAGCTGCGGTTTGCTGACCACGGGCCTAAAGTAATCAATATTTAATATATTAGGCATTTCTGTGTAGATAATGATGTTTAAATGCCCCTAGACAGTGCATTCCTTTGTCCTATTGGTTTTACATAGAGTCCAAAGTTCAGTTCCATGAAGTAAGTATTTACTCACCACCTTCCCTATACATTTCTATGTTCAATCCACGGCCCTTGAGGGGCTCAGTATAGTAGGTAAGGGACTCATGTAGAAATGATTCAAATAAAAGGAAGACGCTGATAAATGCGACAATAGGTACATGGCTACAGTGCAGGGAGGCCCAGAGGACTCGAGACCCAGGGATCCACTCATCACTGATCTGGTGTCCACGGCTGTCTCATCAGTGTGGAGCTTGGTGAATATTCTAGGACATAAAGGACATAAATCCTCTTCCCGGTACAGCCACCCAATGCCATGGGGCCTGGGGGCTCAGTGTGTCATTATAAGTATTCCATTGTCTTCTAGGGAGCCACAGAGGTACCACAAAGAGGGCTATAGACACTGTATCTGTCTGTCATTTTTCTTTAATGCAGGTTTTATAAGACTTTCTCCCAACAAAATCGCAATCACAACACATATCCCTTTGCCGTACACTTAGCTAGAATATTGTGTTGAATTAAACATATGATTAAACCATATTTTTTGAAAGGAGTTTGGGCAATGATAAATGGCATTTTTTTTTAGCACTCAGACAACCTGATTCTGTGCCCATCAAGTTGTGAGGGATTTGCTCCGAGGAATCAGTCTTTTGTAAGCAGTGAATCCTGGATACTGGCTGTGGGTACATAACCCTGGGTTCAGAGCCACTTCTACCAATTTTGTACCATGAGAGCTTGGGAAGCTTTCTTTTTATTTATTTATTTATTTAATTAAATCTTTATTGTTCAGATTACATTTGTTCCTCTTTTTTTCCCCCCCATAACTCCCCTCCTCCCAGTTCCCGCCCCACCCTCCGCCCTCACTCCCCACCCACTGTCCTCATCCATAGGTGCACGATTTTTGTCCAGTCTCTTCCCGAATCTCCCATTCCCCTTTCCCCCCCAAGAATAGTCAGTCCATTCCCTTTCTATGTCCCTGATTCATTATAATCACCAGTTCATTCTGTACATCAGATTATTTATTCACTTGAATCTTAGATTCACTTGTTGATAGATCCATGTTTGTTGTTCACAATTTGTATCTTTACCTTTTTCGTCTTCCTCTTCTTAAAGGATACCTTTCAGCATTTCGTATAATACTGGTTTAGTGGTGATGAACTCCTTTAGCTTTTCCTTATCTGTGAAGCTCTTTATCTGACCTTCAATTCTGAATGATAGCTTTGCTGGATAAAGTAATCTTGGTTGTAGGTTCTTGGTATTCATCACTTTGAATATTTCTTGCCATTCCCTTCTGGCCTGCAAAGTTTCTGTTGAGAAATCAGCTGACAGTCGTATGGGTACTCCCTTGAAGGTAACTGACTGTCTTTCTCTGGCTGCTTTTAAGATTCTCTCTTTGTCTTTTGCTCTTGGCATTTTAATTATGATGTGTCTTGGTGTGGTCCTTTTTGGATTCCTTTTGTTTGGGGTTCTCTGTGCTTCTTGGACCTGTAAGTCCATTTCTTTCACCAGGTAGGGGAAGTTTTCTGTCATTATTTCTTCAAATAGGTTTTCAATATCTTGCTGTCTCTCATCTTCTGGCACCCCTATAATTCTGATGTTTATACGCTTGAAGCTGTCCCAGAGGCTCCTTACACTATCTTTGAATTTTTGGATTCTTTTTTCTTTTTGCTTTTCCGGTTGGGGGTTTTTTGCTTCTTCATATTTCAAATCTTTGACTTGATTCTTGCGCTCCTCTGGTCTGCTATTGGGTGTCTGTATAATATTCTTTATTTCAGTCCGTGTATGCTTAATTTCTAGTTGGTTCTTTATCATAGCATCGAGGGTCTCATTAGATTTCGTGAGGCTCTCATCAAGTTTATTGGCAGCTTCTAGCACATTATTGCAAGCCCTCAAAATTGCGTTTTTTAGCTCTATATCCTCCATTTCTGTCATGTTTTTTTGTCTCCGCATTTTTTATGCTTTCTTGGTGCACCCCCTTGTGGTCTTTGCACGCAGTCTTGTTCTAGTTAAGCCTTGATTGTTGTAGTTAATACTAGAGGGATTTGACCACCAGGCCGACTAGCTGTGAGAATCAGCTGTGTCTGCCGCGGGAAAACTTCTGTCCTCTGGAGAGGTGCTAATCTAGCCTTTGCCTGAGGCTATCCGGCAAATGGCTCTGCGCAGGGCTTGGGCGGGGCGGGTCGCAGGGGATCAACAGGGCGGGCAGAGGAAGCAGTTATGGCTGCTCTCAGTCCTGTTCCCAGAGGCTCTGCTTCTCAGAACCCCAGCAACGGCTGCAAACCTCGGAGAGAAAGCTGCCCTCACGTTCCAACTGATGCCAGACAATCCCGCTTCTCCCATTTGAGTCTGAGTCCCTAGAGACTCGCCCGGATCTGGAGCTCAGAGTCTGAGACTCCCTCCTGATTGAAAACGACAACCACGCCCTCAGCCACCAGCCCGCTTTGCGCGCGTACCTCTGCACCTTTAAATTTTCCACACTGCGCCTCCTCTGAGCCTCGGTATGCTGTTGTCTTTCCTTCTAGTTGAAGAGTCTCTCCTCAGCCAGCCTTCCTGTGGTTCTGGGTGATGTCCGTTCCGTCTTTTAGTTGTATTTTTGAAGTGGTTGTTTGCAGCAGCAATCTCCGGTGTTTACCTATGCCGCCATCTTGGTCTCCCTCGGGAAGCTTTCTTAATCCTACTAGCCTACTTAGTTTCCTCATCTGGAAAGGAATGATTTTAAATTACTTCCCTAATAGTCCTGCTGTGTTGAATGAGACAACACTTGGAAAGTGATTAGCAGCCTCCCCGGCAGATGGTAAGCTCATAAAGTGTTGGCTAGTGCTCAGGCAGTTAATCTGTCTTCTTAACTGCAGTGATGGCTCTAACTTAAGTTTAAGTCACAGCATTCTCTGAGGATCCCATCTCCCAGGACGCTTTCCTCCACAATCCACGGTTCACGTTAGTAGCTCCTCTTTCTCCAGGCCCATCTTCCTTAATAGCCTGAGCTCTTCCCAGAAATTTCCCCAGTACCCTAATTTCTTTTCCATGGTTTTTACTTCGCCACACACTGTACTACCTGAAACTGTTCCTTCTACCACCTGAAACTGTTATTGGAGGCTGTGAAAAGGACTCCCATTAGGGGTAAAGTAGTGACTACTGTGTGTGTTCTCTTGTGCCTGGGGAATCCATGTCCTTGACTGTGAATTTCAGGTTACTGCCTGGGTACCCGTGGTGCTTTCTTCCTTCTCTCTGCTCTTCCCATTTTTCTACCTCTTTATCATCCCCCTCTTTCCCGCTCTCAGACTCTAACTTAGGATCTGCCTCAACTTGTATTGTTTTTTTTCTAATACGTGGAAAACAATTCAGGATTATTTCTCAGAGTTAAGAAATTTGGTTGAATAATCACAAAGTCATAAAGCTAGATTATCACTTGACAGTGAGCAGGCTAGTCAAACTGACAGGACCACACACATCCTGAAGGTGAGAATTCATCTTTATTGTATTTCCTCAAGAGATGCATTGCCCTGAGCTCTTTAATAATCTAAATTAACACACACGCATGTCATCCAGGCAAGGTAAAAAATTACACCTGAATTCTCACAATTCACTAATAAAGACCAAAAAAATAAAGAATATGGGAGAACTACCCACCTAGCTATAAGATAATTGATATTATCTACACTAATAAAAGAGAAACATGGTAATTGGCGTACGGCCGCTACCCTTTTCATTGGCTAATCAGTGAGTATATGCAAATTAACTGTCAGCCAAGATGGCGGCCGGCAGCCAGGCAGCTGGAAGCGAACATGAGGCTTGCTTGCTGCAGTAGAGGAGGACTCCAACATTCCCCGCCTCACTTGCCGGCCTCTGAGCTACAACTCTAAGCAACTATGTACTATGTTGCAAATAAGAAGATAAACAAAACCCCAGTAACCGGCTTTCAGTCAGCTGGGCTTTAGCAACATTGTATCGATGTTTTCAGCAGCGAGGCCTCAGAGCTAAAGCTGGCCCAGAATTAAAAAAAAAATAAAAGAAAACAAGGAGCGGTTGGAAGCTTCAGTCACTCGCTTCCGGAAAACAGCCCTCAGCCCCTCACCCAGACTGGTCAGGCACCCCAGTGGGGACCCCCACCCTGATCCAGGACACCCTTCAGGGCAAACCAGCCAGCCCCCACCCGTGCACCAGGCCTCTATTCTATATAGTAAAAGGGTAATATGCCTCCCAGCACCGGGATCAGTGTGACAGGGGGCAGCGCCCAAACCCCCTGATTGCCCTGCGGCTCTGTGTGTTACAGGGGGCGGGGCCACAACCTCCCTATCTGCCCTGCTCTGTGCCTGATAGGGGGGAGCTCCCCAATCCCCTGATTGCCCTTCGGCTCTGTGTTTGACAGGGTGCAGCGCACCAACCCCCTGATCACCCTGCTCTGTGTGTGACAGGGTAGAGCCATAACCTCCCCATTGGCCCTGCCCTGAGTGTGACAGGGTGCAGCGCCCCACCCCCTGATCTGCCCTGCTCTGTGTGTGACAGGGGGCGGTGCCCCAACTCCCCTGATGGGCCCTGCTCTGTGCGTGACAGGGGGCAGCGCCCCAACCCCCTGATGGGCCCTGCTCTGTGAGTGACAGGGGGCAGCGCCCCAACCCCCTGATTGGCCCTGCTCTGTGAGTGACAGGGGGCAGCGCCCCAACCCCCTGATGGGCCCTGCTCTGTGAGTGACAGGGGGCAGCGCCCCAACCCCCTGATTGGCCCTGCTCTGTGAGTGACAGGGGGCAGCGCCCCAACCCCCTGATTGGCCCTGCTCTGTGGGTGACAGGGGGTGGCGCTGCAACCTCCCCATCGACCCTGCCTTGAGTGTGTCAGCGGGCGGTGCCCCAACCCCCCAATCGGCCCTACCCTGAGCGTGACTGAGGGTGGCATCGCAACCTCCCAATCCGCCCTGCTCTGTGCATGACGGGGCGGCGCCCCAACTCCCCATTCGGCCCTGCTCTGAGCCTGACCAGGGGCTGCACCTAGGGATTGGGCCTGCCCTCTGCCACCCAGAAGCAGGCCTAAGCCAGCAGGTCGTTATCTCCCGAGGGGTCCCAGACTGTGAGAGGGCTCAGGCCGGGCTGGGGTACGCCCCCCCTCCAGTGCACAAATTTTTGTGCACCGGGCCTCTAGTATAAATATAATAGATTAAAATACAAAATCCTCGCTTGAAAATGTAGACAAAATTATATTGACATCTATACCAGCTATAATACTAATTAAAAACATTGTAGGAACAGGGTGTCTTCAAAACTACGACTATTGCAAAGCTACCTCACTAAATATTAAATATGAAAATAAATATAATAACCCTATGGGCAACATTTTCTAAACAAACTCACAAAATGCATGGCATGCATTCAGCTATCACAAACTTAGGGCTCTAATTTTATACTTTAAAGTATTTCCCTCCTGGTCTGAGACCCCAAACACCACCTTCAGATGGCTCTGGAAGGCTACAACCAGGTGTAGAAAATGTGGGACCTCCAGCTTCTGCCTCAGGAGATTTGAATTAAACAATGTGAAATTTGGGATGGAGCCTTAGGAAGGGATGGAATCTGAAAAACCCTAGTTCCGTATTGTCCTCCTACAGACTCCTAGACGTGCTCCTGGGAACAGACAGACATAGCTTTGGAGCCTGTTGGAGGTCGTTCTGGGCTCCTCTGCATGATGTTTCCCTTCCTCCTGTCTGTCCTGAGCACCTGGATGGACTTCCTGTTGAAAAATGGAGTCTGCCCTGGGCTCAGCGATCTAGAGGTAAGAGGAAGAGACAGGATGTCACATTCCAAACAGGCAGCTCTCCACATGTAAAGATTATTAAAATCTCAGGCAATTCTAACAGAGTTTGGCTAACCTGTAGGCCCCATTTTATCTCCAGCCCTCCCTTCTCAGCCCCACTCCTGAACCACTGTTTCCAAGTGTGATGCTTGGACTTCAATGACCCTGAGTCCCAACATTCCTTAGTGTACCCAGTGACCTGTTTATAGCCAGGACTCTAGGTGACTGTGTGTTCGGGGGCAGCACACCTAGGGAGAGAGCTGCTCTAGCTCACTCACACCTTGGTCCTTTTGTGCTCCTTCACATCTAACTTCCAGCCACACTGCAAACATCACTGACATGTCCACATCACAGACCACGAGACCAGGCGCCCCATCCATGCTCCTAACCCTGGATCCGGATGTTTAACTATCATACCGAGTCTGAACGAGGCTAGTGCTATGGTGTGAGTGTTTGTGTCCCCCAAATTCACTACCCCTGAGGTGATGGTATTAGGAGGTGGAGGCCTTTGGGAGGTGGTTAGGCCATTGGGTGGGGCCCTAAGAATGAGCTTATTGTCTGCCCTTAGAGAAGGCTCCAGAGATGCCTCGCTCCTTCCACTGTGTAAGGACATGGCGACATGTTGGCCGTCTGCAGCACAGAAGACGGTCTCACCAGAACCCCACCGTGCCAGCACTTGATCGCAGCCTTCCAGCCTCCAGAATGGTGAGAAGCAAATGTCTGTTGTTGATCAGCCACCCAGTCTGTGGTGTTTTGTTATAGCGGCCAGAACGGACTAAGGTAGTGAGGTCACAAGATTTTAACCAAAACTCAGTCCTCTGCCACAATCTGTAACTCCCATGTGTCGATCAGGGCAAGCCATGCGGGACCAGTATTTCTCAACCTTTGCTCATTCTGACAAACTTCCTTGACCATAAACTTGAGGGGAGACATGTAATGGTCCAAGGGGAGAGATTGTGAGCCAGGGGAAGTGAAGGACACAGGGTGATCTGGCCATGGGCCACTTGTTTGCGTGTAAACGTGGATGAAGACAGCTAGTGGGGATTTATCTGTTTATCTTTGGATTTAGAGACTGTTCCATCTGATACCCTATTGTTAGACATTGACTTCAGTGCAGAACGTCCCTGTAGTTGGCATTCCTGAGGGAGAAAGGCCCAAGTGAATGAACAACAGGAAGTCACAATATATGGAAAAAATTGGAAACTAACTCAGTTTTCAAGAAACTCAACATTTCAACAAATTGATTGCTTGGACCTAGTTGCTCTGTTTAAAATGATTCCACAAAATCTTGAGGTCTGGCCCCCACACATCCCACTGAGGTGCCTGTGTGTCAGCTTGTGGCTGGGAGCTGTCAGTGCCTGGCTGTGTGCCTGGCGGGTCCACTTCAGTGTGTGGAGAGGTGATGAGGAGGGGGACGATGAGCATGGGTCCAGCCATTGGATTCCTGGGATTTCTTAGAGACAACAAATCCTTTCATCTGTACCTGTGAGGACTCCGACCGCCTTCCTTCAGCCCTACCTTAGGTGGTCTCAGAAAGGAGGGCGCGATCTCGCTTCCAGACCCAGAGCTCTGGATCAAAAGCCTGGATCTGGAAGGACAAATAGCCCCCTGAGAAGATGATGACTCTCCAGGTGCACCCCATCCCGTCCCTGGTCCAGCCTTCAATTCTTAGTCATCCCCAAATCCCCAAACCGATCCCCAAGGTCCCCTGTCTCTCCAATGTGGTTTCCTCCCCCTAATCCCACAGCCCACCTACCTCTTCGCATTCTTCCCGCGTGACCCTCGCCCTCCAGCCCATGGAACGGAAGAACTGGAATCGCAGTTTGTGGAACAAGGGGCGCTGGGAGCAGTTATTCTCCCCATAGAGGAAGGACAAGATGGCCTGTTTAGGGGCGTGGTAATTCTCTTCCATGTCCAGGGCCAGGTAGCTGAGGAAGGACATGAGGTTGCCAGTCAGGAGCAGGGAGGAAGCGCCTGCCTGTGGTCAGCTTCCCAGAAAGCACTCAGGCTGGATCCTCCTCACACAGGCCCTCGGGAGCCCCATCCAGTGTCTCTGGTGCCACCCAGGCATCAGGAAGCTGAGCGGGACCTGAAGGGCACCTCTCAGACCTTGATGATGAAGATAAAATTCAGCGGGGAAGCCGGGCCCCTTCCTTTCAACCTGTTGTGTGTGCACACACCTGTGTCCCTATAGTGTCAGTGCCCATACAGCTGCTGAGGGCAGGGACCACGCGGTCTATTTCGGTCTTCATCGCTTTCCTACCAAATGACTAACAGGCCCAGTAACTCAACAGCACTTATTAAAAAATATACATTTTTATTGATTTTAGAGAGGAAGGAAGAGGGAGAGAGAGATAGAAATATCAATGATGAGAGAGAATCATTGATTGGCTGCCTCCTGCATGCCCCTCACAGGGGATCCAGCCTACAACCAGGCATATGCCATTGACCAGAATCAAACCTGGGACCCTTATGGTCTGCAGGCTGACTCTCTATCCACTGAGCTAAACCGGCTAGGGCTCAACAGCACTTTTTAAATTCTCTTCCCATCCTCACCTTCCCTGGCCATGAATGGGCTTTATAAGGTTGCACAGAATGAATGAATGAATGAATGAATGCTTTTTCTCATAGTCAAGTGGAAAACTGATTACCTTACAGACTCAATATAACTTGAACATTTGCAAAATAAAAAACCCCCTGTGTGGAGTGTTTTAAGAAGCCATTGATATTTTGACAAGTGCTGTCCTAACAGGTATCTAGTTGAATGGGATTGGGGAAGGAGAAAGGGGGAGAAGAGAAGTCATTGTAATCCAAGATATCACATTATAATACAGTTTGAATAACCAACCACTGGCATGTAGAAATTAGGGGGTCAGAGAAGTTATCTGAATATTTTTTGTTTGAATCAGTATAAGAATACACCTTTTTTTCAGATACATATGTGTAAATAATACCTAGACAGAAAGCAATAGTAAGAAAACAGGAAAAGGTGTTTAGAAGAGCAGTGAAACAAAGAATGGGATATCAGGGTGGTATTGATGGAGACCCTGAGACAGCTGAATTCAAGCTGAAAACTTTGGCCTTGATTTAGAAGGAAATTAGCAAATGAAATTCTTGTGGTAGTTGGTGAAGTGTTTAAACCTGTGTTTTGGAAGGATATTCAGGAAGATTTGTAAGAAACACCCCTGGGTAGCATTTTACAATAGATCTGTGTTGTTTAATACTTTTTTTCTTAATTATCATCTGAGAATATTTTCATTGATTTTTAGAGAGAGGGGAAGGGAGGGAGGGACACAGAGAGAGAAAGAGAGAGAGAGAAACTCTGATCCACTGCCTCCTGCATGCACCCCAGTTGGGGCTGGGATTGAACCTGCAACCTGCAACCTGCATATGTGCCCTGACTGGAAATCGAACCCTCAACTTTTCGGTTTAGGGGACAACACTCCTACCAACTCAGTCGCACATCAGCCAGGGTTGTTTAATGAAGGCCTGCATTGAGGACTAAGACCATTACATTTGGCATGGTTATGGCGGGGGGGGGGGGGGGGAGAGAAAGAGAGAGAGAGAGAGAGAGAGAGAGAGAGAGAGAGAGAGAGAGAGAGAGAGAGTTAGAAATGGCTAGTCCCAAGCCTATTTGTTGGGGGTAAAGTGAAGTGGTATCAATTCTTTATGAGGCTTTTGTGTTTTCTTTTATTTTGTTCAATCTTTTAATTGACATTAGGGTTGTTGGCTTTTACAAAGAAGAGTATAAAAAACCCTATACTACAATTCTATCATTTTTATAACTAGACGGAACAGTACAAATAGGTTATAAAAATAGATGAAAAGGCCTTAGCTGGTTAGCTCTGTGGTTAGAGCATCAGCTAAAGGGTCTCAGAGTCCATTCTGGTCAAGGGCACCTACCTCGGTTGCAGGCTCAGTTCCCTGCCCTGGTCGAGGCTCCTGTGAGAGGCAACCAATGGGTGTGTCTCTCTCACATTGATGTTTCTCTCTCTCTCTTTCTCCCCCTCCCTTCCATTCTCTAAAAAAATCAATGGAAAAAATATCCCTGGGTGGTAATTAACAAAAATTAAAAAAAATAGATGAAAGGTCAGAGATACAACTCGTCTCCCTCCTCCTCCCCAGGGTATGAATACTGACTGATGGGAATAAGCAAGATACTCACAGGGCCAGGAAGAAATGAAGGCGTTGGTACTGCCAGGAGAAGAGGCCCGCGCGGCTGAAATAAGCTATCACCATGGACAGGAGATACTGATGGAAAGAGAACAAACATAAAAGGACTCCCGTTGTGAAAGAGGAGGAACAGTGGGATGAGTGACTGGCTGATGCTCCCAGTGGCAAGCGCTGAGGTTTCAGGGCGTGTGCTCAGGACAGCCAGCTCCAGGAGGGTCTTTGACAGGCTGGAGCAAAGGGGTGTCCCCAAAGGCAGAGAGAAGAGGGCACTTGATGTGGCCAAAACCACAGGGGCAAGATCCCAGAGGAGCCAGGGCTGAGGCAGGGCTGCCCGTCCACACTGCAGGAAACCCCCCGGTCCCCGAAGGGAAGGGGTGACAAGGCATCAGGCTGGAGAGAGAGCTGTGGGCTCGGAAAGCTCTCCCCTGCCCCAGGATAGATGGCAGAGCAGGAGTACTTCTTGCCTTGTCAGAGAGCCTCAGATTGGTGTCCCAGGCCAGGAATCTTTTAATGACAGGATCCTCTGTGGAAGAGGGCATATGTTAGCTTGAGGACAGCAACAGGGTTGCCATGGGAGCATTCCAGGGCCAAGTGCAGAACCATGGCCCTCCTGGGGAAATTTCAGGATTGTGGCCAAGGCCGAGGCCAGTAGGAAGAGGGACAGAGGAGATAGTTCCTGGGATAAGGAAGCAGTGGTGACCCCTGAACCTTACCCCCCAGTCTGGGGTGACTGAGTGACAGGTAGGGTGTCAGTCACCTATCTACAAGATTCAGAGCTGAAGTAATCCGATGCCATGGCCATTGTCAGTGGACAGTCCCTTCAGGGTGGGAAGGTGGCCTTATTATGTGCCTTCTTACACAGATGAAGGTGTTTAGAATCAGAAGGCCAGTCAGAGCTGAGTAGTCGCAGAGGGTGCAGTTGAAACTGAGCTGCCTGACCCCAAGTGCAGCCCCATTTGAAGTGTAGCCTAGTCTTCCATTATCTCTGAGTGCCCCGCCCCCCCTCCGCCATGAGAGATTGACATGGAGCCCTCCTAGGAAAGGGAGCTCGCTAACTGGCAGGGAATTCTTTTCTATTGGGAAGGAGTACTTATTGGAAGGTCCTTTTTAAAGCGTAGGATTGGAGGGTGCTCTGCAGGGTCCCTTCCTACCGAGCAGCCTGGTGAAGGCCTGATGGTGCTCAGGTCGCACTGAAGACACCCGCTGCCTCTTCAGCTTCATCTTGAGCCCGCACAGGGTCTCCACGACCCAGAGGTCCTGAGCCCCAGGGGCAGGCTCCTCCTCTGTCCCCTCCTCTGTGGGCCACTCCCTCTTCCTTTTCAGGCGAGCAGATCGAGGCAGGGCGCTGCCCTCTGCACAGGGGCCTGAGTAAAAAAACCAGCTACAACACACAGCATTTGCCTCTGGAATTCAGCTACTGGCCACAGAAAACAAACTGCATACCCAGTCCACCTCATGTACTCCCGCCCCCAAAGCAAACCCCTCCATTGTCTCCAGTCTCATAGTCTACTGGCCGCCCCCCCCAGCCATCTTTCCATCTCACTCCTTTGGTGATGCCCACCTGTCCCCCAGTCATCTTGTCATTGTTCTATGTCTCTGTCCTCAAAACCCTTCCTTGTTGGTGATAATTTCTCCCATTGGAGGGAAAAGACAGGAACCCTCCACTATTACCTCCCTTCCCTTCTCTCATCCTTGGATCTCATCTCCTAGCCTCCTTCCCAGGCTTTCCTTTCGTGGGGATTTCCTTGTCCCCAGCTCCTGTGATCTCCTCCAATCCCTGGCTTTCTGAATCTCTCTTTCACACACACACTACTCAGGTCCCCCTTCCTCAATGGTAACCCTCTCAAATCCCTTCTGCCCCCAGTTTCCTCACCTGATGGTCCTGGCACGACTTCAACCACTCTCACCTCTAGGGGGCACCCTGAGCAGTTAGGTTGTGGTCTCTGGTTCTCACCCTGGAAACTTGGTTCACAACTGGCCATGATTTCTCCCAAATCTTCCCTTTCAGGACACCTAGACTCCAGTCTTTTCAAATTCTTGGAGAAGATGCTGTTGCCCACCCCCGTTGCCAAGCACCACGGAATTTGGTCCTTCCAATCAGGAAGGTCGGAAGCCTCTGATGTCATTAGTCATTCCAACCTGGCAAGCAGCTTGAAGGATCCAAACCCATGGACTGCCATGTGTGCACTGCTCCTGGGAATCAGGGGTCAACCGTACCTCCTGCCACTGACCCAACAGCCTCTGTCCAGCCTCCAACACTCTCCTCAAATGTCAGCATAATTCTCTTTAAAAAATCTTTATTGTTGAAAGTATTATATATGTCTCCCCTTTTCCCCCATTGATTCCCTCCATCCCCCACCCCCACACACCCCACCCCAGGCCTCACCACCCCACTGTCTATGTCCATCTGCAGCAGTCCTCAACCTGTGGGTCGCAACCATCGGAAAATACATATAGCATATCAGATATTTACATTACGATTCATAACAGTAGCAAAATTACAGTTATGAAGTAAAAACGAAAATAATTTTATGGTTGGGGTCACCACAACATGAGGAACTGTATTAAAGGGTCACGGCATTAGGAAAGTTGAGAACCACTGAAGGTCTTTGGTTGATTACCTCCTCTCCACCCACCTTCCCCCACCTTCCCTCCAAGATTCCACACTCTGTTCCATGCTTCCTTGTCTCTGGATCCACTCTGTTCATCAGTTTATTTTGTTAATTAGATTCCACGTATCAACATCACTCTTTACCCCTCTCCAGGAGATGCTGTGTTCTCTCCATTCTGAACTTGAAATAGGCTGAGCTCTCCTTTCCCATTCCTACTTCAGAGCTTGGTCTGATGAGAGAGGGAGCTCACAAGGACATTTAGGGGAAGCAGAAGTGCTCAGACTTTACAAGAATGAGATACGTGTGTAAAAAAGATCCCAGCTACATTGACTCCTCGTATTAAATAGTTACTTAAAACACTCCATTTGCCAAAGCTCGATGGTTACAGACACAATGTTCAGGATTCTGTACTGGAGGACATGCATCTTCCAGCCTCAGGCATCTTTTAGTCCAAGAGACTGTGAGAACCTAAAATCCTAGAAAACTACACATGTGCTCACACACTCAGGTGGTGTCTCCAATTTCAGGGAGTCTCTGGATTTCCCAAAGCTGCCCCTCAATTCCAATTAAACTCTAGTCTACATGTTTCCAGCCTGTGTATCATCCTTGACCCAGACATTTTACTACCTCCCAGTAGCCTATGGATGAAATGTGCCATGCACAAAGAGACCACGTGGAGAGATCTTCCCTCCTTCCCTCTCTTTCTCCCTTTCTTCCTTTTTGTGGTAAAATAACATAACACAATTTAACATTTTAACCACATTTACAGTTAAATTCAGTGGCATTGAGCACATTCACATGGTTGTGCTACAATCACCATCATCCATCTCCACAACCTCTTCATCTTCCCAAACTGAGACTCTGCAGCCATCAAGTACTGACTCCCCCTGTCTCTCTCCAGTCCCTGGCAGCCACCATTTACCTTTCTCTCCTTATGAGGTTGACCACTCTAGGCCCCTCATATAAGTGGGATCAGACAGTATTTGTCCATTATTTCTGGCTCATTCAGTCAGCATAATGTCCTCAGGGTTCATCCATGTTGTATGTGTCAGGATTGCCTTCCTTTTTAAGGATGAATAATCCTAATATATAAAAACCCAGGGTCTGTAACGTCCAAAACGACCGAAAGCTTGACCGACTGGAAGTCAGTCCTGCAGTCAGTGCTGGGTCGCCGGTGCTGGTGACCCGGCACTGACTGTGGAGGGGGCTGCGGATCAGGCCCGGAGAGAGGCAGGGTCTGATCCGTAACCTCCATGGCAGCTGTTCATCAGCCCTTGCCTCTCTCTTTCTCTGGGGGCCTGTCCAGCAGCTATGCCTCTCTTTCTCTCAGGGCCTCCACCTCCACGGGGCTGCTCATCAGCCCCGCCTCTCTGATCAGGCCCGGGGATAGGCCCGGAGACGCTGACTGGCATAGAAACCGACCAATCAGAACCAAATCTGTGTGATGTGAGGAGCCAAGGGCTGCCTAGGAGGTGGAGCTTCTGATGCTGACTGGCATAGAAACCAACCAATCAGAACCTTATCTGGGTGAACTGTGAAGGCAGAACCTAAGGTGGAGGCTGAGGAGGGATTTTAAGGGCAACAGCTGTTTGGTGTAAGAAAGCAGTTCAATTTTTTAATGACTGGTTTGGCAGTATAGTGCATATGGCTGGCTATCAGTCCAGATATAGGGATTATGTATTTTTGTCTGCCAAGAGCATCTCCTCCTGCTGAAAAAGGCTCCCCACCGCCTCTTTAAGCAATCCTATCCAATATAATCTATCTATACTAATAAAAGGGTAATATGCTAATTAGACCGGGTCAACTGGCCATCTTCCGGATGTCTGACTTCCTTCTGGACAAAGCCATGGTGGTGGGGGCCGAGGCAGAGGCAGTTAGGGGCGATCAGGCCATCAGGGGAGGGCAGTTGGGGGCGAGATCAGGCTGTCAGGGGAGGGCAGTTATGGGTGATCAGGCAGGCAGGCAGAGGCAGTTAGGGGCTATCAGACAGGCAGGTGAGTGGTTAGGAGCCAACAGTCCCAGATTGTGAGAGGGATGTCCGACTGCCGGTTTAGGCCCTATCCCACAGGGGCTGGGTTGAGGGACCACCCCCCCCCTTGCACACGAATTTCATGCACTGGGCCACTAGAATTCATTAGAAGGGTCACATTTTGCTTATCCA
This sequence comes from Myotis lucifugus, assembly GCF_000147115.1. NCBI lineage: Eukaryota > Metazoa > Chordata > Mammalia > Chiroptera > Vespertilionidae > Myotis > Myotis lucifugus. The sequence continues at coordinate 1,368,135 of NW_005871212.1, read as the reverse complement.
TCCATCTGCTGATGGATGCGTGGCTTGTTCCCACCTCTTGGCCCTGAGACTTGCTTTTGACCCTTTGTTTGAACTACCCACTTTTCATGGAGATATGAGTGCTTTCCTTTTTCCTTGGGATAAAGGCAATTAACTAACATGGATGGCTACCCAGACTACCAGGTGAATTTACAATGGACTGTGAAAGAATGTATAGCAAATGGTGCTGCCCTTTTACACGAGATGAGTAACCATGACCTTGAGAACACCTCTGTAATGATTAGACCTGCTGAGCTATTTGAAAAGATGAGGTTCGTTTGTTTTTGAAATCTCCTTGGTTTGCTTGCCACGAGCCTTCCAGTCTGGTTTAATGGTTATTCAACAATAAACACAACTGTTTTCTTTATTTCTACAGTTGTGGAGTGATTTTTCTGGGTTGGCAAGAGATTTTATTATTAATCCCGCCCCCCTCCGACCAGCTTTTAAGAAACAATTGGCCAAAAACACGGTTGTATTATTTCACTGCCAAGAAGTGTTAATCATAGTCCTTAAGATCCCATTTAATCATATATATATATATATGTATATATGTATATATACATATATATGTATATGTATATATACACACACACATATATATATATTGATTTCAGAAAGGAAGGGAGAGGGAGGGAGAGAGAAGCATCAATGATGAGAATCATTGATTGGCTGCCTCCTGCACGCCCCCTACTGGGGATCAAGCCCGCAACCGAGAATGTGCCCTTGAGGGACATCAAACCCGGTACCCCTCATTCCGCAGGCCCAGGCTCTCTCCACTGAGCCAAACTGGCTGGGCAAGATCCCATTTTAAAAAAAGTGACACTTTTACCCAATGTAAGCAATGCTCCTTGAGAGGTGAGCTCTGCTTTTATTTTTCGGTTGTATTTTCTGATGATTGCTTTTACAGTTTTTATGCATTAGTTGTGTAATGTAGAAGACTTTGTTTCTATGATCTTTTCTGTCCTTGGAGAAGCCATATGGACATGGGTAATGCTATTTCATGACATGGCTGGGCATTTGCAGGTTCCTAGTGTTTCAGTGAAACGCCCAGTATTTCAGGTGAGTGGACATGATACGCCCTTCCCTTCCTCGCCTGGCTGTGGTGGAAGCTCGGTTCTAACAGGAAAAGTCCCAGAGCAAAGAAAGGACCAGGATTGCCGGTGGCAATCACACAGGCGACACCTTTCCTTGGTCCCTAAGAGCAGCGCGGATGGGTGAGCAGGGAAACGGGCCGGGTCCAGGCGGCCAGCGCTCTGAGCTCAGCGCCTCCTCCCGGGCCGGCGGAGGAGAGACCGTGGGGAGGTCCCTAACTTGAGGGGTGGACCCCTGGCAGGGCCCCGCGTGGTCCTGCGCGTGTCATGTGGGCCCGTTGGCGCACGCGCACTGCCGCTGCCGTTGCTGGCGCGAGAGGTGCGTGCCCAGGCCGGTGCTGCCCGCGGTGCCCGGGCGCCGGCGTCCGTTGGGCGAGGGTGCCGTGGTCCGGGGGGGCGGACGCGGGGCTGTGCGGGCAGCGTCGCGAGCGGGGACCCCCAGGGCCATCCCGGAGGGGCCGCGGGGCAGGGTGAGGCCCTGGGCGCGGGGATCTTCTCCTGAATGAGTTTGTCCCGCAGGCGCAGGGCCGGCTCCTTGGGGGGCGCAGCGGCGGGGCCTTGGGCAGCTCAGCGACTCCGGATGGGGTAGGTGGTGCGTGCGCGGCCTCGGCCAGTTCTGGACCTTCCCGCGGTGGGCAGGGCTGGGTGGGCTCCTCCCGGGCGGCGGCCGGGGGTGCGTGCGGGGAGCAGTGGGCCGCTTCCGGCAGGTCCGCGGGTGGGCGCCCAGGGCAGGGCGGGCTGCTCCGGAGTGGGTGCCCCGGGAGGGTGGCTTCTCGGTCTCCCGGGGGATGGCGAGGTGGCGGTGGCGCCCCAGCCGCGTCCCCTCCTCCCTGCGCACCCCAACTGCCCTTGCTCAGCCTCTCGCCCTCTCCGGGCTCCCGGTGTGACTCTCCGCGTCCCCCAGGCCTTGGATCTGTCCCAAGTGTGTGCCGGCCCTTGCAGCGCAGGGTCCGTCCCAAGGGCCATGCCCTGCCGCCTGGGTGACGGGGAAGGGAGGCCCGAGGGCGGTGGCTTGTCCTAGGTCTCTGGGCCTCTGGGCGGCGTTGCTAACAGGACCCCCAGGCCAAGGGTTCTGCCCATTGTATTACCGTTTTCTTGATAAAAGATTAAGCTCAGTGGCAACCAAGTTTAAGTGAGATAACAAAAACTATGCTCTGATGCACATTTATCCCACTTTTGAGAGCTCATATTCTGGGTTCCTGTGGATTCTTTGTTTTTTGTCAATGGAAAGAGTGTAAACAATGTTTGTTTCTCCTTTTATTTAATGACTAGAGGCCCGGTGCACGAAATTCGTGCACTGGGGATGGGTGGGGGGTCCCTTAGCCCAGCATGTGCCCTCTTGCAGTCCGGGACCCCTCCCTTGTTACTGCCCACCTGCTTGCTGCTTCCTACCGCTTGGCTTGCTGCTCCTTAGTTCTGCCATGAAGGCCTTGGGTCTGCTGGGTGCCGGGCCTGCAGGTTTGTGTCTCTGATACCCCCAGCAGCCCCAGCACCAAGGTGGCGGGCCTTGGGGCTGCTGGGTACAGGCCCCCCATTGCATGTTTGTGTCTTCTATCAGGCCCCCAGCAGCCCCAGCAGCCCCAGCACCACCTAAATAACTTAAGGGAAACTTTATTTAGTCTTCTTTTAAAAGCAATCTAGTTTAAAAATGAGTTGCTGTTAAGACAGAACAAAGAACATGGTACCTAAGAGTGAGATAGACTGACAGAGGAGAGGCTGGGCACTGGTCAGGGGCTTACATGCCAACTGTTCTCCACCTGGGAAATGATGTAAAATCGGTTTCTTTAGTTTTCTGCTTAATGGTCTTCTCCAGCACTGAGGTCAGAGGAGCCGCCTTCCAGCCCGTAGGCTGCTTCTCAGAGTCGAAATTTTCGCCATAGGCCTCTGCCTAGGACAGGACCTCTGCACCCCCAGGGTGCATAAACACACAGGGCTTCCATCAGGCTCTGCTGATCCCGGGACCCGGAGGCCTCTCGGCTCCACTGATCCAGGCGGCCGGGAGGCCTCTCGGCTCCACTGATCCAGGCGGCCGGGAGGCCTCTCGGCTCCACTGATCCCGGGCCGGGAGGCCTCTCGGCTCCGCTGATCCAGGCGGCCAGGAGGCCTCTCGGCTCCGCTGATCCCGGGGCCGGGAGGCCTCTCGGCTCCGCTGATCCCGGGGCCGGGAGGCCTCTCGGCTCCGCTGATCCCGGGCGGGAGGCCTCTCGGCTCCGCTGATCCCGGGGCCGGGAGGCCTCTCGGCTCCGCTGATCCCGGGGCGGAGGCTTCTCGGCTCCGCTGATCCAGGCGGCCAGGAGCCTCTCGGCTCCGCTGATCCCGGGGCGGAGGCCTCTCGGCTCCGCTGATCCCGGCCTGGCTGGCCGCCATCTTGGCTGACAGTTAATTTGCATATACTCACTGATTAGCCAATGAAAAGGGTAGCGGTCGTACGCCAATTACCATGTTTCTCTTTTATTAGTGTAGACTAGAGGCCCAGTGCATGAAATTAGTGCAGCGGTGCAGTCCCTAGGCCTGGCGGGCGATCGAAGTGTGAGTGTCTGGCATGGAAGGGCAGGTCCCAGCTGACCTCTGGGCCCTGGGCAGCACCTGGGCCCCGGGCCCCCGCGTGCCCTCCTCTTCCTCAGTCATGGTGCCCGAGTCCTCACGCGGAGTTGTGGTGAGCGTGGCCGGATGCTGCAGGCCAGGGCGCAGTGTGGGCCTCTGGGCTGCCCAGCCGTGCCACACGGAAGCCGGTCAGGCAGCGCTCTTTCCTGGCCGGCCTCACAGACAGGCCCCTGCGGTCCTGGCCTACAGCCTAGCTCACCTGGAAGAGGCTGTGCCGTTGTGGGGCAGGCTCTTCGCGGGCACCTGGCACCTGAGTGTGGGGCTTTCCTGGCGCGCCAGCCCTGACGTCCCAGGGAAGGGTAGCAGGGGGAGTGAGGTGAGCTCGGTGGACACCCCGCATTCTCTGGTCACCCCCGCCCCCAGGTAGCCAGCGAGAGGTTGCAGCCCCCTGCCCGGGTGCCGAGGGAGGTTGGTCGCCACCACCCACCCCCAGTTCCCTGTCCCAGCCTGGGGCCTGGCGCTGATCGGGCGATCAGGGCCTGCGGCCACTGGTCACCATCTGTGGGACGATTGATCTGGGCCGGGCCCCCTGCTTGGCTCCCTCAGCGGCTGGGAGCTGGGCGGCGGCCCCACCCCCCGCCACTGGTCGCCATCTGCAGGGTGATTGGTGAGACGGTCAGGCCCTGCTTGGCACGGCTTGGCCTGGTGCTGCCTGCTTACCTGCTCCACCATCCCACGTGGTCCCGCTCTCGTTGGGGCTCATTGGGGCTGCCAGCACCTTCACTGCTGCCTGCTGCCAGCACTGTGTGGCCAATGCCCACCATGTTTAGCGCCGCCCCCTGGTGGTCAGCGAACATCATAGCAGTCTAACTCTGGGTCGAACTGATCAAGGGGACATTTTGCATATTAGGCTTTTATTACATAGGATGGACAACTATATGTAAAAGGAGTCCATGTTTATATTCACCAGTGGAGTACCTGGTCTAATTGCTTCACATCCTTTTGGAGTTAACAATGCTTAAGAGTTTGTTTCTCCTTGATCACCCTTTTAGGCCCTTCTGAGTGTTCACAGGGTGTCATTTTATTGAGTTTCTTTGGTGTTTTTTATGCAGCGGTTCTCAACCTGTGGGTCACGACCCCTTTGGCAGTCAAACGACCCTTTCACAGGGGTCGCCTAAGACCACCCTGCATATCAGATATTTACATTACGATTCATAACAGTAGCAACATTACAGTTATGAAGTAGCAACGAAAATAATTTTATGGTTGGGTCACAACGTGAGGAACTGTATTTAAAGGGCCAGAAAGTGGAGAACCACTGTGCTAGAGGTTCCTGCCTCAGCAACTCAGGTTCCTCATGACTACAATTATCTGTTTCTTCTCCCTTAGGTCCACGCACTGTTAACAATCTCTACACTTTTCCTGGAGCAGCAGAAAACGCATGAATCCCAGGTGAGTTTTCCCACTTCCTGATGCATTTTAGGAGGTTTATTTAATGACTAGAGGCCCGGTGCACAAAAATTTGTGCACTCGGGGGGGATGTCCCTCAGCCTGGCCTGCGCCCATTTGCAGTCCAGGACCCCTTGGGGGATGTCCACCTGTTGACTTAGGCCCACTCCCCGGGGGATCAGGCCTAAGCTTGCAGTCAGACTTCCTTCTGGCAGCCAGGGAGCCCTCGGGGGATGTCCGACTAAAGGCTTAGGTCCCCAAGGGATCAGGTCTAAACCGTTAGTTGGACATTCTTAGTGCTGCCACGGAGGTGGGAGAGGCTCCTGCCACCACCTCTGGGCTGGCCAGCCATGAGCCAGCTTCTGGCTGAGTGGCACTCCCCATATGGAAGTGCACTGACCACTAGGGGGCAGCTCCTGCATTGAGCGTCTGCCCCCTGGTGGCCAGTGCACATCATAGCAACCGGCCATTCTGCCGTTCAGTCAATGTGCATATTAGCCTTTTATTATTATTATATAGGATATCCCTATTTCCCCCCTTTTGCCCCCTCTACCCAGCTCTTGCTCCCCACTTCTCTCTGGCCATCACCATACTGTTGTCTGTGTCCAAGGGTTGTGCTTATATTTTCTTTGGCTAATCCCTTCTTTAAATTCACTTCTTTAAATTTTTATTTTCAGATAAGTGCTTATAACTGCACTATTAAATATTTTCTATTATATCATTTAGAATTAAGATATTTTTAAATTCAATGCTTGTAAATTTTAGCACAATTTAATAAATTATGCTAGAGGCAATTAGGAGATTTTTTATGTAATGTAGATACATTTTAATTAATATTATATTAATTTTTAATTTTTTAATATTTTAATTTGAAATAATCTCATACATGTTAAAAAAAACCTATAAAATACTACAGCATATTATAAGTACCCTTCACCCAATTTCTTCGGTGTTAATAATTTAAACATAACCATTATACAACTAACAAAATTTGGAATATATTTTTCTTATAATCTCTTTAATGTTACTTAATCCATTTACTTTGTTTCTGTTAATCTTCACCCAAGGATATTTTTTCATTGAATTTTAGAGAGAGTGAAAGGAAAGGGAGAGACACACTGATTGGTTGCCTCCTGCACATGCTCTGATAGGGACTGGGGACCAAGCCAGCAACTGAAGTACATGCCCTTGACTGGAATCAAACCTGGGACCCTTCAGTCCATGGGCTAGTGCTCTATCCACTGAGCAAAACAGGCTGCAGCTTAATTCATTTACTTTTAATCTATATGTGTCTTTATATTTAAAGTGGGTTTTGAGAAACCAAGATGGCGGCATAGGTAAACACCGGAGATTGCTGCCTCGCACAACCACTTCAAAAATACAACTAAAAGACGGAATGGACATCATCCAGAACCACAGGAAGGCTGGCTGAGTGGAAATTCTACAACTAGAAGGAAAGAGAAAGGCATACCGAGACTCAGAGGAGGTGTGGTGCGGAAGTAAAATACAGAGGTACAGAGGCACATGCAGAGAGGGTTGGCGGCTGAGGACACAGTTGTCTTTTTCAATCGGGAGGGAGTCTCAAGCTCCGAGCTCCAGTTCCGGATGAGTCTCTGGGGACCCAGACTCATATGGGAGAAACTGGACTGTCTGGCATCGGTCGGAACTCGGGGGCAGCATTCTCTCGGGGGTGCTTGCAGCGATTGCCGGGACACTGAGAAGCAGGGCCTCTGAGGGCAGGACTGAGAGCAGCCATAACTGCTCCCTCTGCCCTGTTGATCTCCTGGGACCCCACCCTGCCCAAGCCACGGAGGCTTTTGCATATGAAAGGCCTGGCCCTTTGCAATCTGATAATTACCTAACAAACTGCAGCTGGCCCAAGGCCCCAGGGCAACTTGCATTGCGTCACAGCTGGCTCCTGCTGGATAGCCTCAAGCAGAGGCTAGATTAGCACCTCCTTAGAGATCCAGGAGCCAGTGTGCCTGGTGGTCAGAGTGGGACCATCCAGATTGCAGCTCCTCGGATTCGTAAAGGACACACTCAGGGGGCAGACTCAGTGAGCACCAAAGCCCCATTGAAGCAAGTCTTGCCCCGGAGGGGTGTCTCCAGCACAGAAGTTCTCCCACTGCAGACACAGCTGATTCTCACAGCCAATTGGCCTGGAGGTCAATCCCTCCCAGTGATACCTACAACAGTCAAGGCTTAACTACAACAAGACTGTGCACAAAGCCCACAAGGGGGTGCACCAAGAGTGTCTACCTCAGGTAATTGGGGAGGCTGAGCCACTGGGCCCTATAGGACACCTAGCACAGAAAGCCACTCTATCGACACAGCAAAGCATAAAAAAATGCGGAGACAAAGAAACAGGACACAAATGGAGGAAAGCAAACTACTGGATATAGAGTTCAAAACCACACTTTTAAGGTTTTTCAAGAATTTTCTAGAAACCGCCGATAAACTTAATGAGACCCTCAAGAAATCTAATGAGACCCTCTAGTTGGTGATAAAGGACCAACTAGAAATTAAGCATACACTGACTGAAATAAAGAATATTATACAGACTCCCAACAGCAGACCAGAGGATCGCAAGAATCAAGTCAAAGATTTGAAATTCGAAGAAGCAAAAAACACCCAACTGGAAAAGCAAAATGAACAAAGAATCCAAAAATATAAAGATAGTGTAAGGAGCCTCTGGGACAGCTTCAAGCGTACCAACATCCGAATTATAGGGGTGCCAGAAGAAGAGAGAGAGCAAGATATTGAAAACCTATTTGAAGAAATAATGACAGAAAATTTCCCCTACCTGGTGAAAGAAATAGACTTACAAGTCCAGGAAGCGCAGAGAACCCCAAACAAAAGGAATCCAAAGAGGACCACACCAAGACACATCATAATTAAAATGCCAAGAGCAAAAGACAAAGAGAGAATCTTAAAAGCAGCAAGAGAAAGACAGTCAGTTACCTACAAGGGAGTACCATACGACTGTCAGCTGATTTCTCAACAGAAACTTTGCAGGCCAGAAGGGAGTGGCAAGAAATATTCAAAGTGATGAATGCCAAGAACCTACAACCAAGATTAATTTACCCAGCAAAGCTATCATTCAGAATTGAAGGTCAGATAAAGAGCTTCACAGATAAGGAAAAGCTAAAGGAGTTCATCACCACCAAACCAGTATTGTATGAAATGCTGAAAGGTATCCTTTAAGAAGAGGAAGAAGAAGAAAATGGTAAAGATACAAACTATGAACAACAAATACACATCTATCAACAAGTAAATCTAAAAATCAAGTGAATAAATAATCTGATGAACAGAATAAACTGGTGATTATAATAGAATCAGCGGCATAGAAAGGGAGTGGACTGACTATTCTTGGGGGAAGAAAGAGGTGTGGGGGATGCAGGAAGAGACTGAACAAAAATCGTGCACCTATGGATGAGGAAAGTGGGGAGGTGAGGGCAGAGGGTGGAGTGGGAAACGGGTGGAGGGGAGCTATGGGGGGAAAAAGAGGAACAACTGTAATAATCTAAACAATAAAGATTTAATTTTTTAAAAAGTGGGTATTGTTTTTGATTCACCCTCATAATCTGTCTTTAATTTTTTTTGACTTAAAAAATATTTTTATTGATTAAAAGAAGGGAGAGGGAGAGAAACATCAATGATGCGAGAGAATCACTGATGGCTGCCTCCTACACGCCCCCTACTGGGGATGGAGCCCACAACCTGGGCACATGCCCTGACCAGAATGGAACCCGGGACTTCAGTTTGCAGGCTGACGCTCTAACCACTGAGTTACCGGCCAGGGCACGTTTTTGTGACTTTTGCTGACTGGGCTGGTATGGTTTGGCTTGAAGGACTGAGGGTTCCAAGAGAAAGATCGGAGACTTGGTCTGCAAGGCTGCTTACATTTCAGGGGGTCGAGGGCTCATCTTCCCAGCGTCAGGGTGTTTGAACTTGGGAACCACTCGAGGGGCCATTAGAATCAAGCACGTCAGATATCGGGACCTTAACTTCCCCAACCTGAAAATGGGGCAGACCACTATTTCCAGGGGGAGAGTCCAGGACTAGAACCCACGGCCCCCGCCGACATGAGAGCCACCACCTAGTTAGTGGGAAGTGGGAGGTGGCGCCGAGAGGATCGAGAACAGGGCAGTTTGCAGGAAGTGCTTTAGGGTTGGGAGGGGAGAGAGGAGGCGGAGGCTGGAATGTGAAAGCTGAGCTCTCACTACGGAGTTTGTTCCGAAGCTCAGGGAAGGCGGGGCGAAGCTGGGGTGAAGGGGTTAGTCAGTAGATGGGCGAGACGGGCTCCCTCCCCCTCGAAAAGAGAGGGCTGGGTGCGGGGGAAGGCTCTGAGGCGGCGGCGGAAGAACGGGGGGGAGGGGGGAGGGGAAAGCGGACGTGCTCTGGAAGGGGCGGGACCCGCACGCATGTGCGCGCCAGCCCCTCCAGCTCACCCATAATCTGTCTTTTAATTGGTGCATTTATGCCACTGACTTTGAGAGTGCTTACTGATAGAGTTACTGCCATATCTAGCGGCTTCTGGGGCTTCTGGTGCCTGCCAGCGGCCCAGGACCAATAAGGTCCCGGGCGGCAGGCAGGCGGCTCCTGGGTCGCCCATGGGGGCCTGGATGGCGGCTCGCGTGGGCGGCTGGCACTGTCCCGCCCTGCCTGCAGTATGCAAATTAGCTGCCACCTTTGTTGGCGGTTAATTTGCATATCTCGCTGATTAGCCAATGGGAGGTGTAGCAAAGGTACGGTCAATTACCATGTTTGGCTATTATTAGATAGGACTAGAGGCCCGGTGCATGAAATTCGTGCACCATGTGCGGTCCCTAGGCCTGGCCGGCGATCGAGGCATGAGCGTCTGGCATGGAAGGGCAGGTCCCAGCTGACCTCTGGGCTATATTTTAAAATGGGAACGTAGAAGTAGATAAAAGACATTATGTAAAATGCAGCTATTAGAGTGTCAGATCAGCACCAAGAATCTTTGTATCAACTTTGAGCTGCAAATAGGACCAATGTCTTTGACAGTCATAGAATGAGGAAAATGCCTTTCATTACGTGATTTTATAGATTATAAGAAGAGAAACCATATTTGTTCCTGTGGGTTGTAAAGATTCCCTAGGACCTGGAAAGTTTTCTTTAATAAAGCTGACATAATATAGATAGCTCCTGTAATAACAACCAGTAAATCATTGTAATCTATGGCTTAAACTCACTTTTGTAAGTAGTTCTCCTGCCCCGGGAGAACTTGGTGCTTATGATTTTTCCGGGCATCAGCATGTTGTGATGCAGATAGATATGCTTCCATGTTTACCGTTTAACCAGGGATAAAAGTATTCTCTAGTAAAGATGCCCTCGCTGCCCATTCCCACTTCATTTCTCAGTGTCTTGGCTTTGTCCTTACCATTTTCCTGCATCTGTGGGTAAAGATTAGCAGTGACCTAATTATAGTCAAATCCAGTGCACTTTTTCCAGTTCTTTTCATCAGGTGACCATTCATCTGCCTTTGACGTGAGTTTCTTCCAAACTGTTATTTTCTCCCTTTACCTGACTTTTAAAAAAGTTTACCTGCGAGAATTTCTGTGTGTATCCTTGATCGATAAAGAGTCTGTGAAAAAGTGGGTGGAGCCTACCCTATGTGCCCCAGCGGTTGAGTGTTAACCTCTAAACCAGGAGTTCAATGTTCGATTCCCAGTCAGGGCACATGCCCAGGTTGTGGGCTCAATCCCCCGTACAGGGTATGCAGGAGTCAGCCAATCAATGATATTCTCTCATCATTGATGTTTTCCCTTCCTCTCCCTTCCTCTTTGAAATCAATACAAATATATTTTTTAAAAAAATGAGTGGAGATATAACCCCAGTACCATTCTTTCTTATATAATACTAGAGGCCTGGTGCACAAAATTTGTGCACTGTGTGTGTGTGTGTGTGTGTGTGTGTGTCCCATAGCCCAGCCTTCACCCTCTCCAATCTGGGACCCCTAGAGGGCAGTCGACACATCCCTCTCACAATCCAGGACTGCTGGCTCCCAACCGCTCACCTGCCTGCCAACCTGATCACCCCCTAACCCAGGGGTGGGCAAACTTTTTGACTCGAGGGCCACAATGGGTTCTTTTTTTTTTTAAATATATTTTATTGATTTTTTACAGAGAGGAAGGGAGAGAGATAGAGAGTTAGAAACATCGGTGAGAGAGAAACATCGGCCAGCTGCCTCCTGCATATCTCCCACTGGAGATGTGCCCGCAACCCAGGTACATGCCCTTGACCGGAATCGAACCTGGGACCTTTCAGTCCGCAGGCCGACGCTCTATCCACTGAGCCAAACCGGTTTCGGCCACAATGGGTTCTTAAACTGGACCGGAGGGCCGGAACAAAAGCATAGATGGAGTGTTTGTGTGAACTAATATAAATTCAAAGTAAACATCGTTACATAAAAGGGTACTGTCTTTTTTTTTTTTAGTTTTATTCATTTCAAACGGGCCGGATCCGGCCCGCGGGCCGTAAGTTTGCCCACGGCTGCCCTAACCACTCACCTGCCATTCCTGATTGACGCCTAACTGCTCCCCTGCCGGCCCGATTGCCCTTACTGTCCTCCCCTGCTGGCCTGATTGCCCTTAACTGTCCTCCCCTGCAGGCCTGGTCACCCCCAACTGCCCTCCCCTGCAGGCCATCTGTGGCGGCCATCTTGTGTCCACATGGGGGCGGCCATCTTGTGTGTTGGAGTGATGGTCAATTTGCATATTCCCTCTTTATTATATAGGATTATTATATAGGATTCGATAATATTCAGTGTTCAAAGTTTCCCTTTTCTAAATGTTTAGTTTGTTCTTTTCAGTCAGGACACAAATAGCGTCCATATGTTTCAGGTAGGAGATTGGTGTTTTAAATCTATTAATAGTAACTCCCCTTTATGTCTCTTGTGTTATTTCTTTGCAATTTGTTTTTTGAAGAAATTGGGTTGTTTATCCTGTTTCTCACAGTATGGATTGTGGGGATTGCATTGCCATCTGTTTTAACTTTACTTTTTTTTTTTTTAATTCCTTGTAGGCCTTGTAAGATTGGTAGTTAGATTGGAAATTGACTCGGACCAGTTCAGAGTGTTTGGCAAGACTCTTGTCCATGACATGTGCCCTCTTTCTTCTGGAAGCCCGTTTTATCCTCCTGTCTTTGTCTTGTGAGATTAGCTTCTGTTGATTGATACCCATTACCGTGACCAAATGATTCATTACAGGCTATAGAATGGTAAGGTGCTTCTCTACCCTTTCTCCTTCACTTATGAGCTGGACTACTTTTCTGAAGAATAGCATCTCCTCTTTACTTGGTTCTGTGGTTCATACAAGAAGACAATTTCCAAAATATTGAACAGGATTTTACATTTGCTTACTTTTGTTACTATTATGAGCTGGTGGATTTAAACGTTTAAGTACTTTGGTAGGTTGAAGTTGTTACTCCTTTTGATGTGTAAGTGGGCACATCTGTGAATCGCTTCTTCTGAGTCCCTTTGAGTCATTCCCTATGTATTTGATAGCATTCTTTTTTAATCAGTATTTTATTTTGAAAAAACTTCCAATTTACAGAACAGTTACAAGCATTGTACATAGAACTCCCATATTCCTTTTGCCCAGACACTGTGTGGAGAAGACTCGCCCCATGTCCTGAATTTGTGCATCTCCTGAGCTCCTCCAGAGGCTGTGAGCACCCCCTTGTTCCACTCCTCACTGCTTCAGCGTCCCCCATCTCCGCTGCCACAGCTCTGGCCTAAACTGTTCCTGCAGCCTCACCTGTTTCCCTGCCCTGACCACCGGCCATGCCCAGTGTGTCGTATCATGAACACTTTGGCTGGTCCTTGTCCCTGGTTCCTTGGAGGAATGTCCTGGGTGGTCGGGGTGTGTGCGCACCACGCGGGGCCCCCTGGAGCACACCTGGGCTTATGAGGAGGAGGAGCCTCAGGGCGTGGGCCCGTCAGGCCAGAAAGACCAGCCCTGGGACTGCAGATCAGGTATTGGAGCCCAGTCTCTGGGGAGGAGCGGGCCCTGGGGACTGAGTTCAACCTCCTGGCCAGTGATTGATTGACTAGAAACTAGATGGTGCTACATACTGAAACCCCAAGAAAACCCAGGTCCTGGAAGCTCAGCTGAGCTTCTCTGATGGGTGAGGCACATCTGTGCGCTGTGAGGGAGGCCACAGGCTGAGGACACGGAAGCTTGGGGTGCGGGACCGTCCCAGCATCCTCTGACCATCCCCTCTCCCAGGAAGCTTTCCTCCACAATCCACTGTTCACGGCAGTAGTTCCTCCTTCTCCAGGCCCATCTCCCTTAACAGCCTGAACTCGTCCCAGAAATTTCCCCAGTACCCTCATTTCTTTCCCATGGTTCCTGCTTCACCACAGGCTCTAGATGTTCCTTCTACCAGCTAAAACTGTTATTGGAGGTTGTGAAAAGGACTCCCATGAGGGGTAAAAGAGTGAACACTGTGTGTTCTCTTGTGCCCAGGGGTCCCCTGTCACAGCCCATTTCCGGGAAAGCTTGTCTAGTGGAGTCACCTGTCCTTGACTTTGAATTTCTGGTTATTGCCTGGGTACCCGGGGTGCTTTCTTCCTTCTCTCTGCTCTTCCCCATTCTTCTACCTCAATATCGTCCCCTTCTTCCCCCTCTCAGACTCTAACTTAGGATCTGACTCAACTTCTATTGTTTTTTTCTAATACGTGGAAAACAATTCGGGATTATTTCTCAGAGTTAAGAAATTTGGTTGAATAATCACAGCCCCATTTAGCTACATTATCATTTGATAGTGAATAGGCTAATTAAACTGACATGACCAGACACGTCGCAAAGGTGAGAATTCATCTGTATTATATTTTCTCCAGAGATGCATTGCCTTGTGCTCTTTAATGATCTAAATTAACATACAAACATGCCATCCAGGCAAGGCAATAAATTACACCCAAATTCTCACAATTCAATAATAAAGTCTAAAAAATAAAAATTTATAAGAATATGGGGGCCCTAACTGGTTTGGCTCAGTGGATAGAGCTTCGGCCTATGGACTGAAGGGCCCCAGGTTCGATTCCAGTCAAGGGCATGTACCTTGATTGCGGGCACATACCCAGTAGGGGGTGTGCAGGAGGCAGCTGATCGATGTTTCTCTCTCATCGATGTTTCTAACTCTCTATCCTACTCCCTTCCTCTCTGTAAAAAAATCAATAAAATATATTTAAAAAAATAATCACATACCATTGAGGCACATCTTGGGGTGACTTGTTCTGAACTCCCACAAAAGCAAGATGCTGAATGTGACTACAGTTATGTAAAAGCTTAAGAGGACACACACACACACACACACACACACACACACACACACAAAGAATATGGGGGAACTACCACCTACCTATAAGATAATTGATATTATATAAATATAATAGATAAAACCAGAGAAACCTCTCTTGAAAATGGAAACAAAATTATACAGTATTTGCATATGTATGCCAGCTATAATACTCATCAGAAAGCTTTTTAAAACTACTGACTATTCAAATCTACCTAACATAAATATATAAATATTAAATATGAGAATAAATATAATAATCCTATGGGCAACATTTTCTAAACAAACCATAGAATGCATGGCATACATTCAGCTATCACAAACTTAGGGCTCTAATTTTATACTTTAAAGTATTTCCCTCCTGGTCTGAGACCCCAAACACCACCTTCAGATGGCTCTGGAAGGCTACAACCAGGTGTAGAAAATGTGGGACCTCCAGCTTCTGCCTCGGGAGATTTGAATTAAACAATGTGAAATTTGGGATGGAGCCTTAGGAAGGGATGGAATCTGAAAAAACCCTAGTTCCGTATTGTCCTCCTACAGACTCCTAAACGTGCTCCTGGGAACAGACAGACATAGCTTTGGAGCCTGTTGGAGGGCGTTCTGGGCTCTTCTGGATGATGTTTCCCTTCCTCCTGTCTGTCCTGAGCATCTGGATTGACTTCCTGCTTTAAAGTGGAGTCTGCCCTGGGCTCAGCGATCTAGAGGTAAGAGGAAGAGACAGGATGTCACATTCCAAACAGGCAGCTCTCCACATGTAAAGATTATTAAAATCTCAGGCAATTCTAACAGAGTTTGGCTAACCTGTAGGCCCCATTTTATCTCCAGTCCTCCCTTCTCAACCCCACTCCTGAACCACTGTTTCCAAGTGTTATGCTTGGACTTTGACGACCCTGAGTCCCAACATTCCTTAGTGTACCCAGTGACCTGTTTATAGCCAGGACTCTAGGTGACTGTGTGTTCGGGGGCAGCACACCTAGGGAGAGAGCTGCTCTAGCTCACTCACACCTTGGTCCTTTTGTGCTCCTTCACATCTAACTTCCAGCCACACTGCAAACATCACTGACATGTCCACATCACAGACCACGAGACCAGGCGCCCCATCCCTGCTCCTAACCCTGGATTCGGATGTTTAACTATCATACCGAGTCTGAACGAGGCTAGTGCTACGGTGTGAGTGTTTGTGTCCCCCAAATTCATTACCCCTGAGGTGATGGTATTAGGAGGTGGAGGCCTTTGGGAGGTGGTTAGGCCATTGGGTGGGGCCCTAAGAATGAGCTTATTGTCTGCCCTTAGAGAAGGCTCCAGAGATGCCTCCCTCCTTCCACTGTGTAAGGACATGGCGACATGTTGGCCGTCTGCAGCACAGAAGACGGTCTCACCAGAACCCCACCGTGCCAGCACTTGATCGCAGCCTTCCAGCCTCCAGAATGGTGAGAAGCAAATGTCTGTTGTTGATCAGCCACCCAGTCTGTGGTGTTTTGTTATAGCAGCCAGAACGGACTAAGGTAGCGAGGTCACAAGATTTTAACCAAAACTCAGTCCTCTGCCACAATCTGTAACTCCCATGTGTCGATCAGGGCAAGCCATGCTAGACCAGTATTTCTCAACCTTTGCTCATTCTGACAAACTTCCTTGACCATAAACTTGAGGGGAGACATGTAATGGTCCAAGGGGAGAGATTGTGAGCCAGGGGAAGTGAAGGACACAGGGTGATCTGGCCATGGGCCACTTGTTTGCGTGTAAACGTGGATGAAGACAGCTAGTGGGATTTATCTGTTTATCTTTGGATTTAGAGACTGTTCCATCTGATACCCTATTGTTAGACATTGACTTCAGTGCAGAACGTCCCTGTAGTTGGCATTCCTGAGGGAGAAAGGCCCAAGTGAATGAACAACAGGAAGTCACAATATATGGAAAAAATTGGAAACTAACTCAGTTTTCAAGAAACTCAACATTTCAACAAATTGATTGCTTGGACCTAGTTGCTCTGTTTAAAATGAATCCACCAAATCTTGAGGTCTGGCCCCCACACATCCCACTGAGGTGCCTGTGTGTCAGCTTGTGGCTGGGAGCTGAGTCAGTGCCTGGCTGTGTGCCTGGCGGGTCCACTTCAGTGTGTGGAGAGGTGATGAGGAGGGGGACGATGAGCATGGGTCCAGCCATTGGATTCCTGGGATTTCTTAGAGACAACAAATCCTTTCATCTGTACCTGTGAGGACTCCGACCGCCTTCCTTCAGCCCTACCTTAGGTGGTCTCGGAAAGGAGGGCGCGATCTCGCTTCCAGACCCAGAGCTCTGGATCAAAAGCCTGGATCTGGAAGGACAAACAGCCCCCTGAGAAGATGATGACTCTCCAGGTGCACCCCATCCCGTCCCTGGTCCAGCCTTCAATTCTTAGTCATCCCCAAATCCCCAAACCAATCCCCAAGGTCCCCTGTCTCTCCAATGTGGTCCCCTCCCCCTAATCCCACAGCCCACCTACCTCATCGCACTCTTCCCGCGTGACCCTCGCCCTCCAGCCCATGGAACGGAAGAACTGGAATCGCAGTTTGTGGAACAAGGGGCGCTGGGGGCAGTTGTTCTCCCCATAGAGGAAGGACAAGATGGCCTGTTTAGGGGTGTGGTAATTCTCTTCCATGTCCAGGGCCAGGTAGCTGAGGAAGGACATGAGGTTGCCAGTCAGGAGCAGGGAGGAAGCGCCTGCCTGTGCTCAGCTTCCCAGAAAACACTCAGGCTGGATCCTCCTCACACAGGACCTCGGGAGCCCTGTCCAGTGTCTCTGGTGCCACCCAGGCATCAGGAAGCTTAGCGGGACCTGAAGGGCACCTCTCAGACCTTGATGATGAAGATAAAATTCAGCGGGGAAGCCGGGCCCCTTCCTTTCAACCTGTTGTGTGTGCACACACCTGTGTCCCTATAGTGTCAGTGCCCATACAGCTGCTGAGGGCAGGGACCACGCGGTCTATTTCGGTCTTCATCGCTTTCCTACCAAATGACTAACAGGCCCAGTAACTCAACAGCACTTTTTAAATTCTCTTCCCATTCTCACATTCCCTGGCCATGAGGTGGGCTTTATAAGGTTGCATAGAATGAATAAATGAATGGTTTTTCTCACAGTCAAGTGGAAAACTGATTACCTTAAAGACTCAATATAACTTCAACATTTAGAAAAATAAAAAAATTGTGTGGAATGTTTTAAGAAACCATTGATAGATTGACAAGAGCTGTCCTCAACAGGTGTCTTGTCTAATGAATTTAGGGAAGGAAAAAGGGGATAGAAGAGAAATAATTATAATCCAAAATATCACGTTTTAATGGAATTTTAATTAAAGTGATACTGGCATGTAGAAATTGGGGGGTTAAAGATGGTATGTGAAGATTTTGATGTTTGAATCAATTTTAAGAATATGTCTTTTTAAAAGATGCATAGATGTTAAGAACACGTAGACAGAAAACATAAC
This sequence comes from Myotis lucifugus, assembly GCF_000147115.1. NCBI lineage: Eukaryota > Metazoa > Chordata > Mammalia > Chiroptera > Vespertilionidae > Myotis > Myotis lucifugus. Next base: position 1,350,245 of record NW_005871212.1, on the reverse strand, counting down.
ATAAAAACACATGGAAGGTGTTTGGAAGAGCAGTGAAACAAAGAATGTAATATCAGGGTGGTAAGCAAGTTTGATGGAGATAAAAAAGAGCTGAATTCAAGCTGAGAATCCAGGCCTTGAATTAGAAGGTAATTAGCAAGTGAAATTGTTGGGGAGGGTGGTGAAGTGGTTAGACCTGTGTTTTGGAAGGATATTCAGGAGACTTGTGAGAACCATACCTGGGGAGCATTTTACACTAGATCTGTTTTAGCTAGCTAGCTAGCAATTTATTGTTAATTCTCACCTGAGGAAATTTTTTTCCATTGATTTTTAGGGAAAATTAAAGGAGGGAGGAGAGAGAGAGAGAGAGAGAGAGACCCAGAGAGACCCATGTGAGAGACACATCCCTCTCCTAGTAGGGCTCCTTTACTTGCCCTGACCAGGGCCAGGGATGATTTCCTGCCAGACTGGGAATCAAAACCGGGACCTTTCAGTGTAGGGGAGAACACCCGTAACAACTGAGCCACACCAGCTGGAGTTGAGGAGGAAGACCGTAACATTTGGTATTGTAATTGATGTAAGAGAGAAGAGAACGAAGGAGAGGGAAAGAAAGAGAAAGAGGGAATTAGTAATGGCTAGTCCTAAGCCTATTTACTTGGGAGCAAAGTGATGTCACTTCTTTATGACCCTTTTGTGTTTTCTTTGGCTTTGTTCTTTTAACTGACCATAAGGTTGTTGCCTTTAACAACAAACAGCATTAAAAAAACACTATACTCTAATCCTATCAATTCATACACAAAGGAAACTATAAATAGGTTAAAAAAATAAGTGAAAGGTCAGAGACCCACTCCTCGCCCTCCATCTCCCAAGATAAGAATATTTACTGATGAGAATAAGCAAAATACTCACAGGGCTGGTACTGCCAGGAGAAGAGGCCCGCATGGCTGAAATAAGCTATCACCATGGTCAGGAGATACTGATGGAAAGAGAACAAACATAAAAGATCCCAGAGGAGCCAGGGCTGAGGCAGGGCTGCCCGTCCACACTGCAGGAAACCCCCCGGTCCCCGAAGGGAAGGGGTGACAAGGCATCAGGCTGGAGAGAGAGCTGTGGGCTCAGAAAGCTCTCCCCTGCCCCAGGATAGATGGCAGAGCAGGAGTACTTCTTACCTTGTCAGAGAGCCTCAGATTTGTGTCCCAGGCCAGGAATCTTTTAATGACAGGATCCTCTGTGAAAGAGGGCATATGTTAGCTTGAGGACAGCAACAGGGTTGCCATGGGAGCGTTCCAGGGCCAAGTGCAGAACCATGGCCCTCCTGGGGAAGTTTCAGGATTGTGGCCAAGGCCGAGGCCAGTAGGAAGAGGGACAGAGGAGATAGTTCCTGGGATAAGGAAGCAGTGGTGACCCCTGAACCTTACCCCCCAGTCTGGGGTGACTGAGTGACAGGTAGGGTGTCAGTCACCTATCTACAAGATTCAGAGCTGAAATAATCTGTCAACATGCATGAATGTACCCCTGCCGACACATGGCCATTGTCAGTGGACAGTCCCTTCAGGGTGGGAAGGTGGCCTTATTATGTGCCCTCTTACACAGATGAAGGTGTTTAGAATCAGAAGGCCAGTGAGAGCTGATCAGGAAGCTGAGCGGGACCTGAAGGGCACCTCTCAGACCTTGATGATGAAGATAAAATTCAGCGGGGAAGCCGGGCCCCTTCCTTTCTCTGAGTGCCCCCCCCCCCACCCCATGAGTGATTGACACGGAGCCCTCCTAGGAGAGGGAGCTCGCTACCTGGCAGGGGCTACTGGTTACATAAAACAAACTGCATACCCAGTCCACCTCATGTACTCCCCGTCCCCAAAGCAAACCCCTCCATTGTCTCCAGTCTCATAGTCTACTGGCCGTCCCCCCAGCCATCTTTCCATCTTACTCCTTTGGTGATGCCCACCTGTCCCCCAGTCATCTTGTCATTGTTCTATGTCTCTGTCCTCAAAACCCTTCCTTGTTGGTGATAATTTCTCCCATTGGAGGGAAAAGACAGGAACCCTCCACTATTTCCTCCCTTCCCTTCTCTCATCCTTGGATCTCATCTCCTAGCCTCCTTCCCAGGCTTTCCTTTCGTGGGGATGTCCTTGTCCCCAGCTCCTGTGATCTCCTCCAATCCCTGGCTTTCTGAATCTCTCTTTCACACACACACTACTCCGGTCCCCCTTCCTCAATGGTAACCCTCTCAAATCCCTTCTGCCCCCAGTTTCCTCACCTGATGGTCCTGGCACGACTTCAACCACTCTCACCTCTAGGGGGCACCCTGAGCAGTTAGGCTGTGGTCTCTGGTTCTCACGCTGGAAACTTGGTTCACAACTGGCCATGATTTCTCCCAAATCTTCCCTTTCAGGACACCTAGACTCTGATCTGTTCAAATTCTTGGAGAAGATGCTGTTGCCCACCCCCGTTGCCAAGCACCACGGAATTTGGTCCTTCCAATCAGGAAGGTCAGAAGCCTCTGATGTCATTAGTCATTCCAACCTGGCAAGCAGCTTGAAGGATCCAAACCCATGGACTGCCATGTGTGCACTGCTCCTGGGAGTCAGGGGTCAACCGTACCTCCTGCCACTGACCCAACAGCCTCTGTCCAGCCTCCAACACTCTCCTCTATGGCAGCGTCACTCTTTACCCCTCCCCAGGGGATGCTGTGTTCTCTCCATTCTGAACTTGAAATAGGCTGGACTCTCTCCTTTCCCATTCCTATTTCAGAACTTAGTCTGATGAGAGAGGGAGGTCACAAGGGGAAGCAGAAATGCTCAGACCTTACAAGAATGAGATGTGTGTGTAAAAAAAGATCCCATGTACAATGAATTGTCGAATGATAAAGTTACTTTAAAACACTCCATTTGTCAAAGCCGGAGATTATAGACACAATGTTCAGAATTCTGTTCGGGGGACACATCTAGCCTCAGGCATGTTTTAGTCTAAGAGACTCTGAGTAACTAAAATCCTAGGAAACTGTACATATGCTCACGCACTCAGATATGTCTACAATTTCAGGGAGTCCATGGATCACCCAAGTCTGCCCCTCAATTCCAATTAAACGCTAGCCTACATATCAAAAATTTCACTCTTAAAAAAAATTTACTCGACCCAGAAATTTCACTACCACTCGGGTATCCTATGAATAAATATCCCATACACAGAAAGACTACATGGAAAGATCTCTAATTCATGACAGAACATGAGGTTCTCTGTGAAGGTGGGGAGTACAGGAGCAGAAAAGAGACTAACCACTCGGCGTCCTGCAGGATCAGGGATGATTCCTCTGAAGGGCCTGCCTACCTCATGTGTCTGCTATTCACCTGGGCACTGGATCTCCCCCCTTCCCCCCTCCCCGACATCCCATCCTCCCTCCCTCGCTCCCTCCCTCCCACCTCCTTTCCTTCCTCCCTCCCGCTCTTCCTTCAAGAGTAACTAATGTAATAATCATAACATCAAATTTACCATTTTAACTATATTAAGGTTAAATTAAGGGGCATTGAGCACATATTGGAAGGTTGTGCATATCACTCAGTGTTTTTTTGTAGCATTTTTCAAATCTATATATTTGAAAGCCCCAAGTATAGTTTTCAAGAGAGACATGCTCAGGAAATATTATTATATTTTCTCTGTTTTTATTTTCTTCTTCCTCTATCCTCTCTGTCTTCATATTTAGAAGCAGCATCAGCATCATAGCTAACGATTACTGAACATTTGCCATGTCCCAGGCACTGACCTATTTCTTAAATGGATCATCCTACTTAATACTGACAATAACCCTAGGAGGTGAGCACAGTTGTTATTCTCACTTTTTTTTTAAAGTAAGTGTTTTTTAAAAATAAAATATATTTTTATTTCAGAGAGGAAGGGAGAAGGCGAGAGAGAGAAAAACATCAATGATAAGAGAATCATTGATTGGCTGTCCCCTGCACACCCCCCTACTGGGGATCAAGCCCGCAACCTGGGCATGTGCCCTTGACCGGAATCAAACCTGGGGCCCTTCAGTCCGCAGGCCTATGCTCTATCCACTGAGCCCAAACGGCTAGGGCTCTCACTTTTTCCAGATGAAGACACTGAGGCCCGGAGGGATTAATTAATTTACCCAAAAAGCTATTTAGAATTTGGCAGAGGTGAGGTTCTAGCCCAGGAAGTCTGCCACCAGAGTCCTCACTTAACCACTAAATTTCACACCTTTTATGACTGTTCAAACATAGTAATTCCACTCAGAGAACAATAGATAAACTTGGAGATAAAAAACTAGTCAGGCCCTAGCTGGTTTGGCTCAGTGGATAGAGCATCAGCCTGTGTATTGAAGGGTCCTGGGTTCAATTCCAGTCAAGGGCACATGCCCGGGTTGTGGACTCAATCCCCGGCAGGGGGCATGCAGGAGGCAGCCAGTCAATGATTCTCTCTCATCATTGATGTTTCTCTCTCTCCCTCTCCCTTTCTCTCTGAAATCAATAAAAATATATTTAAAAAAAGACTAGTCAGTAATCTCCAATTTCTTTCAGTATCTTAAAAAACACTGCGTTAATAAAACTAGAGTGTGATCAAAGAAAAGTCTGATACATGTTTTTTTTGTTGTTGTTGTTACACTATTCAGTTGCTTACACATAATTCATTTATAAACTGATAGTAATGAAAGTTGGTCTTGAAATATTGTATGTACCCTGGGTGGGTGTCTTGGTTGGAGTGTTGTGCTATACATCAAAAGGTTGTGGGTTCAATTCCCTAGTAGGGCAAATATCTAGGTTGTGAGTTATAGGAGGCAACTGATCAATGTTTCTCTCATTGATGTTCCTCTCTTCCCCTTCTTCTCCCTCTAAAAAATCAATAAAACATGTCCTCAGGTGAGGATTATTTTAAAAAAGGAAATACTACATGTAGCTCAAATTAGGAGCTTGGCATTAAATCTCTTTTTGGACCACAAATAATTTAGCCAAATTAGAGTCTAGAGTAATTTATCATAAGGTGGGCTTTTAACCCTATTATCTAGATCAGTGGTTCTCAACCTTCCTAATGCTGCGACCCTTTAATACAGTTCCTCATGTTGTGGTGACCCCCAACCATAAAATTATTTTCGTTGCTACTTCATAACTATAATTTTGCTACTGTTAGGAATCGTAATGTAAATATCTGATATGCAGGATGGTCTTAGACGACCCCTGTGAAATGGTCGTTCGACCCCCAAAGGGGTCGCGACCCACAGGTTGAAAACCACTGATCTAGATGTACTCAGCAGTTTGCTATGAAAGCTCATAAGCTTGTGGAAGCAGCTCTTGTTAAGCTATGCTACCAGGGAAAACATATGAATTTAGTTTTCCCCTCAACATTATTATTTTTAAAAAAATATACTTTATTGATTTTTTACAGAGAGGAAGGGAGAAGGATAGAGAGAAACATCAATCAGCTGCCTCCTGCAATCCCCTATTGGGGATGTGCCCGCAACCAAGGTACATCCCCCTGACTGGAATCGAACCTGAGACCCTTCAGTCCGCAGGCCAATGCTCTATCCACTGAGCCAAACCGGTTAGGGCCCCCTCAACATTATTCCACCATGCAATAACGGGAAAATACATGGAAAACTCTTGCTTAGTATTAATTCATTTATACTCATTTATTTTCATCAGTGACTTCTCAGAGAAAGTTGGTTCAGTTCATTTTTTCACGTTTAGTCTCTGATGTAGTGTGGGACTGTATGTCTCCACAATTTACAGAGACGTTTTTCAAATAGAAAAAAAATTGTTTTGTACTTTTTTGAAAAAATAAAAAGATGGTGTCTACTGAATATGACTTTCTAATGGAGCGTAGATTTTTCATTTCCAACATGTGTCTCTATCTCCTGATATTAGGATAGCCCACTACCAGATTTCTAACTGTCCAATTGGGCAATTTATTGGCTCCTAAATAGGAATGGTGAAATCGCTGCATTATAATGACATGCTGTTACAAGCAATGAGCATCTATTTCCTAAGCAGATGTTTTCTGAGGATCTGCCCAGTTCACACAAATGAATTTGCACTTTTAGTGGATATGGTTGGTGCCATTGTAATGAAAAGATACCCAGTTCTTTGGTTGACATTAACTATTGCACATTCATCTATTTATATTGTAGTAAGATAAAGTTGGCTTGTCCAAATCTTGCTTTCCATTTCAGTTGGGCTAGGTCTCTTTTAAAATATATTTTTATTGATTTCAGAGAGGAAAGGAGAGGGAGAGAGAGATAGAAGCATCAATGATGTGAGAGAATCATTGATCAGCTGCCTTCTGCACCCGCCAGGGATCGAGCCCACAATGCGGGCATGTGCCCTTGACCAGAATTGAACCGGGGACCCTTGAGTCCCCAGGCTGATGCTCTATCCAATGAGCCAAACTGGCTAGAGCTAAAACTCTATGATTCTTTCATGTCAATACGTACGTAGTTCAGTGGGTTTCTCAGCGAACTTGAGACAAAATGGTGGCAGTTCACTCCCAACAGATCTTCCTTGTAGTGAAGAGATTCCTAGGTGATCCCCCAAACATAAATCAGAATTCTTAACTTGAGATCCATGGAACAGAGACCAAAGGATGGACTTGAGGCCCATCAGCCTTCAAATGTATGCAAAATGCTGTATGTGTAGACATTTTTTTCACAAATATCATCACATTAACAAAAGGGCTTAAGATCTAGAAAGGTTAAGAACAAATACATTTAGTTAATTCTTCTAAATAATGGGATCTGGCAGTGATACATGATTTGGGGCCTATTTACCACATATTAGCTTACTTGGTCATGTCATTCAACTACTGCACACCTCATGATATAACAGAAAACGAATGGGATTTACTTAAAGCCCAAAGGGAAATGGATCCTGTGCTGATTAATGTTTATTCTGGGATTTGGGAGTCTCAGATGAGAAACCCAGTCATGTTAAGTTTGGTTATTTTCCTCATTTGCAGCCAGTATTCAATTACTTAAATTCAACATGTGGATTTTCAGGTATCTCATTGTCTTTTTCCTTCTTTTGACTTCATTTGGTATATTTTCTACCCCTAAACAAGGGAGGAAATGGAATAGGAGGTCCTGAAACTCAAAAGCAGCATAAAGTCACATGTTTGTGATGCTTATTGAGCAAAGGTTAAGATCAGTGTTTAAATTTTTTATGTCTTAGGAGTTCTTGATGCTCAAAAACTAGGTTATTTGGTGTCCTTTTGTATGAAACAGCAAGTATCCAATTATGCTTGACTTCAGAGGTTCTCAGACTCGTCCTCCACCCTACAGAGACTTAAAAAGATGGCCACCAACACCCAAGAGTTATACACAGGTTTATTCCTGAGTCTTGTGGCAACCCATCTCACAAAATACTTTGAGCCTGCTTCCAGTTAACCTGGCTGCTGAATTATGAATGATTGTCCTCACTGTGGGTCCATCTAACCTCCTGGCTTGATGTTCCTCAAGAGACCTCTTGCTTTTATAGATTCAAATGCTTTGGGGAAAAACCCTGACTAATCAACTCTATCTCCAGGACCTTGTAGCTTGGTGCAATCTCTCAGGAACCTCTCTTGCCCCCTGAATTCCTATCAAGTCAGCAACTACTATAATCAGCCCTTGATCACAGACATTAAGTCATGATGAGCAGCCAGGGCTGAGAACAGTAGGGCTACTGCTATAGATTATTGAACCAACAATACTTGACTGTTTAGTCAAGGGTGTTGACACATGGCAACAAGAGGAGCTACCATAAAATTCTGAGGTCAGTAATCAAGGGCAGTGAAAAAATTAACTGGAAGAAACTGAATAAGAACTTGAAAATACCAGGGTAATCTCTTCAACTAACCCATACACAACATATAAAATGATTCCAAGTATTTTTTCACCCAAAATCTTCAATAGTTCAATAGTTCTTGAACTGTTGACCCTATAGAGGTATAGATTGGGATGGGGGAGGGAACAGTTCTAAAAGTTTGTCATTCACATTCATGCCAACCCTCAGTGTCTTAGGCTCTGTTCCCCAAAGCAGATACTCATAGAAACAAAATAGAAGGGTGGTTAGTAGTTGGGGAAATGGGGAGATATTGATCAAAGGTACAAACTTTTATTCTAAGATGAACAAAATTGGGCATCTCTTGTGCAGCACGATGACTATAGTTAACAAATACTATATTGACACTTGAAGGTTGCTCAGAGTGTAGAACCTAAGTGTTCTCACCACACATAAAAAAAGGTAACTATGAGGTCCTAGATGTAGTATTTAACCTGACTTTGGTAATCATTTCACAATTATATTAAACTAGGTGACCAATGCACAAATTGAGAGTAACTGTGGGCTGAGAGGCTGTGGTGGGCACAGGGGTGGGTCTTGGCCCATCTTCCACGCCCCCGCCCGGCCCCTCCTGCTGTGGCCCCCAGTCCCCTGTCTGCCAGCAGCCCTGGGGTTGGCGCCAGCAGCGGGTGTGAGCGGGGCAGGTGCTGTCAGTGGGTGTAAGTGGCGGCTGCTGCCCCAATTGCCCCTCAGGAGCAGGGGGAGGTGGAGAAGCCCTCAGGGGTGATCAGGGCCGACAGCTGCCACTTACACCTGCTGATGGTGCCAAGCAATCGGGACTGGCGCTGAGTGATCGGGACTGGCCCCGGGCGCTGGCAGCGGGTGTGAGCAGTGGCTCTGGTGCCGGCAGTGGGTGCAAGTGCTGGGTGGGACCGCAGCATACGGGAGTAACAAATTTTTAGTAACCACCAGAGGCTCGCCCTGATGACAGCAACTGGTGCCCCACCTTGGTCTGGTGCCCCCGCTCACCTGCTCCACCATCCCACCGTGGCCAACACCTGCCACATTCCGCGCTCTGCCACCTGCTGCCAACGCCCGCCATGTTCCATGCATGCTCCCTGGTGGTCAGCACATGTCATAGCAACCGGTTGTTTGGTCGTTCCACTGTTCGGTCTATTTGCATATTAGCCTTTTATTATATAGGATAATTATATTGTATGTCTTAAAGATATATATTTTAATTTGTCAATTATACCTCGACGAAACTGGGGGAAAAATGGGGGGGAAGGTGCATTAGGACAGAGGATTTATGAATAGTGGATATAGCTTTAAAATTGAGTATACTGAGGAGAAGTGAAGGGCAACCTTTATCAAATGTTCAGGCAACATTCTTATCTCCCTCCTTGGCTGCCTGAAAAGTGTACTTGAAGTGGCCAAGGAGCAAACTTCCACGTGACTCCCAACAGTCACAGCCGACTCTCTGCCTTCATCTTTCTCATCTGTGCTCGTCACCTTTGCGTTTCCTCACTTTGAAACAAACTCCATTGAGAGCCGTGTGCAATTTTAGAGATGGATGCCTGGGATGGACTCATCCCTGTTTGTTTGTTTTTCCCCTCCAACGTGCTGCTCCATGGCAGAAACACAGCCGGCCCTGGAGTTCAGCTGCACAAATATTCCCAGCTGTAGAAAAAGGCACAGATTGCACTGAGGTGTTTGCTTTGCTGTTTGTTGACCAGCTCCTCTCACTGACCTTGGGTGGATCTAAACCACCCGCAGCTCAGCTACCCTGTCCCTGGCAGAGATGTGGTCCATGGTGCTGGGATGGCATCATAGAGACTTAGGGGTAAAAGATTTAAGTTGACCTTGATTTTGAATATTTCTCCTTTATCCTTGAATGACAACTATTATTTGTTTTCTGAAAATGAACATCCATTCACCTTTGCTTATTGGACCTTCTTCATCTCAGAATTCTGGAAGAGGCATGACATTATCTTCCCAAGTTACTGATTTTTATAGCACCCAAGACTCAAACTGCAAAATTTATTTGGGAAGGCTGAGCAGCTCAGACTGAAAAATGTTTTTTATTGCCAGCATATAGACAGAATGTGAATTTTTCATCATTTTTTAAAATGAAAATTTAGAGAACAACTCAAATGCTCCTGCAGTCAGTTTAAGTCTTTAGGTGTGGTATATAATAAAAAGAAGAGAAAATAACAACACTGGGAATTCATATTATCAGATCATCATGGGCTTGGATCCTGATTCTACTACATGCATCTCTCCCTCAGTTTTCCCACATGAACAATGCAGGATGTAATGTATGGTTTATAGAGTCACCATGTGGAATAGGGGACACCATATACATGACATAGCTGACCCAGGATATGGCTCATGGTAGACACTTAATATTTGTTGGATTCTCCCTGCTCTTACTCTCCAGGGTACATAGCAAATGGTAAAGCTATATAATGGAACACAATTCCCTGGATTAGGTATCCAATAAAGGAATAAAGACTATGAATTGATAACCCATTAGTGCAGTTTAGGGTTAAACATGTGTATCTAAATTGTAACATATATTAGGAAATTTAGAAAAAATAATCTAAAGTTATCAAAGAATGTGCACCGGCTCCTCAAGTTTAATTTCCCACCTTCCCTAACTCCATATTTCCATTTCAGGTGTAAGCAGAGTTACTCATGGTTACTTAATTAGAAGACATCCACGGTTGGTGCTCTCACCTTATCCATCTTTCATTATCCAGAGGCTTAAAGGAAAACCATCAACATAAAACTCCAAGCGTTAATAAGGTTCCCAAGACTTTATCACAGAAGAGTGTGAACTTGCTTTTCATTTTTCTGGGGAGCCTCTATCTTCACTCCCAGCCACCACTCCCATGCATTCTTCTTCCTATTAGGACCACAGTATGACAAACCTTGGTGGGGAGACAGGTTGTAAAACCTGAGAGGAAGGGGGGCCATGTACAGAAGAGAGAAATGATTAGATAATTAAATTGATTGGTAACCCTTAAGACCAAAGTAACTGTAAATTTGTGTATTTTCTGGCCTTTCTGCTCATTTGATGAGTAAATCCTATAGCTGTCCAAATCTAGTCCTTGGCTTATGTTAGCTATGCAGAGTAGCATAGCTGGTTCAAGCTGTGCATAGAGAAACAGATGCATGAGGCCAAAATCTGGCAAAATGCCAGAGGAGTGTTTGGGCAGTATACCAAAATATAGTTCAGGGGCCTGCACGGATATGGGACCAGATAGCTGGAGACTGCAACCAGAAATGCCCAAATATGAATGCTATTCCATGAGTGAGAGTCAAAGTAAAAAAGACTTCATAAAAATACAATTTAGGGACTGAGTGTGAGTGTGAGAGTCTGATTTGGAACTTTTCTCATAGCCTAGTGATTACTAAAGGTGCTTTTGTTGGAGGAAGTCTTGGGTAAGTATAAAGGCATGACCTTGCCAGTATGACGTGGATGTGCTATACTGTATCAGATAGAAGTGGGGATGTGTGCAGGAAGTACCAATCTCCTACTTACAAGCTCTGAGATGCCAATAAGACAACGGTCTCTGTCTTCTGAAGCTGTGCATGCATTTCTATTTTGACCACCCTTTCTACCGGTTGGTGGAAACTTAAGCTAAGTCCATTCATTGCCTCCATAATCCCCTAGGTTGTTGTCTGATTTCTATTAAGCTTACATACTGCCATGGCACGTGACAGGTGGGAGGCACTCTGGCATCCACTGAGATGTTAGTATACCCATCTGGACTTTGGTCTTCTCCTTCCGAGCTTAAGAGTGATTCAAGTCTTTCAGGTCTCTCTTCACTGTTCAGTCCCTTCCTAAAGCATGTGGGGATCATTCTTTTGCTCCCTTGCTGAACTGGGCTTTGAAATGCAGCTCAGAGAGATGAGATGCCATTGTCCCCTTTACCATGTCTGCTGTATTTCTTTTTCTTTTGACCCAGAGAAATTTTATCTGGACAATAGGTGGAAATACCCTGGATCATAATCCATTCTTCCCTATCATTTGATGCCCAATTGTATACTCAGATTTCTTTTTTGTTTTTAATCCTCTCCTGCGGATATTTTCCCAGTGAGAGACACATACACTGGTTGCCTCCTGCACGGGAATTGAACCTGCAACCCTTTGGTCCAAGGACCAATACTCTAACCACCAATCAACACCAGCCACAGGTACTCCGATTTCTTTTAAATTTAATGTTTCAAATATAAAAATGGGCTCTTACTACAACAACAAAAACTTGTATGTTTAAAACTTTAAATTTGTTTATTTTTGATCTCTCTCTGCTTTATAGCAACAATATCTTATTCCTGAGGCAAATGATGGGAAGTGGGGTAATGAGTAGAAAGAAATGTAAGGGAAGATCTCCTTTTTATTAAAAAATTAAATCTTTATTGTTCAGATTATTACAGTTGTTCCTCTTTTTTCCCCCTATAGCTCCCCTCCACCCGGTTCCCCCCTCCACCCCCCCCCACTGTCCTCATCCATAGGTGCATGATTTTTGTTCAGTCTCTTCCCGAATTCCCCACACCCCTTTCCCCCCCAAGAATAGTCAGTCCACTCCCTTTCTATGCCCCTGATTCTATTATAATCACCAGTTTATTCTGTTCATCAGATTATTTATTCACTTGATTTTTAGATTCACTTGTTGATAGATGTGTATTTGTTGTTCATAATTTGTATCTTTACCTTTTTCTTCTTCTTCCTCTTCTAAAGGATACCTTTCAGCATTTCATATAATACCGGTTTGGTGGTGATGAACTCCTTTAGCTTTTTCTTATCAGTGAAGCTCTTTATCTGACCTTCAGTTCTGAATGATAGCTTTGCTGGATAAAGTAATCTTGGTTGTAGGTTCTTGGCATTCATCACTTTGAATATTTCTTGCCACTCCCTTCTGGCCTGCAAAGTTTCTGTTGAGAAATCAGCTGACAGTCGTATGGGTACTCCCTTGAAGGTAACTGACTGTCTTTCTCTTGCTGCTTTTAAGATTCTCTCTTTGTCTTTTGCTCTTGGCATTTTAATTATGATGTGTCTTGGTGTGGTCCTCTTTGGATTCCTTTTGTTTGGGGTTCTCTGCGCTTCCTGGACTTGGAAGTCTATTTCTTTCACCAGGTAGGGGAAGTTTTCTGTCATTATTTCTTCAAATAGGTTTTCAATATCTTGCTCTCTCTCTTCTTCTGGCACCCCTATAATTCGGATGTTGGTACGCTTGAAGCTGTCCCAGAGGCTCCTTACACTATCTTCGTATTTTTGGATTCTTTGTTCATTTTGCTTTTCCGGTTGGGTGTTTTTTGCTTCTTCGTATTTCAAATCTTTGACTTGATTCTTGCGATCCTCTAGTCTGCTGTTGGGAGTCTGTATAATATTCTTTATTTCAGTCAGTGTATGCTTAATTTCTAGATGGTCCTTTATCATAACCTCGAGGGTCTCACTAGATTTCTTGAGGGTCTCACTACATTTATTGGCGGTTTCTAGAAAGTTCTTGAAAAACCTTAAAAGTGTGGTTTTGAACTCTATATCCAGTCATTTGCTTTCTTCCATTTCTGTCATTTGTGACCTGTTTCTTTGTCTCCGCATGTTTTATGCTTCCCTGTGTTGGTAGAGTGGCTTTCTGTGCTAGGTGTCCTATAGGGCCCAGTGGCTCAGCCTCCCCTATTACCTGAGGTGGACACTCTTGGTGCACCCCCTTGTGGGCTTTGTGCACAGTCTTGTTGTAGTTAAGCCTTGATTGTTGTAGGTATCACTGGGAGGAATTGACCTCCAGGCCAATTGGCTGTGAGAGTCAGCTGTGTCTACGGTGGGAGAACTTCTGTGCTGAAGACACCCTTATGAGGCAAGACTTGCTCACTGAGTCTGCCCCCTGAGTGTGTCCCTTATGGATCTGAGGAGTTGTAATTGGATGGTCCCACTCTGACCACTGGGTTCACTGGCTCTTGGATCTAAGGAGGTGCTAATTTAGCCTCTGCCTGAGGCTACCCAGCAGGAACTACGAAGAGATCTGCAAATTCCCCTTCCTTGTTTGGGGTTTGGAGGTGCCCAAATGAGGCCCAGCTGTGAAGCAATGCAAGCTGCTGTGGGGCCTTGGGCCTTCTCTTGGAAGTTCTGGGTCTGTCTGGCCCAGCTGCAGTTTGTTAGGTAATTGTCAGATTGCAAAGGGCCAGGGCATTCACATGCAAAAGCCTCTGCCGCAGCTTGGGTGGGGCAGGGTCTCAGGGAATCAACAGGGCAGAGCAAGCAGCTATGGCTGATCCTCAGCCCTGCCCTAAGGGGCCCTGCATCTCAGTGTCCCGGTAATCGCTGCAAGCACCTCTGAGAGAAAGCCGCCCTCGAGTTCCGAGTTCTGCCTGCTGCCAGACAGTCCAGTCTCTCCCTGTATGAGTCTGGGTCCCCAGAGACTCACTTGGAACTGGAGTTCAGAGCAGTTGGGGGCTTGTGACTCCCCCTGATTAAAAAAGACAGCCATGTCCTCAGTTGCCAGCTCTTGCTGCGTGCGCCTCCGTACCTCTGCACATCCACACCTCCTCTGAGTCTCAGTGTGCTTTTCTCTTTCCTTCTAGTTGCAGAGTTTCCACTCAGCCAGCCTTCCTGTGGTTCTGGATGATGTCCGTTTTGTCTTTTAGTTGTATTTTTGAATTTGTTGTGGGAGGCAGCAATTTCCGGTGTTTACCTATGCCGCCATCTTGGTTTCTCCCGGGAAGATCTCCTTTAAATCCTGCCCAAACTTCCAGCTTGCTGGGTTGGAACCTTGGTTGAAAAATGATGCTTTGTTTTGAGGAGAGGAGTCCCAAGCACTCTCAGGCTGGGAGAGCTGAAGAGTTTGCATATTTGTCTGACTCACGTGGAATGATGATGAGTGAAATATAGCTGTTTCTCCAGTAGGGAAATTTTATTTTATTCATTTTATTATTTATTTAATTAATTAAATTTATTTTATTTTTTATTTTATTTTATTTTGGAGCACTTGTTAATCCGTTATGATTTATTAGCTGTACAGCAATAGATCCTCCTCCCCAGCTTTCAACTCCATGATATATTTTATTACAGGTCTCATGTTGGTGTCCTAAAATAATGAAAAATATCACACACTACAGCTAAGAACAAAATGTATCAACCTAGAGTCTGGCAGCTAACTGATGGCTCTCTTCAAAGCAACACACAGAAGGAAAAGTGTTTGAAATCAGCAAGATGGAGGCTCTCTAAAACACACATTTTAAACGTGACAGTTCATGTGCAAGAATCATTTTTTAGTTGGTTTCGCTTCACATTATTACCTTTATTTATTATTATTTTTTTAAGATCCAAAGTTTAAATTACTGACTGAATGAAAATTTCTGGCCCACCTGCTAAGGGCTGCTATGACCTGCTCATCGTCACCCTTCTGCTTTAACAGAGGATTTATAAAACAGAAAATTCACCTACAAACAGAGCAAAGAAAATGTGGATGGGAAATCATAGCGGAAAGTTAACTGTACAAGGTTCAAATGCTGGCTCACGGCTCGAATCACGATCTCCCACATGGGCGACTGTCTAGCAGGCAGCAGTCTGGGGCCCTTTTTGTCAACATTTACACACTACAGTCTGTAGTAACTTAATTTGCAAGTGATTAAAATGCTGGGTTTTCTTACACTGCACTTCTTTTCAACCTCTTAATTAATGGAAAAGATCAAAATGTAAAAATCGTTATTTACAAGCTTGACCATACCAGAAACTTTGCCAAGAAAGAGGCAAAGCCTTCAGGACAAAAACTGATCGCAGCGTGCCCTATTATTGGTGTGCAAAGGGAGTCAGGCAAAAAGCAAAAGCAAAAACCAGTTTAAAAGTCTAAGTCCTTCCCAAGTCTGCATTTACGATTAAAAACTCTCCTGGGAAGAAGACCACAGAACTCTGGGCAAGCGGGGGCTGCCCTGGAGTAGTTCACCGCAGCCAGAGGAGGGTCCAATGTCTGTTTCCATCTAAGAAACCAGTTAGGCGTCAACCCCGCCCTCAGCACCTCCTGGTGAACCCGCAGGGACTCAGAACATTTCATGATTTGCCGACGGCAAGTTCTAGTTAAATCGCATTTTCCTAACATCATCCTTGAAGTTTTAGTTCTCGGTATGTTTGGTAAAACGGTGTAAAGTGGTGCTTTTCCCAAAGACAAAAGAAAAAAGGGAGAAAAACGAAGATGCAGGCCGTTTAAACAGCCCTGAGCAGTCCTGCTGAAGACAAGGCCCTGCCATCACCGGTCCATCACGCTGAGGATCGTCTCGGGGTGAGGTCTCCGTTGGGGGCTGTGGCAGCGGGCTGGCCTCCTCTTCCTGCCCCTCCACGGGCTCTGCATCTGGCTCTTTTTTACTTCAACTACTATGTTCTCAATTGCACCTGTATTCTGATCCTCAACCTGGATGAGAGCTGGCTGGGTCTGTTTGGGCTGCCGGGGGTGGGGTGGGGTGGGGTGGAGGGTAGGTCCTCTCAGCTTCTTGGCAGGTGGTGGGGCTGGGGTCAGAGGTTCAGGCTCAATTCCCACGGCAGACTCCTCTTCATCCTCGGTGTCATCCAGGTCTGGCTCAGCATTTTCGCTGTCGGAGGGTCTTTGTTTCACCTCCATTTTCCCCTTCTACACCATCTGGACCAGCACAATTATCAGCATGTCTTGCCAGGGTATTCCGCCGTGGGGATGTTTTCCCACACTTAGAACAGACAGAGGCCGCAGGGACAAAGTTGGGGTCGTGATAGCGTTTGAAGTGCATGTCGAGGAGTTGTTTCTGGCGGAAGGTCTTGTCGCAGTGGCTGCAGGCGGAAGGCTTCTCCCCGTGCGGGTGCGCTTGTGCATGATCATGTGCCTCTCCTGTCTGCAGACGGAATCACACGGAAAGCGCTTCTCATTCTTGTGTGACTGTGATGCTGAGTGAGGGCGGAGCGCTCGTGAAACACAGCCTCGCAGTATGGGCATTCCTTGCCTTGCTCAGTGTGGGAGCGCTGCTTTCGCAAGTGGACACCCAATCACTTCCTCTGCTCTGGCATTGTCACAGGGGAACGGTGAGATGTGGCCACATTTTCTGTGCGCTTCTGTAAAGTGTGCATCTTCATGGTACCACTTTGGGTAAATCGCGCATGACAAATACAACACTCATAAGGTTTTCCCCTTCAATGGGTTCTCATGTGCCTTTTCAACTCCAGCCGGGAAGTTTTAGATCCATAGAGACAAAGGCTTGCATTATGACATAGGAAAGCACAACTGAGGAGCACAGCGTATAGGTAATAAGGTGAAACTTGCCAGCTATGATATTCTCTACTATGTCCCAGCAAAGACTGATGAGATGTGGACGTAGCAAACATCTTGAGGGTGAAATCCAAGGCAACTAGAGGTAGGAGAAAAATTAGTTGTCTTTTTAAAAAATTTTCAGCTGATATATCATTTTTTAAAAATGATTTTTGTTGATTTCAGAGAGGAAGGGAGAGGGAGAGAGAGAAACATCATTGATAAGAAAGAATCATTGATCAGCTGCCTCCAGCACACCTCCCCACCCGGGATTGAGCCCACAACTCAGGCATGTGACCTTGACCAGAATCAAACCTGGGATCCTTCAGTCCCCAGGCCAACGCTCTATCCACCGAGCCGAACCAGCCAGGGCAGAAGTAGCTGTCTTTGAGAGAGCAAGACCAATAAAGTTTTTAGTCCAAATGATAAGTAACATCTAGTTTCAAGTATATTCTTTTGGATTTGAGAACATGTTTTTAAACAAAAAACTTAAATTGCCTTTATTGACAGCAGACATTGCCAGATTTATCCACACAACCAATGTTCCAAATGCCATGTAAAAGGGAAAGAATTAGCCAGATTGTTAAGTAACCTGTTATTATAATTGCTTTTATTTGTTTAATCTTTTTGAAATAATGGCCTCATATTTTTGCCCAAAAGAGAAAGAACAATTGACATTTTTTAGTTGTTTTGCAGGGCAAACAAAATAGGGTGTTTGTTGGTTGAGGTTGCAAGATCATTCTCTTTAGCAGTTTGGGCAGCAGATCAGCAGGGAGAGGTCTGGTAGCTGGGAAGGGCAGCGTGAGAAAAGTGGAGGATTTTCAGGTCAAGGGTAGGGGCCAAGGGCCCAGTTGGAGTGGATGAGTGGGAGTTAACACTTAAATATAAGGAAGGCAGGGGAGGGAGGTAAGAGATCAACCGAAGGACTTGTATGCATGCATATAAGCATAAACAATGGACACAAGAGACTGGGGGTGGGGTGGGGTGAGGGCATGTGCAGGGGGATAGGGGCGGCCAGGAGAAGGTCAATGGGAGAGAAAAAAAAGGAGACATATGTAGTGCTATCTGTAATACTTTAAACAATAAAATAAAATTTTAAAAAATAAATATAAGGAAGAAACAGGAGAGCAAAACCATCTAGGTAAAA
Source organism: Myotis lucifugus (assembly GCF_000147115.1). Classification (NCBI taxonomy): domain Eukaryota; kingdom Metazoa; phylum Chordata; class Mammalia; order Chiroptera; family Vespertilionidae; genus Myotis; species Myotis lucifugus. Next base: position 1,332,081 of record NW_005871212.1, on the reverse strand, counting down.
ATGACATCATATCTTGATTTTGGTGCGAAGGATCCCTGGAAGATGGACCCATTGACCTCTTATCTTGGAGACCCCTCCTGTGGGTCTAAGGATAACCCTTAAGTTAAAGGCTTTATGTTTTGTTAGAAGAGAGGATACTCTTTGTTTCTTGTAAAGGGTGAAAGTGTTAGAGGATAGGAGAGGGGCTCATCTTCCATCGGTTGCTCATTGGAATGGGGTTCTTGGAGTACCGCTAGAATAAGCATTTCCAGAGGCCCCCATGGGAGGATGAAGTGGTAGAAAGGTTTATTTCCATGGAATTACACCCCTGGGTTTCAAGAGTTCCATTTCCCTTAGTCCAGCCATAGAAAGAGTGTAGCTGGGGCTTCAGTCGAGCCCCAGAGAGTATCCAGAGTCTCCTTTCCATGTTGGAGCCAGGTCCAGCCCAGCATCAGGCTAGCTTAGCTTGTGTTTCTCCACTGCAGTCCATTAGTTCATTGCGTGTGGAGATCGGCATGTGTGGGCCACACAGGCGAACATATGAGAACCAAGAGCCAAGAGCCAGGTGAGCAACAAGAGAGCCCAGAGAGAACTTCTTTGTTTAGGGAATTATGCATTCCCAAATCTTCACTTCCTTGCAGTGACCACATCCATTCTGGCCAATGATCTCTGTCCCCAGATGTGATGGACAGAACCTTCCCTAGTCACCCCAACTTCCCTTTGTTGAATCCCTGGAGTGTGAAGTTGCAGCTTGTTGGTGAAGCTGCCCAAATGACATGCCTACAATGTCTACCCTCCCCCCTTTTTCTCCTTTTCTATTATTAATAACTAGCTAATTACAATGGTATCAAAAGGAATAATTAATCTCAAGATTTTACCCCTCCAAAGCCATAATGAAGTATTTTGTGTGTGGAGAAAAACAGTCAAAGAGTAAATATATGCAACTTGGTCAACAGCAATGATTCTTGGGGAATTTAATAAACTCTATTTAGGTTCTTCCAAACTTAACACATGTAGTCAGCTTTAACTTGGGTCATTTTATTTTATTTATTTATTTATTTTAAAATGTTTTTATTGATTTTTTTTATAGAGAGGAAGGGAGAGGGATAGAGAGTTAGAAACATCAATGAGAGAGAAACATCGGTCAGCTGCCTCCTGCACACCCCCTACTGGGGATGTGCCCACAACCAAGGTACATGCCCTTGACCGGAATTGAACCTGGGATCCTTCAGTCCGCAGGCCGACACTCTATCCACTGAGCCAAACTGGCTAGGGCTATCTTGGGTCATTTTATACATACATACATATCTATCTATCTAATCCTCACCCTAATTATTGCATACATACTTAGTGAGAAGAAGGGAGAAACATCAATGTGAGAGAGAAACATCGATCAGTTGTCTTCTGTATGTGCCTGGATCGGGGACTGAACCTGCCCAGGTTTGTGCCCTGACTGGGAATAGAACCAGCAACCTTTTGGTGCACAGGATGACACTCAACCAATTGGGCCATTCTGGTTGGACTATCTTGGGTCATTTTAAAATTGTGTTCTTTTTCTCTTAAAATGACCAAAGAGAATTGCTTATTATCCAGGATCAACCTGTTAACTGGAGATAGCATATTCCCTAATTATAGTATCTATTTTTTTGTGTGTGTGTTAATCCTTACCTGAGGATATATTTGCATTGATTTTTAGAGAGAGTGAGAAGGAGGGAGAGAGAGAAACATTCATGTGAGAGAGACACATCGATTGGTTGCCTCCCGCACTCACCCTGACGGGGGTTGAGGATTGAACCTGCAATCCTTCAGTGCATGGGCTGATGCTCTAACCACTGAGATCAGGCCAGGGCTACAGTATCTCTTGAATGCAAATCTCACTGACCTCTAGGCAAGAGGCAAATTGGGGAGGGAAGGGAAGAATGTAGTAAAAAGTTCCAGAGTTTTACTCTGGTCTTCAGCTGACTAGCTCATTGACTTTGGACAATCCTGGGACCTTTTTGCATATGTTTCCTCATTTTGCAAAATAAAGTGAGATGGGGTAGCTCCATCAACCCCTTCTTTCTCTCTGCCGTTCTGATTTGTTAGGACTGCTGAATTATTGCCTACATGAAATGATTTACTTTCTTCTTCTTTGAAGCAATGGAGCTCATTTTGTATAATTTCCATCTCCCTGTATTTCTGTTAAGCAAAATCTAACAGCCTTTGATATCTCTTTGTCTACTTTCTAGGGAATTTCAGATATAATCTCATTTGGTTATGTGGAGACCTAGCAAAACATTGTCACTGAATGCCTTATGCTTTCCCACAATGCTATCAGAGCTGAATTCTTACAGCAGATGCGCAAAAGATAACGCAAGAGGGATTGAGAAGAACGGGAGTAAGAAGAACCTGTGGACACAAACTGAAAGGGCAGTAAATGGAGCATGAGAAAAGCCACCACAAAGAAAGTTCTTTCTCCAGCCTTGAGGTTATGAAAATGTTGATTTCATTTGTAAGATGATGTTGGAAAGGTGACAAGGGAAAGGCTTCTAGTACTCGGTGAGCACCTACCAAGGGCCAGGCACTGCCATTTGTCCCCGTTTTGGCTGTGCCATCGACTTTGTAGATGAGAATATTGAGGCACAGGCCTCACCCAGGAAGTGAGTGGCATAACTGAGGTTTTAAGCCAGAAATCTAAGCCAGAGGGTAAATAAAAATTAAATAATCACAGATAAGGCTTCAACTACCCCCTGATCTGTCCCCTCTCCTATTCTTAGATGTCAACAGCGTTACCATTTCACTATGCGATGTACTTTAGACATCTTCCCATGTTCATAGGTGTGCAAATACGTCGTTCATTTTAATTCTGTATCAGTTTCATGGTATGGGTCTACCATAAGTCACTTCATTTAACCTTTTCCTTATTGTTTTCACTACTAAAAATGATCCTAGGGTGAGCATTCTTTACCTGTTGTCATGTGCACATGTAAAAGAGTTTTTCTAGGTAGATTTGAAAAAGTAACATACATGTATGTTGTGTACATACATGTATATGCATACGATATGACATTTGTGTATGTATGTACATATGTGTGTTTTTAAGATCCTGCCAAATTCCCCTTACAAAGGGATTGTACCAAACCACCTGTCCCTCTGCGTTGTATGAAAGTACCTGTTTCCTCATGCTATCACCAACGCTTGGTATTATCGCACTTTAAACATTTGCCAAGCTATTATTACATAATTTTTTCAAATGCATTTCTCTGATCATGACTGAGTTTAGCACCTCTTGAATTATTTTCCTCTAGAAAGGGTTTTCAATAAATAACAGGAGAGCACCTGAGGCCTGTTCTGTGCTGCGCAGGAAGCCAGTGAGTTTCTTTGTGAAGAGGATGCTGAAGTCATTTGACTTGGAGGTCCAGGGCAGGCGGCTGGCGGGAGTGGTAAGATCACACTCTCATTAGGAATTCGCCTGGGGGCCACAAAGGAGGCTGAGCAGGTCCTTTTATTTATTTTTTTAAAACATATTTTATTGATTTTTTACAGAGAGGAAGGGAGAGGGACAGAGAGTTAGAAACATCGATGAGAGAAAAACATCGATCAGCTGCCTCCTGCTCACCCTCCACTGGGGATGTGCCCGCAACCAAGGTACATGCCCCTGACCGGAATCGAACCTGGGATCCTTGAGTCTGCAGGCCGACGCTCTATCCACTGAGCCAAACCAGTCAGGGCTGAGCAGGTCCTTTAAGCATGTAAGTGATGGCATTCAAATCTAACAGAATATTAACCCTGAAATCAGGTCTGAATTTCCAGGCATAGTATCTATCTTTGGATTTGGTTTAATGTTTTTACCCTTGATTTATGTGTGTGCCTTCTTTAGCATCCCATATCTCAAGCAGCATGAATGTATTAAACTTTCTTAAATGTATTAAGCGGTTCTCAACCTGTGGGTCGCGACCATCGGAAAACACATATAGCATATCAGATATTTACATTACGATTCATAGCAGTAGCAAAATTACAGTTATGAGGTAGCAACAAAAATAATTTATGGTTAGGAGGTCACCACAACATGAACTGTATTAAAGGGTCGCGGCATCAGGAAGGTTGAGAACCACTGTAAGTGATGGAATTTAGCAAATATGTTACGGTTACCATCTTTGTTGCTAAGAGGGAATGTGGAAATCTGACAAATATTATAGCTTTCATTTTCAAGACCCATTTTCAAAGCAGTTTCACTAACAAGTCTCCTGATTTACCATGCCATTAACAGAAATAAGTCTTTCTGGATAGCAGTAAAGAAGCAGATTAGCACAATTTACAGCTTTCTCAAGATACAGATAGGGAACCTACTTATACTCTCTGTATACTATAATAGTTTGATACCTTTTTCAAAATAGCAAAGAAACATTCCTGTGATAGAGTAATACATAGACTTGCTTTTAAGACACCTCAGCTCATTTTCCATCCGCTCATCTATTAAAGACAGCATCCCTCAAGGATGAAGCCCCAGGTCTCAGCACAGTCTCCTGTTTGCCAACAGTGATTAGGAATTACTTAGTTGCTGACATCATCATTGTTTGAAAGAGGAAACCTTTATCACTTCAAGCTGAGGACATGGTGCTTAGATTTTCTCATTTAAATAAAATGTTATCCAGGGACAACCCTTTGACTGTGTACCCTAGCCACACACACTGTTCAACAAAAGAGCAACCGCAATAAGCAGAGATATCGAGGACTTAGGACACAGCTCATTAGGATAAACCTGTTCCTTTTCTTTGCCAAAGTCAGGGAGGAAACACATGTCTGCCAAACAGAAGGAGTAATGAGAGGAGCCTGTCAGTAAGGAAGACATTCTGCTTTGGGGAAAACATTGGAAAGTTTCTTCTAGTCCATGGAAACTCTATGTTCTCTATAATCCTTGTATTCAGAGGATCTCAACGTGATTGGGGGCCCATTACAAAGTTCCACTGTGCCTGGTAAGAGAGATGCCCACTGTGTCAAGGGTGCCTTTCTATGGCGGTGTAAATTGCATGGCCATCCAGGCTGTGGCATTAGCCTGTGAATGAGAGTAAGGAGGAACAGCTACAGAGATAGGTGGAAATCCAGGTGAGGTTGTGGGAGACAAGGGGGAGGACTTCAATAAGAAGAGAGGAGACAAGTAGACCGGAGGTTGAAAAGAGGACTGAAAGTTCTTCATTGATCTAGTGAGAACAAAGGGAGCTGTTGGTAGAGTGATAGTAGCAAAAGCCATTTGGGAGGAGAGAAAATGGTGGCAGAAGTTAGAGACATTTTTAAAAAAATATTTTTTATTGATTTTGGAGAGGAAGGGAGAGGAAGAGAGAAACATCAATGATGAGCGAGAGTCATTGATGGGTTGCCTCCTGCATGCCCCACACTGGGAATTGAGCCCACAACCTGAGTATGTGCCCTGGCCTGAAATTGAACCATGAACTTCTGGTTCATATGTTGATGCTCAACCACTGAGCCACGCCAGCAGACTTTATTATTCTTAATGTAGTAGATTACGTTGATTGATTTTGTATGTTAAACCAACCTTGCATTCCCAGGATAAACAGCATCTTGTCATAATGTAACACCCTTTTTATGTGTTGATGGGTTTGATTTACTAATATTTTGTTAAGAATTTTTGTGAATATGTTTATGAAGAGTATTGGTCTATAGTTTTCTTGTAATAATTTTGTCTAGATTTATTATGAGGATGATACTAGCTTCAAGAGATCAGTTGGGAAATTTCTTTGTTCTCCATTTTCTTAAAGCATTAATATAAGGTTGCTATTATTTCTTTTTTGAGTGTTTGATATAATTCACCAGTAAAGCTCTATAAGGCTGGAGCTTTCTATATGTGAAGTTTTAACTAGAAGCTTAATTTTCTTAACAGATATAGGACTATTCCGATATTCTCTTTTGCCTTGAGTCAGTTTTGTAATTTGCATCTTTAAGCAAGTTGTCCATTTCATCTAAGCCATCAAATGTATTGACATTTGTTCATAGCATCTAGTTATTATTTTTATTGTAGAATAATAAAGACATCATTTCTTTTATTTCTGAAGGCAATTGGTGTCTCATTTCTTTTTCTTTTTTTTAATGAAGTTGGGAGCTTGTCTCAGTTCCGATGCCTCTGTACTAGCACCCAGAATTTCCTTTCATCTCTCTATCTTTTCCTGACTCCCTGGTCTCAATCAAATTCAGCAGTGTCTACTTGTGTCTGAAATCCCCCATTGATTCCCATGTGCTGGAGCACCTGACAAAAGCACCTTGTCAGGGCAGTTTGAGAATTCAGCAGTGCAAGGTCCCTAGAGAAATAAATGGCAAGAGAGTGCCACCCTACTCCACTGGGGTTCCCTGCTGTCTGTGAAGGATGGATGGTACTTCTGAAGAGTCACCTGGTGTATCCCACTCCTTCCTCGTGCTGCCTTCACTGAGCCTCTTTCACTAGCCTGCCTTTCCTTCCTGATCAGGCAGATGGATACAGGTTACTATGTTAGTCTGGGTTTCGACCAGAGGACACCCAGACAGAAGGACTTGGGGGCAGGCAGTTTATCTGGGAAGTGATCTCAGGGTGCTCAAGAGGAAATGAAATAGGAAAGTGAGAAAAGGCCACGGGGTTGGGCAACTGGGGCTCAAACTCACTAGGCACCTTCTCAGAGACACTGTGGAGCTCACCTCGGAGCTGACCCAGCAGAAGTCAGGGAGGCTGGGGTAATGTTAGAGGGTCGCCCTGTGACAGTAACTCCCCCACACTTCAGAGTGAGCTCAACAACATTCAACAAGCTCCCAGGGACTGGAGAAAGCCACTAAGCAGTAAAGAGAAATGCACGTGTTTGAGGAGGCAGATGTCTGCCATACAGGCTTGTCTACCACAGCTTCAGGTGAAGTCAGGTGGAGCTGGGCCTAGCAGGAGATGGGCAGGACTTCTATGATCTCAGAGGCAAATTCATGTTAGAATCAGAGGTAAAAATCCACAGTTTTTGACATTTACCTTTTAAGCATCTAAGGTTTAGATGCCAGACAGTAAAAGGGTTGGAAGGGCATCTGATGCTAATCTCTCCCTCACCCCCACCTCCAGATTAGATAGAGATTCTACAGGTCGGAGGAAGGCAGAGGGAGGGAAGGGAGCACATGGACAATATTGAGATGTCTCTGTACACAGCATTCCCTAGGGCAGTGGTCGGCAAACTCATTAGTCAACAGAGCCAAATATCCACAGTGCAACGATTGAAATTTCTTTTGAGAGCCAAATTTTTTAAACTTAAACTATATAGGTAGGTACATTGTTATTAACTTAATTGGGGTACTCCTAAGGTGTAGGAAGAGCCACACTCAAGGGGCCAAAGAGCCACATGTGGCTCACGAGCCGCAGTTTGCCGACCACGGGCCTAGGGAGGTCTGTGGGAGTTAAGTAACGGCCAAGTGTCCCAGTGAGGATAAACTGCCCATCACTCGTCGCCTCCTCCTCTTTGGACGGGTTCCCATGACACCCATATACTCTCCACAGGCAAGGGGGAGTCTTTATCTAAGACATTGTAAGACCCACCCAACTCATGCGGGTGCCGCTCTTTTAGAAGGCCTGGAACTTTTAAATCTGTAGACTGGGAGAGTGGTGGGACACGTGTCCCGGGTCACATGGGAGGGTGATGAGAAGGATCTCTGCCCCATAACCTGCACATGCCCCCCATCTCCTCAGCTCTCAGAGGCAGTTATCCCTTTCTGAAGAATTCCCCCCCCGACCCCGAGCGGTGGGCACAGACCAAGAGCCAGGTCTTACTCCTGCAGCCCTCAGAGCACAAGGAGGGAAATGGCTGCTCTGGATCACCTCTGGGGGCCTCTTCTGAGCCTCCCCACCATGAAGCTCTTAGCGACTCCTCCCGGGAGAGCCCTGTGGTGTAAGCTCTCAGTCGGATGGAGCAATAAGAGAGGAAACGACAGGGTAGCATGGGCCTGAGAGGCCTCGTCATGGTCATGGAGCAGAGCCACAGGAGGCGTCTGAAGCTCCAGGACCCTGGACCCCACTCTGAGCATTAGACCCAACCTGTAGGGTATTGACTTGGGGGCAGCAGAATCTGCAATTGGGGGGCTGGCTGGCATGTGGGTAAACTGAGGCACAAGAAGTGACCAGGTTCAGCACTTGACCCTTTGCTCTTTCTCTCCTCACAGGGGCCCCTTCTCACCCACTGATGAGGCCCTGGAGAGGGGAGGTACAATATTCCCATTTTATAGGTTGGAACCAGAGGCCCAGTGAGGGACTGCGATATGTGGACAGCCACGAGGTGAGCTCCCCTGCCTGTCTCCCCCGCAGAGGACGGGCAGGAGGGGGTGCAGCACATTCTGCTGCCCAGGAGCTCTGTGGTCTTTGGCAGACACGTTACATCTCTGAGCCTCAGCTTCCTCCCTTGTAAGACTATGATGATTACTCCCATCTCTGAAGGCTGCTGGGAGGCTAAAATCTGGTAGGTAGTGCATGTGACCAGTGGATCCTGGTCCACAGACGCGAGAAGCTGTGCTAGTCATCACCCCCCTTCCCCCTTACATTGAATTTAGTGGAGGAACGACATCTGACAGCACTCAAATCCAGCTGCAGTTGTGTCACACAAGTGGTCCCCACTGTGCTGCCCCCTCCCCAAAGCCCAGTCTCTAAGGAGCAAGCACTCTCGCTTGAATTGCAAAGCTTTTATTGCTGGAATCCTTTAGGCAGACACGTGGACATGGCGGTTGCAGAGACTCCTTAATGATCAGGCAAGCAGCTTCCTTGGGGCTCCTGGCAAGGATGGCTCCATTAACATAAAGGACTTGAGTATATTTTATTCTGCAAAGAGAAAGTCAGGAAACCTGGTGACCTCAGGGGTAGAAGACACCAAGCTGCAGGGGACACGCCCTGGGCCCTCTGAGGAGGACCTGCAGGCCTGTTTGAAGGGTGACCCCTGGATCTGAGCAGGTAAAGTGGGTTCCTCCCTACCTCCTGCCCCACAAGAGAATCCCAGGATGTGCCTAGAAGCTTCCGCCGATGGAACAGAGAGAGGAGGAAGGGTCACCGTGGTGAGATGGAGGGCAGTCTTGGGTGGAGCAGGAAGAGGCTGCTGAGGAGGACCTGGTGGGTCCAAGTGCACCTGGGAGTCTCCAGGAATGAGGAGCCCAGTCTACTTTGATCTCCTGTCCTGTGGACACTTGCAGCTAAAGTCGTGGCGTTTCCATCATGACTTGGGGCAACCTGAAGTTGGGAGGTTGGAAGGGGCTTTTGGAAGGTGCCTCCTCTCCTGGCATTTGAGGTACAGAAGGGCCCTCTGGGATCCAGAGAACAAGGAAATGAGGGTTTTAGTGGGAATGGAGTCGGAGACTTGAGGAGTTAAGGTAAAGGACTCAATGCTAATGGTTTGAAGATCCAGGCTGGTGAGCTGGAGAGGCTGAGTTAGGGCCTGACACTGAGGCCACGTGGTGTCACACAGTCAGGAGGGCCTGGAGGGTGTTAGGCTGTGGCCCGGCAGATGCGAGCGGTCAGGGCCAGCCCAAGAGCTCAAGGGCTAGACTGAGCCTTCCCAGCTGGCCCTTCCACACACCTTTGGTGCCCGCGCATCCTCTCCACATCCTCATTCAGGGAGCTCTTTTTCCTCCTTGTTTCTCAGGGAAGGGCTATATGGAGAGGAGAGATCTGAGCAGACCCCAGACAGGCCTCAGTCACACACACACACACACACACACACACACACACACACACACACAGCCAGACCCACCAGCACGGTGACGGCATGCTCCTTATCCTCTTCTGTCAATTTCTGATCAATGCAGTCCTTCAGTTTCCTGGCATTGGCCAATATTAAAGAGTTGTTTTGGTATTTTTCCACTTGTGCAACATATTCTTCTGGGGTTCCCGTCAGGAATATGGTAACATCTTTTTTCACGGCTGGGCAGATGTCACAATCTGAAACATAAAGCAATGAAAGACACTCATGAAAACACACTCTTCCCTTACACCCCGACATGCTTAGGACTGCCCGGGAGGCCTTAAAACCCCGGAGAATCCATGTCCCCAGGAACACACTTCCGCTGGAGATCAGGAGGGAGGCAGCCCAGAGCAGCGCGAGGGCACCGGCCCCCATCATGGTGCAGTTGGCTGGTGCTCCCTACCTACCCTGGAGCCCTTTTATACTTGCTGTTGGCCCCACAAAGGGGAGCGGGGACGGAAGGGGCCTGTATCTGATGCCTCCTTTTCCAGGAGGTTCTGCCAACGCCATTCCCAGGCCATAGCTTGGAATTCCCTGGGGCTGTGGAGGTGGGAAGTGTATACTTTGAAGAAATCCTAAGTCACTGAGTCAACAAAGGGCACTGGCTCAGCCTCCCTTCCCCCCCTCCAGGGCTGTCTGAGGTCAGCTGACACTGAAAACTTAAGAACTGAAATTTCCTAGGTTGACTAGGAAAAGGGGCAAAAAGGTCCCCAAATCAGGCCTCCTGAGGGATGCCCAGTGTCAGCCTGTCACAACTGCCTGTGTCCTTGACGGCAGTCTGGTCCCCCCTAAGGATTTCTCAGGAAGCTCAGTGCTTAGCTGGCTTCACAGCTAGTACCGGTCAAGAGAAGGCCAGAGCACAGGCCCCTGGTTAGGCTCTCTGGTGACTGCTGCCTCCCTTGCTCTTGTCACAATGTCCTTGACATGCTCAGTGGCCCCCCTTGGGCCAGTCCCCTGAATCTGTTTCTGAGCCTTGAATCCACCCCTACATGCTGGCCCAGAACCAGAAGTCGTAGTTGTCTGTAGACCAAGTCTGCCACCTCCTTACTTTGATAGCACCTCAATCTGACAGAAATTTCATCCCCCTCCCAAGCTGCCTCTTTTGAGTTTCTCTGTATCGCTCACATATCATTTCTCTAGTCTAGAGCTACAACCCAAGGAAAAGCCACGCCCGCTGTGGCCCACAACCCCTGTGTGATTTGTACACTTGCCCCCTCCTCCCTGCCCTGCTGCCTCTCTAAACATATCTCTGTGCTTCTCTCCTCCCTCACTGCCCCCATCCTGCTTCTGGGCCTTATCAAGTGTCCTGCAGAGGCCCTTTGCAGGGGCCGCCCTCGCTGCCTGCAAAGCTCTTTCTCCAAGTGCAGCACGATTCATGGCCCAATTCCTCAGGTCGCTGCAACTGTCACCGTATCAGAGAGACTCCCCCACACTCTTGGCCCCTTCTATAAAAGGGGACCCTCTACCATAGCACTCTGTTCTCCCTGACTTATCTTCCTCCATAGCACTTCTTGTCACTGTGGCTTGTCCTCCACTCCCTCTTAGATGTCTGATGAGCACCAAGAATGTGAGGGCGTTGCTGTGCGTGCTGCCACATCTGTAAGACTGGGACCTGGGCTGACACACAGTAGGTGCTTCACCAATGTTTATTAGATGAATGGAAGGAATAGCTCATGTCTCTGGAATCTATATAAGTAGGAACACTTCACTTATATTTGCTATATATGTGCTTATGAACATTGCCTGGGATTAATTAAATAAGATAAAGGTTTGAAATGTTTTGATAAGTCAGAATTAAGGAGCTTTTTGCTGGAATAAGGTTTGCTGAAGCCCAGAGTTGAAGACAGGACATGTTTTCTGACCCCAGTCAGAACCCTATGCCAAACAGGATTCATATCCGGTAACTGCTCTTGGCAAAGAGGCACCAAGTACTGAGCTCCAGCTGTGGATTGGCCCCCACAGAGCCTTTCCTTGCCATGGCTACTGAGGCCAAGGGCCTGTCCCTCTGAAGATCACCCCATGAGGGCTCAGGTCACTGATGTCCCTCGGAGGCTCCTGGGCACCTGTTAGCTGAGAAAGTAAACACTACATGCCCTCGGCTGCACAGGTGGCTCTTTCTCTACCCAGAGCAGTTTCCGTGTGGTGGGACACCTGGGCGAGAACCACATGTCCGGTCCTGCACAGGGAGTTCCTGCAGTCCTCCCCCCAGCTCTGCGAGCTGATGGCGCCCAGCCCCAGGGTGGGTGCCACAAGGCCCTCTGAGACACCTCCAGATGGTGGGGACACTTGTTTCCTTGTCATGGCCTTGGCTGTCATGAGGCGCACTGGCCAGGTAGTGTGGAGTGGCTCCAGAGCTGAGTTTGTCTGCTGCTCTCCTCACAATTTAGACCGGGGTTTGGACTTTGGGTTCTTGGGAAGACAGCACAGAGGTGACGGGCCGTTCTTGTCACATCGCATCCGGGCATCTGTAGTATCAATGTCTTATCACTGGTTATTTTAGCTTTGGTCACTTGATAATGTCATTTTTGCCAGGATTCTGCACTGTTTTCCCCTTTCCCTACTCTTTTCTATGGAAATGAGTCACTCAGTCTGGCTCCTCTTAAGGGGGTGAGGGTGGTAGGCGCCACCTCCTGGGCCTGGGTCTGTGGATTGCTTGGAGTCTTCTGTAGGGAGCATTTCTCTTCTCCCCCATTGCTTTATTTATTCAATCCTTTACATCAGGGTGGACTCACATCTATTACTTTATATTTGGACTATAATTTATACTGTTATTTTTTTGTTCAAATTGTTCCAGATTTGGCCATTGGGAGCTTTCTCAGGTTTCTTCCTGCTGACTTTTCATGAACTGTCTCAACTTGTTAATGCCAACAAACGATTTTCCTAGAGTAGAAGGCTCAGTTTAACCTTGAGAGTTTGAGCAGATTGCGTGCCACCTCTGGTTGACTGGCACTCTAGTCTGTAGAAGTCTAGCCCACAGTGGCCTGTAGGGCTGTGGACACCTCTGTCTGTCTGACAGAGACAAACTGCACAGCCCACACCTGCTCACTCATGTTTCTGGACGTGCTGTGCAGTCAGCCCCTCTTAGGGCAGGTTTACTGCTGGAGGAAGAGACAGCGAGGCGAAGCAACAAGGCTGGGGCCACTGGGAGTCAAGGAATCTGCCCCCTTAAGGGTGAGAAGGAAACTGGTGGTGGGATCTAAAAATGGAGCATTACCAGCCCTGAGAAAACCTACGTGGCCACAAGTCCTGCAACTTCCCTGATAGTGAGTGACTCAGAGCCCAAGGACGGTGGCCACCCCTTCTTGGGGCCCCATCCAGCGACTGCAGCAGCTACGATGTTCAAGGGGCTCCAGTCAGGCCCAGCTCCCCATACTCACCTCAAGAAATTAAACCCGCCCGTCCGTTTTCCGGGTGATTCCTTGTTTAGCTATAGTGGCATAGACCCGCCTTGACCCCTCCTGTGATTTCTGTCTCTACATTTTGGGAGAGTATTGCATTTGGAGCCAGGATAGTGTGGGGGAAAGATGACCAGGAGATGTGACAGTTGGTGCTGGACAACAGAGCAGTTGGCTCAGAGTGAAGGAATTTAGAAATGTCAGCTCCGGTTGGTTTTTGGCAAAGGTAAAACCACATCTTCTCCAGATTTGCTTCCCACATTTAACACCCCGATGGCTGAGGGGCCACGTGTGCCAGCTCCCTGCCCATAGGCTGTTGGAGCTCCTGGGGTGTGGGATGGGCTCAAGGAACTTGTTTATAAAGTAGCAGAAACCCTGCCCTGGGCAGAGCATTCCAGCAGCTGACATGATGAAGGGGACACTGCTTGTGCTGGCCTTGCTGGTGACCAGAGAGCTGGGCATCCAGATGGGTAAGAATAGGAAGGAGGGAAGAAATGGCCTCTTGACCTTTGCCCTAGTCTGTCTCCCTCCCTCCCCCCATGGTGATCTCTGGGCAGCTTCTAGCAAGAAATTTAGGGGTCAGCTGGGAGATTACTGCCCAGGAGTCCTGCAGAAAGCCCCAGGTTTTCAGTCTTTCAATGGAGGGAGAGGTTCGAAGATGGAGGGTCATCAGTTATGCACACATAGGGGGAGTTGGTTGGGGTAGTGGTGCTTATTTGAAGGGCTGGGATGTCTGGGGCCATGGTCAGGGGCAGAGGGGCTCTAGTCCTAGCCCCTCTCACTGCTCCCTTTAGCTGGGAGTGCCTCTGAGAGAATGTTTGCTCTGTCTGGGGTGTAAGCGGTCCTGGGAGAGGGCAGGTGTCTGTGGAAGGTGAGTCAGGACACACTGGCTATGTGATTACTTCCAAGTGGTGGGGAAACAGGAACCTCTTACCCTGGTGATTCCTTTGATGGGGTGTTTTTGTCTCTTGTCTTCAGTGGAATCTTGCCCTATTTTTTATGGAGTCTTTGGTACGTTGGCTATTGGAAGCAAAACACTGTTGGACGCCAGCCTCGAACTGGTCCACGCTACCCAACCAGAAAAAGTAGCCTTAGAAAAAATCCAGGAATGCTACAATGAGGCGGGAATCGAATCCAAGATCTTGGATCTGATCGTCATGGTAATTTACTTTCCTCCCCCCAACCTCGCTCTGGCGACATACATGCAGCATATTGCAAAATGCCACATACAAATAGACCATGACATCATGGGGTACATGACAGATAAGAGCTATAAACAGTCAAGCTCATAAATCTTAGCTCCACTCTACAGCATGTATAACATACAACCACATGCTACATGCACGTCCAACCTGTTCTTCTATCATGCATGTCCCTATTGTGCCGATTAGCTCACACACTGGGAAATAGGCGACTGATGCCAGTGTAACATAGAAAATGTGTTAGCTCATGTGATTTTCCCCCAGATTAGGGGAGCTAACATTGCAGGATTAGAATTTTAACCTTTGGCAGGAGAGACTTCAGCTCCTGCACAAGTAGGAGTCCTGCTGCTCTATTTTAGAAATATTAAAAAAGAGCACTGCCCCGGCCAGTGTGGCTCAGTGGTTAGAGTGTCAGCCTATGCATGGAGAGTTGTGGGTCCAGTTCCCAGCCAACAGCACGTACCTGGGTTACAGGTTTAATCCCGGGTCTCAGTGAGGGGCGTGTGGGAGGCATATCAATGCCTTTCTCTCTTTCTCTCTCTCTCTCTCTCCCCCCCTCACCCCCACTTGCCATCTTCCATTCTCTCTAAAAATCAATGGAAAAAATATCCTTGGGTGAGGATTAACAAAAGAACAAAAACAAAAAATGAGCACCACTTTTAGACTCTTCCCAGAAGGGACTCGCTGGCTTTGCAAGGCTTCTGGCTTTCGGTCTGTTTCACTTCCTCTTGTGCCCACCTTGATGGCTCTTCTTCCGGCTCCGAGCCCCACTTCCACCTGCATTGTCGCAGTGCCCACAAGCCAGAATTTCCACTATGTCGTGTTAGTGCCCGAGGCCCCTGTGGCAACTTCTACTTACGTGTAGCTGCTCACAGATATATCTCCTGATGAACTGTCTGTTATTGCTCTTTTTACAGTTACGTCGATTTTGAACAGTCTGTCTCACTCTATTTTCCCCAAAGTGCTGACTCTACAAAACGAGGTTTTTCAAGAACTTCTTGCATTAATGTAGGCACACAGGGCACATGAGATTGTTTACAACACATGCATAAACATTCATCCGATGCACCTAACAGAGAGTCTTAGGTACAGGAGAGACCCCAGAATACCCGTGCGTGGGCAATTGGGAGCCATCATCATCCTGGCCTGACTGATCACAGCCCCTCTTGCCTGTGGTTCTTGCTGGGGATGGAGCTGAATCACCGAGGATGAGGAGTGGGGTGACCTGGGGAGATAGGATAGCCCTGCCGGGGGCTCAAGTCCTCTTCTCTTGTTATCTCCCTCTTTAGGGCACTATCACCACCAGCAAGGAATGCATCCACTACACAGTGGACAAGATAAAGAAGGATGTCACCGAACTTCTAAACTGAACTGTTGCTCTGAGCTCCGTCTTCCTGCCATTCTCACCTGAAGCTGGAATCCAGACACCTGTCCCCACGCTGTCTTCATCAGGCCGACTCTAATAAAGTAACTGCAGCTCAGATCTGTGTGCTGCGTCTGCGCTGTGCGGGGAGTACGTGAGGCCTGGCAGGGGATGCTGGGAGGTGGTGAGGCGTGACGTATGGTGAAAGCATGCAGACTGGAGTCAGGTAGAACCAGGATGAGCTTAGGCCCTGTCGCTGACAAGCTCTAGGACCTCGGACAAGTTGTTTTGTCTTTCTCAGGCTATTCCCTCATCCATAAATGGGCATTGTGTATGAGGATGAAGTTAAATAACAAATGTAATCCCAGACTTGACTAGCCTGGAAGGACAAAAATGTTGTCAACAGCTACAGACGCATCTCTCTGACTCTGGCTTTTATTCAAACACTCATTTCACTCTTCCCCATGACAGAGCTTGAATGGAGATTTCTCTCAGTGCTTATCAAATAGGTTTGAGGTAGAGGCGATGCAGGTAAACTGAAACTGTTGACCCTACCCTCCTCCAATCATCTTTTCTCATTTCTATGCTCCACCCGAGTAATGGAATCTTTCACCTGGATATCAGAGCTTTGGAGAAGGCATTTTGTGTGGGTGGATCACTGTCAAATTGAAGTTTCTGTGAGAATGAAGACTAGAATCTTCTATTCCATTGTCTTGCTGATGTCGCATGTACGTCTTAGTCTTTTTTAAAATATATTTTTATTGATTTCAGAGGGAGAGAAATATCAATAATGAGAATCATTGATCAGCTGCCTCCTGCACACCCCCTACTGGGGATTGAGCCTGCAACCCAAGCATATGCCCTTGACCAGAATTGAACCTGAGACCCTTCAGTCCAGAGGCTGACATTCTAACCACTGAGCCAAACCAACTAGGGCTGTCTAGCTTAGTCTTTTTATGTCCTAAGTTAAATGGAAGAAAATGATTCATTCGATGTGTTCCTCCTGGCATCCAAATGCAGATTCCCTGGAAGGCATCATTTGTAGATGAAAACAAAGAAGATCAAAGAAATATCCTAATTGCTTAAATGGACAAAAATGGTATCACCTGATCTAATTTGGGAATTCAGGTTTGATTGTCTCTGGTATCTGTGCTGTTTAATCACAAAGCTTCAAAAATTGTTCCTAAAGGTCTTGAATCCAGGCATGACAGTGGTAACAATACCAATAATAAGTAGCCACATCAGCAGGGATCACAACTGTCAACCTACACCTACTCAGGGAGAAACAGGTTCTGTTCTCATTTATGTCATACATGAAGCCATTTCTTGGGTCCGAGCCCCTCTGCTAGGGATGGGACCTCCTTGGAAGCTGGGAACTGGGAGATGAGAGCAGCCACAGGTAGGTGGGACATGCTTTATTGCAAAGCAGCCAGCCACCTGCTGTTCAGGAGCACATTTTATACTAACTCAGACAAAAGAGGTTTCTTGCTAAAATAGTGACATCAGTGTCACATGATACATAGGTACACTGCACAGTGCATACAGTAAAACTGCTGTCATTGCCTTTGCACGTATGGCAAATAGGCCTTTAACATCCGGCGTACTCTGGGTAGGGTCCCCACACCATTTACTCTCATAACAGCCCTGTGAAGTAAGCACTAAATTACCCATTTTACCAATGTGGAAACTAAAGTAGAGGCAGATTTCGTAACTTGCACAGGGCAATACAGCTCCCAGCCTACAGGGTTGGGATTCACACTGAGTTATGGCTCCAGAGCTTTACACTAAGCGGAAAGTACCTCATAGCCCTGTCAGAAGCCAGCGGCCTTGGAGAAAACAGGCTGTGGAGGTGCAAGATGAATGAGAGGATTTAAAAAAGGGAACAGGAGAGCAAGGGAAAGGTTTTTTAAAAAAATTTTTGTTTTTGTGTTTTTTTATTGCTTTCAGAGAGGAAGGGAGAGGGAGAATTAGAAACATTAGTGATGAGAATCAATGATCAGCTGCCTCCAGCACACCCCCTTTTGGGGACTGAGCCTGCAACCTGGGCATGTGCCCTGACCAGGAATCAAACTGTGACCTGGTTCACTGAGTCACACCAGCCAGGCAGGAAAGGCGTTGTTTTTTTCATGTAGTAAAAGATACTGTTCCTTACAGTGACAGCCCTATTATGCTGGATAAAGACGAGCACTAAGTGAAAGCCAGTCTACACTTACTGGCTCATCGCATGTGAATCTGTTGGTGTGTTGTGTGGTATGACTTGAGAATAAAAGCTTTCCTACACTTGATGCTCTCCAGTGAATCTTCATGTGTTGACTGAAATTATAGTAGTAGCAAGTCTTTCCCATAGACTTTGCATTTAAAGGGTTTTTTATCCAGTGTGAGTCATATGAATACAAGATGAGTTTGGTCGAAGGCCTTTCAACATTTATTGCATTCATGGGGCTTCCCTCCAATGTGAACTTTCATGTGTTGACGCAAATTATACTGGGAGCAAAAGGTTTTCCCACATTCTTTGCACTTAAAAGGTTTCTCGCCAGTATGGATCCAACCATGCTGGACAAAACCAGAGTGGAAGGAGAAAGATTTTCCACATTTAGTGCATTCATAGGGCTTCTCTCCTGTGTGAATCCGCTGGTGCTCAGTGAGGTGTGACTTGCGACGAAAAGCTTTCCCACACTCACTGCACTCATAGGGCTTCACTCCCGTGTGGATCTGCATATGTTGACCCAAATTAAACTTGTAGCAAAATGCTTTCCCACAGTCTTTGCATACAAAGGGTTTTTCTCCAGTGTGAGTTTTCTGATGCTTAATTAAATTAGACTGATGCATGGCCTTTCCACATTTATTGCACTCATAGGGCTTCTCTTTAGTGTGATTCTTCATGTGTTGCCTGAGAGCAGAACTGTGGCGAAAGGTTTTCCCACACTCTGCACTCAAAAGGCTGTTCTCCAGTGTGAATCTGTTGGTGCTGCATGAGGTCTGATGTACAGCTGAAGGTTTTCCTACACTGTGTGCACTCATAGGGCTTTGCTTTCGGATGAACATAGTCATGTGCAAGATCCCAATTCTTGGTGTTCCTGCATTCACTATATTCATAATGGTTCTTCCCAGCTTGATTCCTGGGGTCTTTTAGTCTGTGTGTATCACTGTTATGGAGAACACCTACTAGAGAGACTCGCTCCTGTAAAACCCTTGAGCGTAGACTATTATCTGACCCCAAATCATTGCATTTAGGGTTCATCTCCTTGTGGGGGTCTGTCACTGGCCTTAAGACTTCCTGCATTTCCGACAGCCCTTCCTGAGTTTTGGTTTTTCCAGCCCTGGAGTCCCTGAAGCTCCCTGCCCCACCCATCCCCGAAGTGAGGACGCCTCGGACAGGAGCCGCTGAGAAGTGGTAGCTCTGATTTCCTCTGGCTCCTGAAAAGAAATAACAACACAAGAATGACTTAGTAGTGATGCCAACATAAAGAAACAAATTACTACTTTTATTAGAGAGAAAATGATGAAAACAATGTCTCTGTGCCTGTTACGTTTTCACATCTTTGAACCCCAGGTTTACAATTTGTTCTTTTCTGTTGCTTGAGCTCTTGACATTTAAAAAAGGGAAACTCAAGAGGGGGTGCTTGGGCACAGAACAGAGGATCTGTTGGGGAACCCTCCTTACATTCCAGAGTCAAGGAGCGTGGACAGTATGAGGATGACATCACATACAGTAGGTTGGCTCTGAGAGGGAGCGTCTCATCGTGGTGCTAGGACAGCACAAGCAGAGGCACCAATTCCCTTCCAGGTGGGAGAGGGAAAGAGATCACAAGGGGTTTCCCAGGAGGTGTGCCAGCTGTTTCCTAATAGAGAGGCAGAAACCACCTGACAGAGGAAGTGGAAGGGGTGCTGTGAAGGAGACAGAATGTACAAAGTCCGTTCTGAGTGAGACATGGATGGCTAGGGAAGCTCAGCACATGAGAGGCTGTTGGTGGTATGGAACTAGAGACAGACAGAGGCAGAGGGCAGGCAGATGCCCAGGACTCTGACTTGGGTGCAGTGAGCACAGTCACTGCTATCCCCTGACAAGGTTTACAAGGCAGAAGTGAGCACAGTCTAAGGGGCAGGTGGGGTCAGCTGTGCCAGAGAAACAGGCAAGTTAAAAGACACAAAACAGCTAGAAGAGGTCAATGGGGGAGAATGGGGGACATATGTAATACTTTCAAAAATAAAGATTAAAAAAAAAGACATAATCTGGATAGTGAAAATTTTAAACACTTAATTAGAGGCATTATGAGAATGGAAATGTTAAAAATATAAGTGTTCATTCTTCCTCAATGAATCTATTAATTCAATAAACCCTAGATAAATTCACAACAGCCTTTTTCAGAGAACTCAAAAAGATAATTCTAGATCTAATGTGGAAGAGTAAAGGGACACAATTATAGGGCCAGATGATTTACTGCTAAATTCTACAAAATATTTAAGGAAGAAATAATAACAAATATCTAATACCAATTCTATATAAGCTCTTCCAGAAAACAAGAGGATGAAATACTCCCCATCTCATTTTATGAGGTCATCATTACCTTAATACTAAAACCAAAACCAGATATTATTAAAACTATAAACTAACATCTCTCAAGATCATAGACACAAAAATACAGAATGATATATTAACAAACTGAATCCCAAATGTAAAAAAGAACGGAAAGTCCATGCAGGAATAAAAGGCTGGTTCACCATTTAAAAATAAATCCTTGTAACTGACCCTATTAAAAGACTTAGGGCCCTGGCTGGTGTGGGTCAGTTGGTTTAAGCATCCAGACGAACACCAGAAGGTAGCTGTTTGATTCCTGGTCAGGGTACAAACTCGGGTTGGGGGGTTTGATCCTGGGTTGGGAGTGTGTGGGAAGCAACTGATAGATGTTTCTCTCTCCTCTTTTTCACTTCCTCTCTCTCCCTTTTCTCTGAAAAAAACAAACAAAAAACTCTGGGTTCTGGATTCTTAAAAAAAAAAAAAGACTAAAAAGGAAAACTATATGATCACATCAGCAGACAGAAAAATCAGTAAGTAAAACTCAACATCCATTCATGATTTTAAAAAAGACTAAGTATAAATGTAATCATATGTGCAGAGTTTATATGCTGAAAACCACAAAATGTTGGTGAAAAAAATCAGAGCATCCCATATAATAAAGAGGTAATATGCAGATTGACCCTCATGCCATCACAAAATGGCGATGTGCACAGTGGAGGCGGGGCAGCAGGGGCGGGGTCAGCGGCTGCTCCATGCAGCTTCTGCCGGGGTCCCTGTGGCCCTGTGGGGACGCGGGGCTTCCGGTGGCCGCTTTGTGCAGCTTCTGCCAGGGTTTCCGCAGCCCTGCGTGCGTGCCACGGGGGCTGGGTCTGGCAGCTGCTGCACGCGGCCCAGAGGCGGGGCATTGGGGCGGCACTCCAGGACTTGGGGCCGTCCCGTGGTGCGCTGGCCACGTGGGGCAGGACTCCAGGACTCAGGGCAGTCCCATGGCGCGGGGAGTGGGGGTGGAGTGATCCCGGGTCTCGCACGATTTCCCGCGACAGGTCACGGGTATCTAAATAAATGGAAAGATATTCTATGGTCATGGGTTGGAGTATGCAGTACATGCTCAGTTGTTGAGTGTCGACCTATGAACCAGGAAGTCATAGTTTGATTCCTGATCAGGGCACATGCCCAGGTGGTGGGCTCAATCCCCAGTATGGAGCGTACAGGAGGTGGCCAATCAATGATTCTCTCTCATTATTGATGTTTCTATATCTTTCTACTTCTCCCTTCTTCTCTGATATCAATAAATATATATATATTTTAGAATCTTACTGGGATTACAGAACAAAGAAAAAAATATATATTTTAAAAAAGGTATCAACTCTCCCTAATTCTTTAGATTAAACACAATCCCAATAAAAATTCCATCAAGTTCCTTTTGAAGATATATAAAATGTATGTGAAAAGGCAAAGGCTATTGCATTGACAAAATAATTCAGAAAAAGAACAAAGTCAGAGAATACACCTTACCCAATTTAAAACCAACTATGAAGTTATAGTAATCAAAACTGTGGTGTTGGCAAAAGTAAACACACACATAGATCAGTGAAACAGAACAAAGAGCCTAGAAATATTACTCTCAAACATAGTAAACTCCTTTTTGAAAGATGCATAGTCAGTTCAATAGGGAGATAGTCTTTTCAACAAATGGCTCTGGGTGTTTACACGGGGTAAGAAACATACCTTGACACACACCTCACATCTTATAGAAAAAATAACACAAAATGGATCATAGACTTAAATATAAAAACATAAAATTTTTAAAGAAACACAAAGGAGAAAATCTGTGAGACCAGTGTTTGGCAATAAATATTTTGATATGAAAAGAAAAGCACAATTGTTGAAAGGAAAAATTCAGCTTTAGTAGTAAATTGAGCTTTACCAAAATTAAAAATGTTTGCTCTATTGTTAAAAGAATGAAAATACATCCCTGGCTAATTTTGCTCAGTGGATAGTGCGTCAGCCTGTGGACTGAAGGGTCCCAGGTTTGATTCTGGTCAAGGGCATATGCCCAGGTTGCGGATCCCCAATAGAGGGCGGGCAGGAGGTAGCCGATTGAAGATTCTCTCTCATCATGGATGTTTCTATCTCTCTCTCCCTCTCCCATCCTCTCAGAAATCAATAAAAAATATATTTAAAAATAAATAAATGAATGAAAATACAAGCCACAGATTGAAATAAAATATTTGCAAATCACAATAAAGAACTCATATCTAGAATAGAGAATACTTAGAGCTCAAATATAAGAAAATAATAACAACTACAAAATGAGCAGAAGATCTGAACAGATAATTCACAAAAGAAAATATACAAAAATTCACAAAAGAAAATATATGGATAAAAAGTGAGCATATGTCATTGTCAATCACTTGTCATTAGAGAAAAAAATTAGAACCACGAGTTACCTCTAACATTAAACACACACACACACACACACACACACACACACACACACAAACCAAAAATCCTGGCAATATCAAATGCTGGTAAAGATATGGAATGAGGAATTCTCACTCATTACTGGTGGGAATGCCAAATGCTATAGCCATTTTGGAAGGCAATTTGTCAAGTTCCTAAAAAGTTCAAGCAATCCAATACCTAAATGAACTGAAACCTTATGTTTACACAAAAACTTGTATGTGAATTATTACAGCAGACAGGACGGTGAATGGATAAACAAACTGGTACATACCCATATACTGTGATACTATTTGGAAACAAAAAAGAATGAACTGTGGATTCACTCAATGATGTGGATGAATATTAAATGCATTTTGCAAGCCCCACTGCCTGTGTCTGTGTCCATTAGGTGGGAATGGCTGGGGAGTGGGGGGGTGGGGGGTCAATTTGGGAAAAGGGAGACATATGTAAAACTTTAGACAATAATAAAAAAAATAAAAAATCTCCCCCCCCCAAATAAATAAATAAATGCATTTTGCACGTGAAAAAGCCAGATTCAAAAGTGTTACAGATTCCATTCACATAACATTTGGAAAGAGGAGAACTATGGAGACAACACAGATTATATGCCAGTGAATGGGGAAGGGGAGAGTGGTTGACTATATAGGAGATGCCAAGGGTCATTTGTATATAACGAAACTATATTGTATTTTACTGGGCTGGACAGTACATGCCTCTATGCATTTTTCAAAACCCAAAGAACTGTACATCACAGTGAGTGAATATTAATGTGTTCAAATTAACAACAACACCACCACCCGGGATGTCAGGGGATTCCAGAATGGAATGCAGACTGTGACAAATGAACTTGAGTGAATTATAACGGTATGTATGGCCCTACCTCAGTGAAGGAGGTGGAGGAAAACCAAGCTGACCTAAGTACTTTTGGAAAATGGTGTTTTGACAGTACACTGTAAGGCTAAAGACAAAAATAACTACAGTTTACCCTTGAACATGGGGATGGGGAGGTTTAGGGGTACCCACCACCCACACAGTGGAAAATGCACATATAAGTGAAATCATCTCTGCAAACGTGAATTCCCAATCACGGATCCAAAATATGTATGTAAATATTATACTCTAGTTGGTAATCTGTTTCCCAGGGAGACTACTTCACATGTATAATGGAATTGAAAAAATAAGTTAATAAATGGTAGATAATGGAAGCCAGGTTTTTATGGTCACAGAAAGAAGTTGCAAATAAGCAAAGAAGGAAGGCTAGAATGAATCATGTCAAAGAACGAGGTTATTAAGAACAGAGTTCAACTATATGCAACCACAAGAATGAATCTCACAGACATACTAGAATATATAGTCGGGGTCCATTTCCAATAATTCTAGAGCAGTCACGATGAACCTATGGTGACAATCTAGATAAGTGACCTTTCCAGGACGGAGCAGCAGAGCCTCCTGACTGGCTGGAAGCACTGTGCGTGTCTGCCCTGGGTGGGGGCTGTTCGGGCTCGTATCTATGTAAAAATCCACCAGTGAGCTCTAAGATATGTGCGTATTGCTGGATGCAGGTAAAAAACTAGAAGAAATAAGAGGAGTGGGGCTAAGGAAGTCAAGTGTAGGCAACTTTTCCAAGAATAAGACAACTCCTCCAAGAGTTTGGTTGTACAAATGTATTAGTCAACATTTAGAAACTGCCATGGAGCCAGGACTGTTTTGTGTGTTTTATTTTCCCCAAGCAAGCACCCTGAGCATGGGTTTTTGTTGAATAGAGGTAGATAAAAATAGAAAAGAGCCTGGCCAGTGTGGCTCAATGGTTGAGCATCAACTTATGAATCAGGAGGTCAGGGTTCGAGTCCTGGTCTGGGCATATCCTGGGTTGCAGGCACGATCCCCAGTGTGGAGCATGAAGGAGGCAGCTGATCAATGATTCTCTCTCATTGATGTTTCTCTCTCTCCCTCCCGCATCCTCACTGAAAAAAAAGAAAAAGAAAAAAGAAAGAAACAGAAAATAAGTGAAGTAAGGTCCCAGGGAAGGCAGGAGATGTGAGTTAGTCTCTGGCACAGAAAGTGGGCACGGCAGGGGGCAAGATCTCTTCCGTAGAGAATGGGAGCTACAGGTATGAGACAGACAGATGGATCTGTCAGTGGAGGAGCAAGAGCAGGACATGAAGTGGGTTGTATGCTGAGACATCAGTGGCTCAGGGAGTGGTCAGTTTGGATCAGTGGGTGAGTGGGTGGGAGAGCTGGTATAGGAGACAGCTGATCAGAAACCAAGAGCAGGTGTGGGCCGACCAGTTAGCAGTGTGCTGGCATCACACTGGCAGTAGGTGATGAGGGCTTAGCCTAGGATGTTAGTGGTGGAGCTCATGGAGGTAGTGGATTCACTTGATGTGAAAAACAAAATAGCAAGATGAGGATGGCTGGATGCTGGATGGACGGAGGCAGAGTGCTATGGGTTCGGCCAAGGTTGTTTCCCCCTTCTCGACTGTCTGAGTGACAGGGCCATCAGTGCAAGTAGAGGATGGAGGAGTGGGCAAGATCGTGATTTCCTTCTAGGCATGAAGAATCTGATGGAACATGTGGAATATAATTGAAAAATAAGGGACTCAGCTGGGCTGAGGAGGCTGGTGAGAGACACTCACTGGCAGGCTGAGCAGGAGAGGGGCGAGACCATGGCTCTGCATTGGTGCCAATCAACACATTCGCTGACTCCAACTGCCTTCAGCAGCCGAGATGTAGGACAGACAGATTCAAATGTCACCTTGAGGTTTTACAGTAAAAGAGGGGCAGGAAGCCAATGGAGCCAGGGATGGCTTCTGCCTGACAAACAGGAGGATGGAAGAATGGATGCAGAAGGGTGGGAACAGATTACAGGCAGATATAGTAAGGTAGGCTCTTTTTCTTCTGAGTCCAGAATGACATGTGAGATGTTACGCTTTGTGATTGATATCATCACACGAAAGATCCTAACAGCTGACTTTTTTTGAGCTCCTAACTACAGCTTAGGCATGGTGCTAAGCGTTTTCATGCATTCACGATTATACCTTCAAACAGCCCAATGAGTTTGAAATTATTTCTACTTTTTAAAAAATATATTTTATTGATTTTTTACAGAGAGGAAGAGAGAGGGATAGAGAGTTAGAATCATTGATGAGTGAGAAACATCAGCTGCCTCCTGCACACCCCGTACTGGGGATGTTCCTGCAACAAGGTACATGCCCTTGGCCGGAATCGAACCTGGTACCTTTCAGTCTGCAGGCCGACGCTCTATCCACTGAGCCAAACCGGTTAGGGCTATTTCTACTTTTTTCAAGAGTAGGCAGAGTAAACCAAACCCATGTGCCTTCTCCTGGGGCACACAGCCGAATCCTACCTCCCTGCTACATCCCGAGGGAGGGCGAACCGCTGAGTCCTCAAACAGAATGCGAGGTGAAGTGATGCGTGTGTGCAGCTGGACTCTACCTTCCTCTCGTGTGCCCTTTGCAGCAGAATGATGCCAGGGTAACCATGAAGCCACATATGGATGACAAAGGGCACATGTTCGGGCACATGGTCTCTGAACAACTGTGTGAATGAACTCCCAGGCTGACCACATGGACCCTGTTATGACTGAGAAAAGTATTTTTCATGTGTTGAGCCACTGACAGTTTGGAGGTTATCTGTTATGCAGTGAGCATTAACTGAGCCTAACGTAGCTAAATGAGGCCAAGCAATTGGAGCCAGAGCCTCACTCTGACCTGACAGAAGAGGTTCTTCATCTGGCGGCAGTACAGAATGTGTTGAGGAGGGAGGACAGAAGGACACCAAGACACCCAGGCACCCAAGGAGGCCGCAACAAGGAGCTTCCCACGGAGCTCCAGAGGCAACAGTTAGGCCGCCACAACACCCACTGCCTACATCTCGGCCACCCACCTGCACAGGCACTTTGGGAGAGGCCTCTCTTCACAATCCATAGCTCCTGCCTGTGCTCCGATAGGTGGACAAGCTCTGATTTGGGGACTGGGTATCCTGTTTGTGGAGAAAGAAGTAAGATACACACATTTTAGCAAAGACAAAAAGCAATGCCTCAGTGCTGTCTGGGACTTCAGGATAGAGAAGACCTTGGAGTGAGGCTGCTCTTGTCCAAGTTGATCTGCAACCGGGAACCAACGCCAAGAATACCGTCATTGGGTCCTAAACACCGAATAAGGTGGTGCTGGCTGTCTATGCCGATCCGTCTCCCTTGACTCCATCCTGGAGAATCCCCAAAATTGTTCCGATGTAGTCACAGGACCCACCTGCACCAGTGCTCAAAGAACAGCATGACCACTGCTACTGACTGCTCTTCTTTACACTGGCCCACTTTAATTTTATCTTAATACCTGCCTTTAAAAAGGGAATCCTGTGTCAATTTGAGAAATTGAAAAACTAGTTTCATTCACCACAAATGGAAAGTTACTATAAGAAAATCAAAATAGTGCTATTTAAAAAAATATTTTATTGATTAAGTGAGGAAGGGTGAGGGAGAGATAGAAACATCAATGATGAGAGAGAATCATTGATTGGCTGCCTCCTGCACACCCCCCACTGGCGATGGCATGTGCCCTTGACCAGAATCGAACCTGGGACCCTTCAGTCCGCAGGCCAACACTCCATCCACTGAGCCAAACCAGTTAGGGCCTGCTCAGGGCTGTGAGTCTGAGGCTGTCTCCTCTGTTGAAGAGGGAAATTACCAATAGTCAAGGGGCATTTAGAAAGACTCAGCTCGGCCTTGGCCGGGTAGCTCAGGTGGTTAGAGCATTGTCCCCCTACTCCAAGGTTGTGGGTTCGCTCCCTGGTCAGGGCACATACAAGAATCAACCAATGAATGAAACTGATGTCTCTCTCTCTCTCTGTTCCTCTCTCTCTAAAATAGAAAACAAACAAAAAAAGACTCAGCAAAAAATACTTTCTCCCTTAACCAGGGGTGGGGAACATCTGGCCCATATAAGGCCCGCAAAATCATTTGGTCTGGCCCTTCTAAGGCATTAGGGGTGAGTTAATTAAATGTTTGACCAAATATAGCAGGCTAGTTAAAAAAATATATGTATTTTTTTATTGTTTAAAGTATTATATATGTCTCCTTTTTCTCCCACCGACTACTCCCTGGCCACTCTCACCCCCTAGAGTAGGCTAATTTTTAAGTTGATAATTGTGTATGGCCCTTGAATGATGTTATAAATATCATAAAAATGGCCCCTGGCAAAAAAAAGGTTCCCCACCCTGCCCTAAAACCATCAGCAAGCAGGAAAGAAAAAAAAGGGAATGGCATTCTCCGATTGCTCACCAATGCCATTTGTTGTGTTTGTACCCCCTAAAATTATCTCCCATGCCAAGAGAGGATCATGGCCCAGACTTCAGGACACAAGGGATAAACAGGTAGGCATCAGGGGTCAAAGAAGCCTTTTAAGCATTTTTTTTTAAATTCTCACCCGAGGATATTTTTCTTTTGATTTTTTGAGAGATTGGAAGGGAGGGAGGAAGTGGGGGGAGAGAGAAAAACATCGATGTGAGAGTGACACATGGATTGGTTGTCTCCCGAACATGCCCTGATGTAGGCCAGGGATTGAGTCTGCAACCGAGGTACGTGCCCTTGACCGGAAATCGAACCCGAGACCCTTCAGTCTGAGGGCTGATGCTCTAACTACTGAGCAACTGGTCAGGGCCAAAGAAGCCTTTAAAATGAATTGTTGTTTAGAACAATAACCAGTAGGACTCACACCTCCGGGTGTGCTGTCTGGTTCACTCATTTCTGAACAACATCCTATTACTCATGGGTCCTGCTGACTGGGCTGTGAACCAATCAAGCTTGGCTACTCAGCTTCCATCTCATGGGAACCTGGAGAAGGGACCGTCTAAGCCAGCCTGTGCTGAAGTCCAGGTTGAGAGGTAAAGGAAGTGTGGGCTCGGGACATCTGTGCAGAGACAGCCCAGTGGAAAGGAAGAGAGAGAACGAAAAAAAGTATATACAGAGAGAAGCAGAGACAAGGAATTGGGGGCTTCTTAGAGCAAGGACAGGAGTGGCCATTTCTAGCCACCAACTCCCCGTGGCAGAAGAAGCCAATCTGCTGAGACCCACAAACAGACGTGAGGAACAGAAGTCCCCGGGGCAAGGCCTAATCAGATTCCTTCCACTTTCTGGCTTTAACTCTCATGATGCCGGACTGCACATCTTGCTCTTGGATGTTAAAGAAACCCATGTTTCCTCCTACAAATCCTTCTCCTTTGGTGTCTGAGCTATTCGGAAGAGAACTACATTTCTTGCCCAAAATTTCCTGTAGAAGATACAGGGAGACAGACAGGAGAACATGAAACCAACACACACTGGGGCTGTGGGCGGGAGAGAGGGAGTCTTGTGGAAATCTGAACACAAGGTGGGATGAAGGAGGCTGTAGGTCCCCACAGAAAGGAGCAGTGAGGCCTTACCCAGAGAGACCAGGAGCCTACAGATTTCCAGCATCACTTCCCTGTATAGGGTCCGCTGGGCAAGGTCCAGCTGCTCCCACTTGTCCTGGGTAAAGGTCACTGCCACATCCTTGAAGGTAACTGATGTCTGAAAAGTCAAACAGAGGTAGCTTCGTTGGCCCAGGGCCAGTCAGATAAGATTAGAGCCTCATGCCCAGTCGTTTGTAAAGGACCATAGAGCCCTGAGTGGTATGTGAGCACATGAGCCCCTTCCCAAGCTCCAGCTCCCCCTCCACCCTGTGGGAATACAATGAAGACCATCTGTAAGTGTACTATGGGACCCTGGAAGCCTGGCAGCTCCTCGGTCACGGAATGGCCAAAAAGAACCTGTGCCGGATGTGAGCCTGGATTGTAAACAGCTGGTGTTTTCATCACAGCTTGCACACGAACCTGTCCACCCTGCATGCACAATTTGTGACTCTATTTTCTGACTCTAGGTAACCCTGTACTACCAAAGCCTGTGTGTGTGGCGGAGACTTCACCGACAGGCCACCCCCAATATGCACTAAGTCCTCATAAATTCATGTCTTTCACAGCCAGTCCTCTGAGTAATTTCCTTGAAATTGGCAAGCAGGACTCACACCTCAGCTCTTTGCATAACAAGCCCCAAGGCCAGTATCATCGAGCACTTCCTAGGAACCTCACTCTGTCCCAGGTCCCAAGGACTCAGACACTGCTGTGGACCAAATGTGACTGTTAGAGACAAAAGCTTTCTACGCTGGAACCATTCACCAAAGACACAAGACAGTGGCAAGGCCGAATGGCCCGAGAGGCATAGACGGCAAGCACTTTGAGAATGAAGAGGAACAGGGAGGACATGACAATGATCAAAGCACCAATCATGACAAAAGCAGCAGCAGTTGAGCCTCGCTGGTCCTTACCACATACCTGCGCCATGGTGGGGCTTCACATGCCATATTCTAGCAATTACACGTTCCCGCCCTGGAGCTAGATTCCGATTTTGAACAGTCTACTGGGAATGATTCTTGCCTGATCTGCAATCTGGGGGAAGTTAACATATTTTCCTGAGCCTCAATTTCTGCATCAACACAGTAACAGTTCCCACCTCACTAGGTGGTTGTGAGAATTAAAGAAAAAATGTTCACGAGGCAAACTGCAGTGCCTAGCACATGTCAGTGCTCTATGTGTTTTTCCTACTTTCATTACTCCACCCACAGCTATGATGCAAACACCATCATCATCTCCACAGCAGTCAATGAGGCTCAGGCAGCTCTAGCAAGTCACCTGGAGTCACATGTCCCAGGAACACAGATAGAATTTGAACATCTGTAAAACACACACAACCTCACCCTCCTGAGGCACATCTCAGAGACATTCCCTGCCCTGTACATACACTTCCATCTGGCGGGAAGGTCCGCCATGCCCCTTGTTCCCAAGTCCACATGCCAAAGGGACACTTCCTGCTTTGCAAAGTTTTCATTAGTTGTAATCTCTAGGCCCCCAGTGCACTGTGGGTGGAAAGGTGATTAACAATGCACATTCCAAAAATAAATAAATAAATAAATAAATAAATAAATACGTTCCGCCCTGGCTGGCTTGGCTCAGTGCATAGAGCATCGGCTTGTATACTGAAGGGTCCTAGGTTCTATTCTGGTCAGGGGCACATGCCTGGGTCCCCAGTGTGGGGCGTGCAGGAGGCGGCCGATCAGTGATTCTCATCATTGATGATTCTATCTCTCTCTTCCTTTCCCTTCCTCTATGAAATGAATAAAAATACTTTTTTTTTTTTTAAAAAAAAGGAGAATGCATGTTCCGGTGGTCAGTGTACGGTGTGTTGACTTTTGGCTATTTAGCTATGTGACCTTTGGCAGGTCTGAAGTTCCTCTCCTATAAAGCAGGGATGATAAACGAACCTAACTCTGAGGTAGGGTGCTCCACTTCAGCACAGATCAAGTGCTAAATGAAGGCCAGCTGCTTCGCTTGTTTTAGTTATTTTTTCTCTTTGCTCCCAGAATACTCGGGTGAAAAATCAACTAAACCCCATCTCTGCTTCTGTAACTGTACCAGATTCTGTGCACAAAGATTTCAGAAGATGGGCAAGTGGGAATGGGGATACTTTATCTAGAACTAGCAGAAAAGCCAGGAAAGACCCATCTAAGAGGTGACACTGGACAGAGCTGGGAAGGAAGTAGAGAGGCAGCCCTGCAGCGATCTGGAGGCAGTTTTCCAGGCTGAGGAAATTGCATGGGCAAAAGCCTGGAAATGGGAAAGAGCTTGGAATGTTCAAGACCGCTTAGCTGGAGAGCCATGAGCAAGGAGGAAGGGAAGGAGGGAACTGAAGGGGAAGGGACAGCGGTGGATGTAGTAGGGCCTTGCAGGCGAGTCGAAGCGTCCAGAGGAGTCACTCACTCATTAACCACTTATGGAGCACTGATTACAGGCCCTGTACTGTTCCAGGTCTGAGGAGAAGGAATGCAAAATACTATTTCGAATGGCCCTAAGGATTCTACAAACAAAACAGGATGAGGGTAACAAATTGAGATGACTTAAATGGGGTCAATGGGGAAGGCCTCTCCAAGGAGGGGACATTGGAGGGAGCATGAAATGAAGTAAGAAAGGGAATCATGTGGAGGACAAATAAATACGACAAGTCTTGACAAAAGTAAAGATGGTGCCATGCCAGAGAGCAATACAGGACCTGTTGTGTGTTTACATCTAAAGACAGAGCCCTGGTACACCATCATTACTGATGTTTATATAAGAAACATCCAAACCTGTAGAGAATTTTTGTAAGAATTTATTTGAGCCAAAACTGATGACAATTGCTGGAAAGCAAGATATGAAATGTTCTCTGGATGCAGTTTTTATACATTTGGAATTAAGGAGGGAGCTTATATTCCTTCTAATTGGTGTTTTGGGTTTTTTAGGATATATTCCCAGAAGTGGGATCGCTGGGTCAAATGGGAGTTCCATTTTTAATTTTTTGAGGAAACTCCATACTGTTTTCCATAGTGGCTGCACCAGTCTGCATTCCCACCAGCAGTGAACTAGTGTTCCCTTTTTTCCATATCCTCGCCAGCATTTGTTGTCTGTTGATTTTTTGATGGTAGCCATTCTAACATGTGTGAGGTGATATCTCATTGTGGCTTTAATTTGCATTTCTCTGATGATTAGTGACTCTGAGCATTTTTTCATATGTCTCTTGGCCATCTGTATGTCCCCTTTGGAGAAATGCCCAAAAAAAACAATCAGAAAGAATGTATGCACCCCTATGTTCATAACAGTGTTATTAACAGTAGCTGAGATTTGGAAACAGCCCAAGTGCCCATCAGTAGATGAGTGGATAAAAAAGCTGTGGCACATTTACACTATGGAATACTATTCAGGTATAAAACAAGGGATCTCTTACCCTTTGGGACAGCATGGATGGAACTGGAAAATATGTTAATTGAAATAAGCCAATCTGAGAAAGACAAATATTACATGACCTCACTTATTTGTAGAATCTAATGAACAGAATGAATCGACAACAAAGTAAGACCCAAAGCATGGAGGCATGGAACAAACTGACATACCTCCCTGTGGGGTTACGGAGATGAGAAGAGATAAACCAAAGAACTTATATGCTTACTAGAGGCTGGTGCATGGATTCATGCACTGGTGAGGTCCCTTGGCGTGGCCTGCGGGGATCTGGCCGAAACTGGCAGTCCAATGCCACCTGCCGCTCCTGCCTGCCGCTCCCGCTCATCCCGATCCTGCTGCAGTCAGTCCCCATTGGGAAAGGCTCGCACCGCCACAGCAGCGCTCACCAGCTGTGAGCCCTGTGTCTGGCACCCATCGGTCAGCTGAGCGGCACTTCTGCTGTGGGAGCACACTGACCACCAGGGGGCAGCTACTGGTCAGTACGGGTCATAGCAACCAGTTGTTTGGTCGCTTAGGCTTTTATATATATACTAGAGGCCCGGTGCACAAAAATTTGTGCACTCGGGGGGGGGGGAGGTCCCCCAGCCCGGCCTGTGCCCTCTCGCAGTCTGGGACCCCTCGGGAGATAACGACCTGCTGGCTTAGGCCTGCTCCGGGTGGCAGAGGGCATGCCCAATCCCTAGGTGCAGCCCCTGGTCAGGCTCAGAGCAGGGCCGATTGGGGAGTTGGGGCACCGCCCCCTCATGCACAGAGCAGGGCGGATTGGGAGGTTGCGATGCCACCCTCAGTCACGCTCAGGGTAGGGCCGATTGGGGGGTTGGGGCACTGCCCCCTGTCACACTCAAGGCAGGGTCGATGGGGAGGTTGCGGCGCCACCCCTGTCACGCACAGAGCAGGGTCGATCAGGGGGTTGGGGCGCTGCCCCCTGTCACTCACAGAGCAGGGCCAATCAGGGGGTTGGGGCGCTGCCCCCTGTCATGCACAGAGCAGGGCCAATCAGGGGGTTGAGGAGCTCCCCCCTGTCACTCACAGAGCAGGGCCCATCAGGGGGTTGAGGAGCTCCCCCCTGTCACTCACAGAGTAGGGCCGATAGGGGAGTTGGAGCACCGCCCCCTGTCACACACAGAGCAGGGCGGATCAGGGAGTTGGGGCGCTGCACCCTGTCACACTCAGGGCAGGGCCAATGGGGAGGTTATGGCTCTACCCTGTCACACATAGAGCAAGGCCCGTGGAGGGGGGTTGGGGCGCCACACTCTATCACCCATAGAACAGGGCCGATCAGGGGGTTGGGGCGCCGCCACTGTCACACTCAAGGCAGGGCCGATGGAGAGGTTATGGCTCTACCCTGTCAAACACAGAGCAGGGAGGATAGGGAGGTTGTGGCCCCGCCCCCGTCACACACAGAGCCGCAGGGCAATCAGGGGGTTGGGGAGCTCCCCCCTATCAGGCACAGAGCAGGGCTGATCAGGGGGTTGGGGCCCCGCCCCCTGTCACACACAGAGCCACAGGGCGATCAGGGGGTTTGGGCGCTGCCCCCTGTCACACTGATCCTGGTGCCGGGAGGCCTCACTGCTCCGCTGATCCCGGTGCTGGGAGGCATATTACCCTTTTACTATATAGGATAGAGGCCTGGTGCACGGATAGGGGCTGGCTGGTTTGCCCCGAAGGGTGTCCTGGATCAGGGTGGGGGTCCCCACTGGGGTGCCTGGCCAGTCTGGCTGAGGGGCTGAGGGCCATTTTCACGTTGGCGGGTGACTGAAGCTCCCAACTGCTCCTTTTTTTCTTTTTTCTTTTTCTATTCTGGGCCTGCTTTAGCTCTGAGGCCTAGCTGCTGAAAACATTGATACAATGTTGCGGTCAGGCTGGCTGAAGGCAGGCTGACTGAAAGCCGGTTTCTGGGGTTTTGTTTAGCTTCTATATTTGCAACATAGTACATAGTTGCTTAGAGTTGCAGCTGAGAGGCCGGCAACTCAGGCGGGGAACGTTGGAGTCTGCAGTCACTGGAGCAAGCAAGCCTCCCTGTTCGCTTCAGTGCATGGCTGACAGTTAATTTGCATAAGGATATGCTGATTAGCCAATGGGAAGGGTAGCGGTCGTACGCTAATTACCATGTTTCTCTTTTATTAGTGTAGATAGATAGGCATAGCCCATAGACACAGGCAATAGAGTAGGGTGGGTAGGGGCTGGGAGGATGGGAGTAAAGGGAGAGAAAAGGGGAAATATCTATAATACTATCAACAATAAAAAGTATATATATATATATATATATATATATATATATGTATATATAAATAAAAATATATTTTTATTGATTTCAGCAAGGAAGGGAGAGGGAGAGATAGAAACATCAATGATGAGAGAAAATCATTGATCGGCTGCCTTCTGCACGCCCCCTACTGGGGATCAAGCCCGCAACCCTGTGCGTGTGCTCTTGACCAGAATCGAACCTGGGACCCTTCAATCCACAGGCCGATACTCTATCCACTGAGCCAAACTGGCTAAGGCTAAAAAGTATATTTTTTTAAAAAAGGGAGTTTGCTTAATTTACTCCAACAGTGTAATTTACATTTTGGAAAAATAGGGTAAATAAAACAAATCCTATATAATAAAAGAGAAACATGCAAATTAACCACCCCTCCACTACCCTCAAGTCACACCCACCAGCCAATCAGGAGCGAGTATGCAAATTAACCCAACTAAGATGGCGGGTGGCCACGCAGCTGGAGCGAGCAGGAGGCTTGGGTTGCCGCCGGCGATGGAGGAAGCCAAGCTTCCCACCTGCCCTGGCCGGGCCCTCGGCTCCGCTCAAGGCTACAAAGTTTCAATTACAGAAGATAAATAAATCTCAGATACCTGCTTCCAGCCAGCTGTGGCCTCCGACCAAGGAGGGGCTGGGAGCCTGGGCTTCCAACCGGACCTGAGCTCCACTCAAGGCTACAACGTTTCAATTATAGAAGATAAATAAATCCCAGAAAAAGAAAAAAAAGAAAAAAAGGAAAAGCTGGGTCACCGGGGGGCGTGGCCAGCCTGAAAACCTCACCCAGACTGGCCAGGCACCCCAGCGGGACTCCCCAACCCTGAAGGGGCTGTGGGCAGCCTGAAAACGGCCCTCAGCCCCTCACCCAGGCTGGCCACACCCTCATGGGGTGAGGGTCCCTGCTGGGGGGCTTGGCCAGCCTGCAAACAGCCATCAGCCCCTCATCCAGGCTGGCCAGGCACCCCAGCGGGACCCCTACCCTGACTGGGACACCCTTCAGGGCAAACTAGCCGGCCCCCACCCGTGCACCAGGCCCCTATCCTATCTAATAATAGACAAACATGGTAATTGACCGTACCTTTGCTACGTCTCCCATTGGCTAATCAGTGCAATATGCAAATCAGCCACCACAAAGATGGCAGATAATTTGCATACTGCAGGCAGGGCGGGGCAGGGCGGGACAGCGCAAGCTGCCAGCTCGCCCCCATCCAGGGCAAGCCTGGCCCCGCCTTTCCCCAAAAGCCCCAGGAGCCGGCCCGCCTTGCGGCCCGGGACCTGATCAGCAGGTCGGCAAGGCAGGCCAGACCCAGAAGCCCCAGAAGCCAAAACAGATTATGAGGGTGAATCAAAAACAAAACCCACTTTAAATATAAAGACACATATAGATTAAAAGTAAATGAATTAAGCTGCAGCCTGTTTTGCTCAGTGGATAGAGCATTAGCCCTTGGACTGAAGGGTCCCAGGTTCGATTCCAGTCAAGGGCATGTACCTCAGTTGCTGGCTTGATCCCCAGTCCCTATCAAAGCATGCACAGGAGGCAACCAATCAATGTGTCTCTCCCTTTCCCTTCACTCTCTCTAAAATTCAATGGAAAAATATCCTTGGGTGAAGATTAACAAAAACAAAGTAAATGGATTAAGTAACATTAAAGAGATTATAAGAAAAATATATTCCAAATTTTGTTAGTTGTATAATGGTTATGTTTAAATTATTAACACCTAAGAAATTGGGTGAAGGGTACATATAATATGCTGTAGTATTTTATAGTTTTTTTTTAACCTGTATGAGATTATTTCAAATTAAAATATTAAAAAATTAAAAATTAATAAAATATTAATTGAAATGTATCTGCATTACATGAAAAATCTCCTAATTGCTTCTAGCATAATTTATTAAATTGTGCTAAAATTTACAAGGGTTCAATTAAAAAATATCTTAATTCTAAATGACATAATAGCCAAACCAGTTTGGCTCAGTGGATAGAGCATCGGCCTGCAGACTGAAGGGTCCCAGGTTTGATTCCGGTCAAGGGCATGTACCTTGGTTGCGGGCACATCCCCAGTAGGAGATGTGCCGGAGGCAGCTAATCGATGTTTCTCTCTCATCGGTGTTTCTAACTCTCTCTCCCTCTCTCTCCCTCTCTGTAAAAAAACAATAAAATATATTAAAAAAATAAATAAATGACATAATAGAAAATATATAATAGTGCAGTTATAAGCACTTATCTGAAAATAAAAATTTAAAGAAGTGAATTTAAAGAAGGGATTAGCCAAAGAAAATATATGCACAACCCATGGACACAGACAACAGTATGGTGATGGCCAGAAGGAAGTGGGGGGCAAGAGCTGGGTAGAGGGGGCAAAAGGGGGGAAATAGGGACATCCTATATAATAATAATAAAAGGCTAATATGCACATTGACTGAACGGCAGAATGACCGGTTGCTATGATGCGCACTGGCCACCAGGGGGCAGATGCTCAATGCAGGAGCTGCCCCCTGGTGGTCGGTGCACTTCCATATGGGGAGTGCCACTCAGCCAGAAGCTGGCTCATGGCTGGCCAGCACAGTGGTGGTGGCAGGAGCCTCTCCCACCTCCGTGGCAGCACTAAAAATGTCCAACTAACGGTTTAGACCTGATCCCTTGGGCACCTAGCCTTTAGTCGGACATCCCCCGAGGGCTCCCTGGCTGCCAGAAGGATGCAAGCTTAGGCCTGATCCCCCGGGGAGTGGGTCTAAGTTGACAGGTGGACATCCCCCAAGGGGTCCTGGACTGTGAATGGGCGCAGGCCTGGTGCAAATTTTTGTGCACCAGGCCTCTAGTGCTATATAATAAAAGGGTAATATGCAAATTGACCCTAACAGCAGAACAACTGGGAATGACTGGTCACTATGACACACACTGACCACCAGGGGGCAGATGCTCAATGCAGGAGATGCCCCCTGGTGGTCAGTGTGCTCCCACAGGGGGAGCTCTGCTCAGCCACAAGCCAGGCTGACGGCTGCCAGCACAGCGGTGGTAGCGGGAACCTCTCCCGCCTCCTCAGCAGCATTAAGGATGTCCGACTGCAGTTTAGGCCTGCTCCCCGCTGGCAAGTGGACATCCCCCGAGGGCTCCCAGGCTGCCAGAGAGATGTCTGACTACCAGCTTAGGCTCGATACCCCAGGGAGTAGGCCTAAGCCAGCAGGTGGACATCCCCTGAGGGGTCCCAGACTGGGAGAGGGCACAGGTCGGGTTGAGGGGACCCCCCCCCCAGAGTGCACAAATTTTTGTGCACCCGGCCTCTAGTTATCTTAGTAAGAAAAAAAGGAGTTTAAAGATTAACTGAAGGTGGGAGAAAGCAAGGTACAGGATCGTTAAGAAGATTAACTATCCCTTGAGGGTGGTTATCCCTCTAAGAGGTCTGGAAAAGAGAACTGAACAATGGACCGGGCTTATTTAAGGCAAAGATAAACTTTTTTACTAACGAAAGTAATTGCCTGGGCTATGACTACCTAATTAGGAATTTATGATCAGATCACCCCGTGAGGTCACTTTTAGTTAGATATATTGCAATGCCCCTTTTTCATCCACACTGAATATGTAATGGATTTGCTTTTCAAATGTGAATGTCTTAAAAGGTAAACTGATTCACTACTGTGAATCAGGCAAGTCAACTGCACTGACAAGATGGCAATTGCAAAAGGTGAGTTTGGAGGCTTCCCTAGCTCTCAGCCTGATCTATGATCTTCCTTGCACTAGCAGAGGAGCAGCAGTGCCAAACGCCGTTTTCTCCACCCACCTTTCCCTCCAGGCTACCCACCTCCTACTCCACTCATCATTTATGTGTAAGGCCAGAGCCCAGGAAGGCCCAATGGCCAGATTCTTCTTGAGGTCAGGCCCTAAGATTAACACGGGTCCGGGATGCACCTCTCAGGCAAATGGGTACAGAATGATGCTCCCTGGGCAGTGCTGGGGGACAGACACAGAGGTGCACTTTCCAGTTCCCGAAACCAAGAGGGAACAACTGTAAACATTCCCATTTTATACCTGAGATAAGATAGGCCAAGGATAAGGAGTGGCTCAGGCAGGTCACACCCTGGAATGGGTGCCACCCAGAATCCACACTGAGGTCTCTGCATTCAGCAGCCTACGTTCCACCCAGCGGGAAGGTCCACGTGAGTCGCGCCTACCGTGGAGATTCTGAGAAGCTGCACTTCTTCCTTCCACGTGGCAAACCGGTGATTGCCAGAAATGAGAATCTCTCCATGTAAACCCCATCCTGGAGTCCACACCATGGGCTGTGAGTGACCCCATGCCGGGATACCCAGACCCAACGGCAGCGAGGGGAAGGCGAGGACTCCCGCATTTAATACACGTCAGGGCTCCAACAATGAAGGAGTGGGCAGGGGTCCGGGCCACCCTGCACTTACCTGCGCCAGGTCCATGTGAACTAGCACCGACAAGGAAGTCCGTGTGCGGAGCACAGCCAAGAGAGGCGACGGCAGAGATGGTCCCGTGGGCTCGCGAAGCCTCCTCCAGGTCCTGCTAGCGCCGGAGTGGCTGTCCTCCCCTTTCGGTGCTTCTCTGCAAGGTACCGAAAAGCCTGGAGAGCCAGAGTGCACATACCCCTAGGCTGGAAGAACCAAATCGCCGGTGCCGCCGGAAGTCCCACCCAACAATACCGCAGCCCCTTTCAAGGTCCCGAATACCCTGTAGTCGGATCCTCACCGCGCCCAGACTTCTGGGTAATGTAGTTTCTCTCTTGCTCGCAGCCCGGCCGGGGGAGCTCTTTCCAATCTCCTGAACCACCACCTGATTGGGTGGGGCGCTGGGAAAAGGTGGCTTGTAGGAAGGGGATGAGGCTTGCATCTTCTTATAGGGGAAGCACCCAGATTTATCTGCCACCCATCACAGAAGACACATGACTTCATATGCCACTATGGGAAGGAAGAAACTTGCCCCTATCCTCAAGTTTTTTTTTCTTTCCTGATCTAATAATCAAATCTATAAAAGATAGATTAACAAGAGAAAATAACCAAATTTAATACATACATACTGTGAACAATGTAAATCTGATGTCCCAATTATGCCCCAATTAATTAATTATCTGCCTAGATTTAGTGGGACATACGCAGGTGACCAGGGGTCAGCACTAACGGCCTATCCCCTGGTACTTCAATGTCTAGTCTAGACAGTTGAGCCGAACCGGAACACATGAACACACAAGACAGAATTAGTATGCAATCACACAAGGTTTACTTACCTATTCCTAGTGGGTCCTAGGCTCCGGCAAAGGCCACTCAGCCAAGCACACCGAAAGACAGACGACGAAGACGGAGACAGGCGGCCGCAGTTGGTTCAGGCTCGCACAGCAGAGCAGTCAGTCAGAGGCTCGTCTCCCGGATTGAGGTGGAGTCCTCCTCTTATCAGGCAGGAAGGTCCGGCGCTTATATAGCCAGCAGCAAACACCTTGTGTCTTATCAGTGTGGGCCAGAGGGTGTGCCTTATGCTAGGAGCAGGGCCTTTACACTTTAAGGGCTTAGGGCGTTTACATCAAGATAGTGGGGCGTTCACCATGTTTATAACATGTTGGAAGTTACAGAGTGTGGACACGAAAGGAGCCACATGCTAACCTGACAAGCTCAGGGGAGGCCTGCGTGGCAGCCTAGCAAACTCAGAGACCTAAAATAACCACAAAAGATGGTCTGAAAATTAAATATTTAACTACAAACAGGTTATAGTGGGTAGTCATGTCCTAAGCCGATATCTTCACTGACAAGGTCAACCTTTACTGTAACTGAGCCTATCTGTCTTTTTGCATCTATGATAACATATCCTTGAAATGTCTGGGTAACTTGTGACTTCCCTTTTTATGGAGCCCCTGGGGCACAACCAAATGTGCTGGGCCCCAGGACAGATATCACAGATTCCTTCATTATCATGTTAATTGTTCCTGCACCCACCTAAGTATGTGTCCATCATTTTACTTTTTATCCAATCCCAGGGGTTTCCCTGCTTTGCTTTATCCCTCCTCCTTAATCTGTCACCAATGAATTTCATGAAACCCACCTATGTTCCTCCTTTGATTGAAATGTATAAATACAAATGTAACCCCGCCATTCGCCGTAGCATTATCTCAATTTGTTGAGGTTCTGCTTCCCAGCATATGTCGACAGTTTGGCTCAAATAAACTCACAAAAATTCTTTACAGGTTTCAATGGTTTTTTTTACGTTAACAAGAGTATTGGGGTCTCCACACAGCAAACATTTCACACAATAATCATTTCACCCATTAGAGGGGTTTCCTTATGACCATAACATTGTAACATTTGATAAGCTCAGTGATTACAGTAACCTCAAAGGGTGATCTGATCATAAATTCCTAACGGGGCAGGTCACAGTGGGTAGTCACACCCCAGGCCTATAACTTCCTTAGGTTTGTCTTTGCCTTAAGCAAGCCTGTCCATTTGAAACGCCAGAGTAATTCTCTTTTCCAGTCCTCTTGAAGGGGTAACTACCCTCAACCTCCTGAGAAGTTTCACATTTCAGAAATTGAGTTGATAGATTGTCCCATATGACATTAAATTAGTCTCAGTCTTGAGTATAATCAGTTCAGTTAAACAGTCATGTCTCATTTCAGGAGGCAGACATATAGGTGGGCTCCCAAAGCTAGGCCAATGGTGCAAGCAATCACGTATTTAATAATAGGTAGCTCTATGGCAGCGGTTCTCAACCTGTGGGTCACGATCCCTTTGGCGGTCGAACAACGCTTTCACAGGGGTCGCCTAAGACCATCCTGCATATCAGATATTTACATTACGATTCATAACATTAGCAACATTATAGTTATGAAGTAGCAACGAAAATAATTTTATGGTTGGGTCACAACATGAGGAACTGTATTTATTTATTTATTTTTTAAAAAATATATATTTTATTGATTTTTTACAGAGTCGAAGGGAGAGAGATAGAGAGTTAGAAACATCAATGAGAGAGAAACATCGATCAGCTGCCTCCTGCACATCCCCCACTGGGGATATGCCCGCAACCCAGGTACATGCCCTTGACCGGAATCGAACCTGGGACCCTTCAGTCCGCAGGCCAACGCTCTATCCACTGAGGCAAACCGGTTTCGGCGAGGAACTGTATTTAAAGGGCCAGAAGGTTGAGAACCACTGCTCTATGGAAACAAAAGAAAAACAATGGTTAATGACTAAAGCAGACACTCATCCCAGTTTCTAAGTTCTGAAGGCAGGAAGTTAAGATTTCTACATGTCTGTCTCAAAGCATCTTCAGATGACGTGAAGGCAGGTAGTGACAGTCTGATAGATTCTCCGGTTCTGTAGTTGGAATGTTTCTGGCATTTTTCTGCAACAGGCATGAAAATTGTCTATATGTTGGTGGCAAAATGGCACCAGGTGTTAGACTGGTGGAGTCAGACTGGACCTCAGTTTAGCAACCTCAATACTTGAATTCTGGCTAAGAAAAAATTCAGAACCAACTCACACTATAAGAGAAAGTTTATTTAGAAAGTTACAACTTCAAAGAAAATCTCAGAAACAATAATGGAGAACTTTTGTTGGCACAGAGGACAATATTGTATGGGAAAAATGGATTTTGACAATTCTGAGTAGAAAAACAAGTTGCAGGAGTTAGATCTGAATGTGAAAATGTTTTAAGAATGCTTTAACTGAAGTATGGTAGCAATCATCTCAGGTAGAAACTATAATTTAACTTTAACCCTGCTGTTTGGCTCCTGTACTTATTTCCTTTGTTTAACAATAGGAAAGTTATTTTGATTTTCTGAACTATATAAATCATCCCATTCGATTAAATAGCCTATTGATTGTAATGTGAAATCCCATTTGTAGTGGTCATACTGGTCTTAGAAAGCACATTTTCCTTTACCTGGGAAGGACAGCACAGTTATCCCAAGGTCAGAGGGCTCCAGTTAACGTGTCCCTGTTGACTCAGTGTTCCGGAGACCCAAAACTGTAATTTAGATAACATGCTTAAGTCTGGCCAGGTTCCTCATTCCAGACCCGAGGGCTCTAGATAATATGTTTCTGTCAATTCAGTGATCCGGGGACCCAAAACTGTAATTTAGATAACATGCTGCTTCTGCTTCTGTAAACTGCTTTTTTGCAAACCAGGTTCCTCATTCCAAACCTTGAGATGTAATCAATACCTTTGTGATCTTTGCCTATATAAGTCTGGTTTTGCCACCATCTTATCACTATGAGATTTGGGGAATGGCCCCTCATAGTCCCGGATTGCAATAAATGTGACTCTTTAATTTGACTTCTTGAGGCGTCCTTCTGTGATTCGTGGGGTACATTACAACATAACCAATTGACTTTGCTTGTTTTCCTTTTCAGAAGAGTGAAATGTGGTTTTAAAAGATTTTCTTTTGAAGTAAAATAGTTCTTTCAGTTGGTTAAAAATAAAAATTCTAAGTTATAAAAATACACAAAAAAAGTCACAGAGGTAGAAGAAGTGAGCCCTAGAAGAAATGGGCTCAAAAAACAAAGTATAGAGGCAAAAGAAGGGCCCTTAAAGCTTAGGAGAAAGAGAGAATTAAGGAAGACACGCCTGGGGCAAGGGTGTGGGGAAAAGCATGATTGGTCTAGGAGAAGACAGCGCCACACCTCATCCTCCACCCTGAGGCTTTTATCTGGAGGCCTCAGGGGAGGATCTCAATAGAATATTCACTAGCTTTACAGGTGTGTCTCCTTGAGGTCAGTCTCCATTGATTGGTTGGTACCATGCAGCTGGTCCTGCTGTCAGCCCTGACATCACTCTATCTGGTTTCACTGCTTTTTTGAACTTGGAGCCTAGATGTCATCTTCAGGGGTAAATACTTAAGGAAGTGGTTGCTAGGCACCCAAGGTATATGGTAAATGGATACATGGGCCTCTTCCCTTCCCATGCTTCAACTACCCCTCCCACCCTGTGGGAAATACAGTTGAAATCTGTAAGTACATTGTGAGACCTTGGGAACCTGGCAGCAACTCGGTCTAAGAAAGGTGTGATTCAGTGGTTGAACATGACCTATGTGAACGAGGAGGTCACAGTTTGATTCCTGGTCAGGGCATATGCCCAGGTTCAGGCTCGATCCTGGTAGGAGATGTGCAGGAGGCAGCTGATCAATGATTCTCTAGCATCACTGATGTTTCTATCTCCCTCTTCCTCTCTAAAATCAATTTAAAAATATTTAAAATAATAGTATAATATTAAAAAAAGAAAAGGCCATATAGTAACTGCTTCTAGATGTGAGCCTGGTTTGTAAATAGCTTGCGTTTTGATGTGGCAGTTCATACAGCGGCCCATTCCCCTCCCCTTGCATGCCCTGTTTCTCTGTTTTCTGTACTCTATAAAACCTTATGTTAGGTAAGTCTTGGGGGTGGCAAAGCAATAACACTGGCAGCCTGCCCACCCCCCCACCCCCCCACCTTCCCCGGTGCAGCCTGTCTGCAGGCCAGATGGGACTTGCGGGACAAGTTCACAGGTAGCAGCAGGTGTGGTGGTACTTCACTGGTTGGCCGCCACAAGTGCGCATGTAAGTCCTAATAAACCCATGTCTCTCACAGACAGGTCTCCAGGCTGTTTCTTCAGCACTTTGCATAACACAGGGCTCTCCATCCTCATGACCCCCCGCACCTGGCATGTTGTTCCTACTCTGCTCATGCTTACCTAACTGCCTACGACACATACATGAGCTGTTGTGGTGATTTCTCTGAAGTTTACTAGTATATCAAGTCATCCCACTTTAGCTTGCATGGCTTTGGCTAAAGGGAAATTTTAGTTTTCAATGATTCCAAGTCAGGATGGGAGAAAAATTGGAAAGGTTAGTTTGGAGAGTCATAGGCAGATAATGGAGGAAACTAGAAGACTTCATTCACCATCCAGTCCAGTTTATAGGTAGAAAACAACACCTCAAAAGACGAT
This sequence comes from Myotis lucifugus, assembly GCF_000147115.1. NCBI lineage: Eukaryota > Metazoa > Chordata > Mammalia > Chiroptera > Vespertilionidae > Myotis > Myotis lucifugus. Next base: position 1,287,392 of record NW_005871212.1, on the reverse strand, counting down.
AAACAGCACTAGAATCTAATATCCACAAAAGTGTGTTACTGAAACATGTTTTTCTCTAAAATCACTCTCATTTTTAACAAAGATAGCCAAATTAAGGCTAATTTGTTTGCAAAATAAGTCTAGTTTCAATAAACTTGCACTGATTATTTGTGTAAGTCCAACAAGAATAATAATTATATAGACTCATTTATTTATTTATTTTAATTTAAGTATAGTTGGTATACAATGTTAAACTGATTATATTAAGTGTATAACGAGTCAACATTTTATACCTTACAATGTGATCACCCCACTAATTCTAGTAATCACTGTTACCATGTAAACCCAGTGAAAGGTTAAAGTGGATGGTGCGTGCGGCAGGCTAAATAGCCATCTCAGACGGTGGATAAAGAAAAATTGAATTTATTTAAGGAAAGGGATGGGGGATGGGATATGCAAAGGGAAGAGCTCCACAGCACTGAGCCAAGGGGACACTGGGTCAATGATGGCAGCACTCAGGAGATGGAGTTTCATCCTTATACGCAGTGGATTTTCCCAAGAGGCTTATATTGACTTCCATAAGTCAGTCTTAATTCTATAAAGCTGTCTGGTCATATCTGAATCTATGCACGTCTTTTTCAACTCTGACATTCCACTCAAAGCCTTGACAATATAACCAATTTCCAATTGTGTCCTGTTGCAAGGTGAACAGATCCTTATTGAATTTATGCAAATAACAATATTGCCATGAAAATAAGAATACTTACTGACTAAAAGTTTCCAAATTCTAAAGGGATCAAGTTAGGGCAGTGGTCGGCAAACTCATTAGTCAACAGAGCCAAATATCAACAGTACAATTGAAATTTCTTTTGTGAGCCAAATTTTTAAAACTTAAACTATATAGGTAGGTACATTGTTATTAACTTAATTAGGGTACTCCTAAGCTGGCCTTTGCTAAAAACGTCCTCAATCTGATTGAGGTACGTTCGCTGAGGTCGACCCCTTCCAACTCTCCCATCCACACTCATCTTATATACTTGTTTCGTCTATCTCAGTGGTTGGCAAAGTCATTAGTCAACAGAGCCAAATATCAAACAGTACTTCTTCAAAATAGACTCGCCCAGGCCGAAAACCGACTTCTGCGCATGGGCCACGAAGTTTCAATCACACTGTACGTTCACGCCCGCATGTGGTATTTTGTGGAAGAGCCACACTCAAGGGGCCAAAGAGCCGCATGCGGCTCGTGAGCCGCAGTTTGCCGACCACTGAGTTAGGGGAATAAGTGTTTCAATGCTATTTACAAAGGTATCATTTATCAAATTGCTCTAAATTCAACAGTAAGAACTCTAAGAGAAAAAAAACAAATATTTTCCCACATCTGGAAACAAACAAACAGCAGCAACAAAAATATAACCAAAGAACTTACATGCATATATGCATTGCCCATGGACACAGACAATAGTGTGATGAAGGCCTGGGGTGGGGCAAGAGCTGGGTAGAGGGGGGCACTGAAGGAAAAAAGGGGGACATCTGTAATACTTTTAACAATAAAGACATTTTTTTTAAAAGGGGGAAAAAGAATCAGCAATATTTCAAACAAAAAGTCATAAAATTATAATCATCCCCACAGTTCATTCAGTCGCATATAATTCAAACTTCTGCTTGCATCCAGTTTTTCCATTAGTTTTCTCACCTTTGTCTGATAACAGAGTGATGGGGACAATGATAATTCCAACAAGTTATAAAACAATACTTATCTATTTAACTAAAGTAACAATAAAACATTGTTCAACATTGAAGGGGATTGTGAGCCCAGGTGCTCCAAGCTTACTACTCCCTGCACAAACCAAGCAGTAGGAGCAACCCCACTGCCCAGGGAGGAAAATGTTAAGAGGGACATCTCTTCACGGTTGTAATTATTTTCCTGTACATGTTTACTACTTCATTTGTAATCTGCTAGCATCTGCAAATAAGCAATGGCAAACATATTAGTGGGGAAACTAAACAGTTTTACACAAAAAAAGACTTCAAAGATGAATACAGAAGGTTACATAATTGTTAGCAAAACTGAGTTCTTACTGTTGAAAACATTCAACTTAAAAAAAAAATTTTAAATAGATTTTACTAGTAGAGAGGAAGGGAGATGGAGAGAGAGATAGAAACATCAATGATGAGAGAGAATAATCGATCGGCTGCCTCCTGCATGCCCCCTACTGGGGATCAAGCCCACAACCCAGGCATGTGCCCTGACCAGGAATCGAACTATGACCTCCTGGTTCATAGGTCAACGCTCAACCACTAATCTAGATGTCTGGGCCAGCTTTCTTAAGTATTCAAGGACTTGATTAAGACACCACCACCATCACCATCACCTCAACAACAAAACACCTAGAAAGTTAGGATAAATGCAGAATCTTTGCTTTCTAGGCAGAAAACATTTTTACAATATCTTATCAGTAACAGACTATTAGTCCAAGAAAACTTTGTCTTTTTAACAGATAAAAGAATATTGTTTTAGTACACTATTGATATTAAAGCTTAATTTAAAAAACGTATAAATTCATGCAATCTTATACAATTTGATCAAACATAAATTTTCCTTTCTCAATTCCTTTTACATAAACTTTCTACAATATTCTGTGGTCTTCTGAGTTTGTCTCTTGCCCTCTTGCCATTCATAATCAGAACAAAATTATTTCATTTCACATCTGCATATCTCATAACTTTTTAAAAAGCCAAAACAGCCCTGGTTGGCTTGGCTCAGTGGATAGAGTGTCAGCCTGCGGATTGAAGGGTCCCAGGTTTGATTCCGGCCAAGGGCACATGCCTGGGTTGCGGGCTTGATCCCCAGTGGGGGGCATGCAGGAGGCAGCCAATCAATGATTCTCTTTCATCATTGATGTTTCTATCTCTCTCTTCTTCTCCCTTCCTCTCTGAAATCAATAAAGAAATATATTTAAAAAAAGGGGGGGGGCCACATGCTAACTCTGAGGAGGCCTTTGTAGAGGCCTGGCCTGGCCTTGCAAACTCAGACACCTAAAGTGACCACCCAGGATGTTCTGAAATTAAAAAAAAACCCAACTTTAAAAAAGCCAAAACATATCTTACTTCTCTTGTATACAGTTGTTTTTCCTATTAATTTTTGTAGCTTTAATTATATATAATAGAATTCTTAACCTTTTAAAACCTTAATTTCTAGTCAAAATTAAGCAATTGTGCACTGTCACACTATTATTTTTAGATTTACAAATTTATGAACATAATTTATAATTTCTAGAAATATGTATTTAGTCAAACCATAAATTTTTCTATAATATTATGTATTCCTTTATGACTTGTATGTAATTTTTATTTTTCATTTTTAAAACAATGTATTGGGGTAACATTGGTTACTGACATTATATAAATTTCTGGTGTACAACTTTATAGTACAAAGTCTGTATACTCTTATTACATGCTCACACTTAAAGCCTAGGCTCCTTCCATCACGTGTAATTGGCCCCCTTTTCCCTCTGTGGCTTCCCCCCAACTCTGGTAACGACCTTTGGTAACTACCATTCTATTGCTTGTGTCTAGGAGGTTTTTGTTTGTTAGTTTGTTTGTTTTCATTTGTTGCTTTCTGTTTTATATCCCACATATGAGTGAAACCATATGGTTTTTTATTTTTATCATCTGATTTAATTTGCTTAGCATAATACTCTCAAGATCCATCCATTGTGTTGCAAATGGCAGTATATCATCCTTTCTTATTGCTTAGTATTCTATTGCGATATGTACCACAACTTCGTTATCCGAGCATCCATTAAAGGACATGTAGGTTGTTTTCATATCTTGGCTATTGTGAATAATGAACATAGGAGTACATAGATCTTTATGAATCAATGTTTGCAAAAATTTCAGTAGATATCCAGAAGAGGGATTGCTAGATCAAATAGGAGTTTGTGTTTTAACCCTCAAGAAACATGATATTAACCAATGAGAGCAAAGTGAGCAGTTCTGATTTGGACAAGACCCCCAGAAATCATCATGACAGGTAGTGGTTTCTATCATGATATGAGACAGGGTGGCGTTCTAGACCAAATTAGTGTAGTGACAATGGAAATGTTAAAAAAAAACATACAAACTTCACAAATTATTCAGAGGAGTAGCATTAAAATTTCTACATCACAGCAAATTCATACTCATTCCAAACAAAGAGGGTTTTACAATTATTCATTCAGTATCAATTTGATGAATGATAGGCACACATATATAAAACTGTGTAGTCATAATTTCAGTGATGTGTTTTGGAGACCCATTTTGTCATTACATATGGAACAATAATAAATAATTCCCAGTTCTATTTTTTTTCCCTGCAAAATAGCAAGGGTTGGGCTTTCTAGCCCTCAGATTTCTTCCCACTCCTTTCATTCACTTTAACATGCATGTGACTTTGACATGCAGTTCTTGCTTTTCACACACAATAATTCACATCTTCACCAATAAGGGATACTGTAAGGCATGGCAAGCTGTAGGTGAGAAAACTGAAAGAGAAGGAGGTGAATAATGAGACTGAAGAATTAGACTAAAAAATATTCACGAGAATCAGAGAAACCCATCACAGGAAATATAACAATATTGCACCTGCTGTAGACCTGGATGTTTCCACTTTTTGAAATCTGCACTATTGAAATCACCTTACCCTTTAAGGCTGTCTTCCTTTCTCCCAAAGAGAGAAACATTTTTAGGAACACAGGTGTCATCTACAGAGAAAAAATTAGTTTTCATTAATCACACCAGGACATCTCTCTCTCTCTCTCTCTCTCTCTCTCTCTCTCTCTCTCTCTCTCTCTCTCTTTCAGACTTATAAAGTACTTCAATACAAAGAGACATTGTTCCTTCTCTCAATAAGTTTTAATCAAGTGCTTGCCAACAGATGATGAACAAATGCAAAATAATGAGTATTGGGCAAGTAATTAAAACGAGTGGGACTAGATGCACCTTTAGAGAGAGTGATAAGAAAAGACCTATTTTAGAAGGTGACAGTAGAGCAAAGATCTAGATAACAAGAAAGAACAACAGTGAGGTCATGAAGATGAACCTCCAGGCAAAAGGCTTGCTTAAGGGCTTGAAGGTGGTACAAGTTTGGCTTATGAGAGGTAGAGAAGGCAGGCCATTGAATTAACATGTGAGCAAGAATGGAAGGAGGCAGAGCCAAGTCAGGTAGGCCTGTGTAAACCAACATAAAAAGTTTGGATTACATTCTTTGAGAAATCAGTAGACATTAAAGACATTATGAAATGAAGTTTAAAAATCATCTAATTTCTGTATAGAGTGTGGAGTGTATGGATGTAAGAGTGAAAGCATGGAGATCAGCTAAGCAGCAATTGCATTTTCCCCCCCCCCGTTTTTTGCCCTTCCCTCCCTCCCCCTTCCTCTCTCTGAACATGTCCTCAAGTGAGGATTAAAGAAAAAAGAAAAAGAAAACGATATCAGCTCCTAACCTGAAGAATTGTTTTTTAATTAAATCTTTATTCTTCAGATTATTACAGTTGTTCCTCTTTTTTCCCCCCAGAGCTCCCCTCCACCCAGTTCCCACCCCACCCTCTGCCCTTACCCCCCTCCCCGCCACTGTCCTCATCCATAGGTGTACAATTTTTGTCCAGTCTCTTCCCGCACCCCCCACACCCCTTTCCCCCCCAAGAATAGTCAGTCCACTCCCTTTCTATGCCCCTGATTCTATTATATTCACCAGTTTACTCTGTTTATCAGATTATTTATTCACTTGATTTTTAGATTCACTTGTTGATAGATGTGTATTTGTTGTTCATAATTTGTATCTTTACCTTTTTCTTCTTCTTCCTCTTCTTAAAGGATACCTTTCAGCATTTCATATAATACTGGTTTGGTGGTGATGAACTCCTTTAGCTTTTCCTTATCTGTGAAGCTCTTTATCTGACCTTCAATTCTGAATGATAGCTTTGCTGGGTAAAGTAATCTTGGTTGTAGGTTCTTGTTCATCACTTTGAACATTTCTTGCCACTCCCTTCTGGCCTGCAAAGTTTCTGTTGAGAAATCAGCTGACAGTCGTATGGGTACTCCCTTGTAGGTAACTGACTTTTTTTCTCTTGCTGCTTTTAAGATTCTTTGTCTTTTGCTCTTGGCATTGTAATTATGATGTGTCTTGGTGTGGTCCTCTTTGGATTCCTTTTGTTTGGGGTTCTCTGCACTTCCTGGACTTGTAAGTCTATTTCTTTCATCAGGTAGGGGAAGTTTTCTGTCATTATTTCTTCAAATAGGTTTTCAATATCTTGCTCCCTCTCTTCTTCTGGCACCCCCATAATTCGAATGTTGGTACGCTTGAAGTTGTCCCAGAGGCTCCTTACACTATCTTCATATTTTTGGATTCTTTTTTCATTTTGCTTTTCTGGTTGGGTGTTTTTTGCTTCTTCGTATTTCAAATCTTTGACTTGATTCTTGCGATCCTCTGGTCTGCTGTTGGAAGTCTGTATAATATTCTTTATTTCAGTCAGTGTATGCTTAATTTCTAGTTGGTCCTTGTTCATATCCTCGAGGGTCTCACTAGATTTCTTGAGGGTCTCACTAAATTTATCGGCGGTTTCTAGAAAATTCTTGAAAAACCTTATAAGTGTGGTTTTGAACTCTATATCCTGTAGTTTGCTTTCCTCCATTTCTGTCATTTGTGACCTGTTTCTTTGTCTCCGCATTTTTTATGCTTCCCTGTGTTGATAGAGTGGCTTTCTGTGCTATGTGTCCTATAGGGCCCAGTGGCTCAGCCTCCCCAATTACCTGAGGTGGAAACTCTTGGAGCACCCCTTTGTGGGCTTTGTGCACAGTCTTGTTGTAGTTAAGCCTTGATTGTTGTAGGTATCACTGGGAGGAATTGACCTCCAGGCCAATTGGCTGTGAGAATCAGCTGTGTCTACAGTGGGAGAACTTCTGTGCTGGAGACACCCTTCTGGGGCCAGACTTGCTTCAGTGGGGCTTTGGTGCTCACTGAGTCTGCCCCCTGAGTGTGTCCCTTATGGATCTGAGGAGTTGTAATCTGGATGGTCCCACTCTGACCACTGGGTACACTGGCACTTGGATCTCTAAGGAGGTGCTAATTTAGCCTCTGCCTGAGGCTACCCAGCAGGAGCTATGGAGAGATCTGCAGATTCCTCTTCTTTGTTTGGGGTTTGAGGTGCCTAGATGAGGCCCAGCTGTGAAGCAATGCAAGCTGCTGTGGGGCCTTGGGCCTTCTTTTGGAAGTTCTGGGTCTTTCTGACCCAGTTGCAGTTTGTTAGGTAATTTTCAGATTGCAAAGGGCCAGGCCTTTCATATGCAAAAGCCTCTGGGCACAGCTTGGGTGGGGCGGGGTCTCAGGGAATCAACAGGGTGGAGCAAACAGCTATGGCTGATCATCAGTCCTACCCTAAGAGGCCCCGAGTCTCAGTGTCCCGGTAATCGCTGCAAGCACCTCTGAGAGAAAGCCGACCTTGAGTTCAGACCGATGCCAGACAGTCCAGTTTCTCCTCGTATGAGTCTGGGTCCCCAGAGACTTGCCCAGAACTGGAGTTCAGAGCAGTCAGGACTTGAGACTCCCGATTGAAAAAGACAACTGTGTCCTCAGTTGCCAGGCCTTTCCGCACGCGCCTCCGTACCTCTGCACTTTACTTCCGCACCTCCTCTGAGTCTCAGTGTGCTTTTGTCTTTCCTTCTAGTTGTAGAATTTCCACTCAGCCAGCCTTCTTGTGGTTCTGGATGATGTCCGTTTTGCCTTTTAGTTGTATTTTTGAAGTGGTTGTGCGAGGCAGCAATTTCCAGTGTTTACCTATGCCGCCATCTTGGTTTTTCCCTCAAGAATTTCTTTTTAAAAAAAAAATATTTTCGCTGCGCGTGCTGGGTGATGCTAGGCGGCTCCCTGCGCTCCAGGCTGTTGCGAGGTGTGGGTGGGAGCCGTGGGCAGTTCGGGGCACGGGGTGTCCGCGAAGGTGGCGCAGCCATGGCGGTGGGGGAGAGCATGGTCCAGCAGATGGTCTGGGTGGACCTGGAGATGATGGGATTGGACATTGAGAAGGACCAAATTATTGAGATGGCCTGTCTGATCACCAACTCTGATCTCAACATCTTGGCCGAAGGTCCTAACCTGATTATAAAACAGCCAGATGAGTTACTGGGACAGCATGTGAGATTGGTGCAAGAAGTATCACGGGAAGTCCAGTCTAACCAAAGCAGTGAAGGAGAGTACAGTGACATTGCAGCAGGCACAGTATGAATTTCTGTCCTTTGTGTGACAGCAGACTCCTCCGCGGCTCTGTCCACTTGCAGGAAATTCAGTTCATGCAGATAAGAAGTTTCTTGACAAATACATGCCCCAGTTCATGAAACATCTTCATTATAGAACAATTGATGTGAGCACTGTTAAGGAACTGTGCAGACGCTGGTATCCAGAAGAATATGAATTTGCACCCAAGAAGGCTGCTTCTCACAGGGCACTTGATGACATTAGTGAAAGCATCAGAGAACTTCAGTTTTACCGAAATAACATCTTCAAGAAAAAAGCAGATGAAGAGGAAAATTAAGGAAAATGGGGATATTGAGAAGACTGTGAGTTGATGCCAGTGTTCGTGCTGCCACCACAGTTCTCTGGAGCAGCTGCTGGTGGTTTTGCTCACCCGGAGGCTTGGCAGAGCACCTTCTCTCAGTTAAGCCGCAGCTCCAGGTTGTGCAAGCAGACAGCACCTGAAATATTACTTTTCTCCTAACATGCTGTTTTCATTTATGACACAGCAGCACCTTTGTAAGTACCAGGTCTTGTCCACCCCTTGGTACAAATCTGCATTTGCTTTTAGACCATTTATTTATTTATTTATTTTTAAAGAATAAATCTAGTTCTATTTAAATGCAAAAAAAATATTTTATTGATTTTTTACAGAGAGGAAGGGAGAGGGATAGAGAGTTAGAAACATTGATGAGAGAGATACATTGATCAGCTGCCTCCTGCACACTCCCCACTGGGGTTGTGCCCGCAACCAAGGTACATGCCCTTGCCTGGAATCAAACCTGGGACCCTTCAGTCCGCAGGCTGATGCTCTATCCACTGAGCAAAACCGGTTAGGGCCTGAAGAATTTCTTTAGTGAAAGCATCATTAAGACTTTTTCTCATTCAGTTACTCTCCAGGTAAGCAAGATGTGAGAAGTTCTTTCCCATGAAACCAGGAAACCAGAGCTGTGCTCTCCTCTGCCCCACGGCCCTTTTTTTTTTTTTAATTCTTCATTGTTTAAAGTATTACTTATAGTATTACATATGTCTCCTTTTTTCCCCATTGTCCCCCCCCAACCCTCAGCACATGCCCTCACCCCCCTAGTGTCTGTATCCATTGGTTAAGTTTATATGAAGCATACAAATCCTTTGGTTGATCTCTTGCCCTCAACTCCCACCCTCCCCTGCCTTCCCTCTGAAGATTGATGGACTATTAGATGCTTCTATGTCTCTGGATTTTTTTGTTTATCAGTTTTATGTTATTCATTATATTCCACAAATGAGTGAGATCATGTGATATTTTTCTTTCTCTGACTAGCTCAGGGGTGGGCAAACTTTTTGACTCAAGGGCCACAATGGGTTCTTAAACTGGACCGGAGGGCTGGAACAAAAGCATGGATGGAGTGTTTGTGTGAATTAATATAAATTCAAAGTAAACATCATTACATAAAAGGGTACGGTTTTTTTTTTTTTTAGTTTTATTCATTTCAAACGGGCTGGATCCGGCCTGCGGGCCGTAGTTTGCCCACGGCTGGACTAGCTTATTTAACTTAGCATAATGCTCTCCCAGTCCATCCAAGCTGTGGTAAATGGTAGGAGTTCTTTCCTTTTTACAGCAGCATAGTATTCCATTGTGTAGATGTACCACAGCTTTTTAATCCACTCATCTTCTGATGGGCACTTAGGTTGATTCCAAATCTTGGCTATTGTAAATTGTGCTGCTATGAACATAGGGGTGCATGTGTCCTTTATGATGGGTGTTTCTGATTTCTTGGGACATATTCCTAGAAGTGGGATTATTGGGTCAAATGGGAGTTCCATTTTTAATCTCTGGGACACAGTGAAAGTAGTCCTGAGAGGGAAGATCATAGCATTACAGGCCTACCTCAAAAAACATGAAAAACTGATAATAAACTATCTAACTCTACAACTTAAAGAATTAGAAAGAGAGCAACAAGAAAAGCCCAGAATGAGCAGGAGGAAGGAAATAATAAAGATTAGAGATGAAATAAATGACATAGAGACCAAAAAAAAAAATACAAAAAATCAATGAAACCAAGAGCTGATTCTTTGAAAGGATAAACAAGATTGATGAAACTCTAGCCAGGCTCACGAAGATCAAAGAGAGAGGACCCAAATAAACAAAATCAGAAATGAAAGAGGCGAAATAACAACAGACTCCACAGAAATACAAAGAATTATAAAAAACCTAGAGGCCCAGTGCACAAAAGTTTGTGCACTTGGGGGGATCCCTCAGCCCGGCCTGTGCCCTCTTGCAGTCTGGGACCCCTCGGGGGATGTCCACCTGCTGGCTTAGGCCCACTCCCTGTGGGATTGGGCCTAAGCTGGCAGTCAGACATCCCTCTGGCAGCCCGGAGCCCTCGGGAGATGTCCACTTGCCAGTGGGGAGCAGGTCTAAGCTGCAGTTGGACATCCTTAGTGCTGCTGAGGAGGCGGGAGAGGTTCCCGCCACCACCGCTGTGCTGGCAGCTGTCAGCCTGGCTTGTGGCTGAGCAGAGCTCCCACTGTGGGAGCGCACTGACCACCAGGGGCATCTCTTGCATTGAGCGTCTGCCCCCTGGTGGTCAGTGTGTGTCATAGTGACCAGTCATTCCCAGTCTTTCTGCTGTTAGGGTCAATTTGCATATTACCCTTTTATTATATAGGATATAATATTTTATTATACAGGCCTGGTGCACGGGTGGGGGCCAGCTGGTTTGCCCTGAAGGGTGTCCCGGATCAGGGTGGGGGTCCCGCTGTGGTGCCTGGCCAGCCTGGGTGAGGAGCTGATGGCTGTTTGCAGGCTGGTCACACCCCCTTCAGAGTAGGGGTCCCCACTGGGGTGCCTGGCCAGCATGGGTGAGGGGCTGAGGGCCGTTTTCAGGCTGGCCATGCCCGTGGTCTGGAAGCAGGTATCTGGGATTTATCTATCTTCTATAATTGAAACTTTGTAGCCTTGAGCGGAGCCCATGGCCAGCCAGGGCAGGCGGGAAGCTTGGCTTCCTCCATTGCCGGGGATGCAAGGATGGTACAATATCCACAAATCAATAAACATGATATATCACATAAACAAACTGAGAGACAAAAATCACATAATCATATCAATTGATGCAGAAAAAAGCATTTGACAAAATCCAACAGCCTTTCTTGATAAAAACTCTCAGCAAAGTGGGAATAGAGGGATCATATCTCAACATAATAAAAGTTTTATATGACAAACCTACAGCCAACATCATACTCATGGGCAAAAACTAGAATAATTTCCCCTAAAAACAGGAACAAGACAGGGATGCCCACTCTCACCACTCCTGTGTGACAGAGTACTGGAAGTGCTAGCCATAGCCATTAGACAAGAAGAAGAAATAAAAGTCATCCAAATTGGAAAAGAAGAAATAAAACTATCACTATTCGCAGGTGACATGATATTGTACATTGAAAACCCCAAAGACTCCATAAAAAAACTACTAGATTTAATAAATGAATTCGGCAATGTAGCAGGATACAAAATTAACACCCAAAATCTACGGCTTTTTTATACACCAATAATGAACTCACAGAAACAGAAACAACAAAAACACTCCCATTTACCATTGCACCAAAGAAATTAAGATACCTAGGAATAAACTTAACTAAGGAGGTAAAAGACTGTACTTGGAAAACTACAGGACATTGAAAAAAGAGATAGAGGAAGACATAAACAAATGGAAGAATACTGGTATACGTGTTCATGGATTGGTAGAATCAACATAATTAAAATGTGCATACTATCCAAAGCAACCTATAGATTTAATGCAATCCCCATTTAAATACCAACAGCATATTTCACAGTCCTAGAACAAACTCTCCAAAAATTCATATGAAACAAACAAACAAAAAAGATCCCGAATAGCCGCAGCAATCTTGAGAAAGAAGAACAAAGTTGGAGGGATCACAATACCAGATATCAAGCTATATTAAGGTTCAAAGCCACTGTTCTCAAAACTGCCTGGTACTGGCACAAGAACCAATGGAAGAGAACAGAGACTCCAGAAATCGACCCAAGCCATTATGCTCAATCAATATTTGACAAAGGAAGCAAGAGCATACAATGGCGTCAAGACAGTTTCTTCAATAAATGGTGTTGGGAAAATTGGACAGATACATGCAAAAAAATGAAACTAGACCACCAACTTACACCATACACAAAAATAAACTCAAAATGGATAAAGGACTTAAACGTAATACAGGAAACCATAAATCCTAGAAAAATCCATAGGCAGCAAAATATCAGACATATGTCGTAGTAATATCTTTACCGATATAGCTCCGAGGGCAATGGAAACTATGGAGAAAATAAACAAATGGGACATCAAAATAAAAAGCTTCTGCATAGCAAAAGAAACCATCAACAAAACAACAAGAAAGCCCACTGCATGAGAGAATATATTTGCCAAAATGTATAGGGAACTCATACATCTCAACAAAAGGAAAATAAACAATCCAATAAAAAAATGCGCAAAGGACTTAGACACTTTTCAAAAGTGGACATACAGAAGGCCATGAGACATATGAAAACATGCTCAAAGTCACTAATCATCCCAGAGAGGCAAATCAAAACAACAATGAGGTACCATCTCACACTTGTCAGAATGGCTATCATCAACAAATTGACAAATGACAAGTGCTGGTGAGGATGCGGAGAAAAAGGAACACTCGTGCACTGCTGGTGGGAATGCAGACTGGTGCAGCCACTGTGGAGAACAGTATGGAGTTTCCTCCGCAATTGCAGTTTTTAATGTGAGAACTGAATATGAATAAATGAAGCCTGATGGCCAATTACTTTGAGGCAGATTGAAAACAATACTGTCTGTTACTGTGTACATGTGGGGAGGGTGGGGACAAGAGTGAAATAAAGGGAAATGTCTGGATGGTCAGCTTTATCGAATAGGGGGATGGTGATTCCATTTACTAATTGGTGGGGGCTTGAAAGAGGATGGGAATAAGGAGACAACACCTGTGTGGGTCTGGTGAAACTTGTGCAGTTTGACAATGAACAACCACGTGAGCTGGGAGGTAAAGAGGTAGACATGTGGATTGAATTCCACGGAGAGGCAAGGCTGGGCTATAGATAAAGACTTGAGTCATATTTAAAAATGATTCATAAACACATGAAAATGCAAAACTGAAAACATGTAGAAAATATGAAAAATGGAGGCCAAGTATCAAGTCCTGGGTCCCTTTAACATTTAGAGCTCAAGCCCTAGCCGGTTTGGCTCAGTGGATAGAGCTTTGCCCTGCAGACTGAAGGGTCCCCGGTTTGATTCGGGTCAGGGGCATGTACTTTGGTTGCAGGCTTGACCTGTCCCAGTTGGACCTGTGAGGGAGGCAACCAATCGATGTGTTTCTTTCACATCGAGGTTTCTGTCTGTCTCTTTCCCTACATTTCACCTCTCTCTCTAAAAAAAAAAAAAAAAGAAAAAAAATCAATGGAAAAGTATCCCCAGGTGAGGATTAACCAAAAAAAAAAAAAATTAAAAAAATTAAAAAGCACACCCATTTTAATTTTTTTATTTAATAATTTTATTGATTTCTGAGAGGAAGAGAGAGGGAGAGAGCTAGAAACATCAACGATGAGAGAGAATCATTGATCGGCTGCTTCCGGCACACCCCCCACCGGGGATTGAGCCCACAACCGGGCATGTGCCCTGACTAGGGATCTAACACGGGACCCTTCAGTCCACAGGCCGACGCTCTATCCACTGAGCCAGACCTGCTAGGGCAGCACAACCATTTAGAGCTCAAAAAAGATGAACAAAAGGAAACTGAGAAGCAGCAGCCGTGAAGATGAAATTTGAGAAAAATGTAGTATCATAGAACCATGAGAAGAGACTGATGAAAAATGGTGAGTTATAGCAAATGCTAAGAGGTCAAGAAAAGAAACGTGTCTCTCATATTTAGTAATGAGATGACACTGACCTAGAGAAAAGCAGCCCAGGAAAGTCATAGGAATGTTTCCCTATTTAAATTATAGAAAATTAACTTAGAAAAAAATTCCAAGAAGTTTTTCTACTGAGAATAGACGTGGAGCATTTGCTGGAGGGAGTTTTGGGAGAAGAGAGGGTTTTAAGAAGTGAACTACTCCCGACGCCTAAGCGCGTCTGAAAGGTCAGGTCGGAAGGCGGCCGGCAGAACCCACGTGCGAACGACCACGTTCCCCCGCACACTTTTCCGGGACTCACACGCGATGGCTCTTACAACGCAGCGGGGAGCAGGCGGCGAGTCCACCAGAGGCTCCCGTCGCCCCTCCTCACTCTGCGTGCGTGTCCCGCCGCCCCACGCGTCCAGGCCGAGTTCTCGCGGGGCGCGGAGACCGCGCGCGGCCGCGGAGACTGCTGGGAAGTGTGGTTTTGCTGGAGGCGACCGGGCGCAGCGCCGGTAACTAGTGTGTGCGGCGCGGAGAAGTCTGAGAAATGGCGCCTTGCTGGGGGCTCCGCTCGTGGTCCACCCCGCGCTAGTGTCGGGCCAGGCGGAATTCTCCGACCTGGACGCTGGGAGGACGCGGCGGTGCAGTTTCCGTGAGGGCGGCGACCATTGTCCGCGCACAGCGACCCGGCGCGTCCGGTGCGCGGATTTGGGCAAGCGTGGGCCCCGGGGGGGCTGGCGCGGGCCTCCGGCTAACGGCCCCGGCCCCGGGCGCTGGCACGGCCCGAGCCCTTGCTGCTCCCAGCGTCTCCCCGCGGTGTGAGCCCACGAGGGCCTTAGCTCTCCGGGCCTCTGGGCCTTGCTGTGTGGAAGGGTTTCCAGGCGGCGTCCACCCCGTAGAGCTCGTGAAAAGAAAATGGGCGAGCGAGTGCACGGAGTACCGACGGAAGAAAACGCCGTCTGCACTTGTTTCTGTGTCATCCAGTAGCTGACGCTTTCCGGTTGTGTAACCTTGAACAGTTGTTTCAATATCGCCCTTTCAATTGTCAAGTCGTTTAAAAAAAGAAATCTGGAATAATGTGAATGCCCACCGTGCAGAGTGGTGACGATTAAATCAGCTCATATTTAACATGCTTACTACTGTTGTTTTATGAGTTTCTCTCTTAGGTAATATAAACGTTGATTTACTTGCAGGTGGAACCTAGTAAATGGTTTAGTTACGTCGTGCCAAGGAATACTCTGTTAGTTCAAATAAGGTCGGAGCCCTAGAAAATGATTCCCCTTGTGTTTCTCCACGCAGGTGTGTCACAGAGCTGCAAGATAGTCCCGATTTTTCATGACTGCTTTTTCCTGTCCTTAATTTGCCATCTCAGGACAGTGCCCTCCAATTATACAAGAGCCTGGAAAGACAACTGTGTTGACTACTGGAAATTGCCAAGTCATGTTCCAGGTAAGTCCTCAGATCTTCCCGAAGCACCTTTTAATCAGGACTCCTAAGTGTTTGCTTTCCTTCTCCTATCAGTTCTCTCCTAACAAAGTCCATTTAGGGACTGGATCTGTGATTCCTTTCACTGTAGCAAAGGATGGAGCCTGAAGAACTCCAAAGTATTATCTTCTTTAAGTTTCTCTTTTCTACCAGTTGTCTGCTAGAAGCCTCTGTAGAGTCTTGAGCAAGCATTTGTTGTTGTTAATCCTTACCTGTGAATATTTTCCCATTGATTTTTAGAGAGAGTGGAAGGAAGGGGGAGAAACACAGATAGAGAAACAGCGATGTGATTGGTTGCTTCCCACAGGTGCCCCAACCAGGGCTGAGGATGGAGCCTGCAGCTGAGGTACATGCCCTTGACTGGAATCAAACCTGGGACCCTTCAGTCCTCCGGCCAACGCTCTATCCACTGAGCCAAACTGGCTAGGGCTAAACTTTTAAAAATTACAATTCAAAATTCAAATTTGGAAATTTAGGCTATTTGCTTTATGGTTGTTAAAGCTGTATCATGTGGTCTCAATTAATGGTATATAAGTCCTTTCAGTTATTTAAGTCAAGAGATGTTTGGAGTCATCTTGATTCCCCCCTTTCTCTTAAAACTCACATTCAGGCACTTCAGTTAGTTCTAAAATTTATACGTACAGGATATATACAGAATCTGACCATTAGTTACCCCATCATTGCCACCTCCACTGCCACCATGGTCCACGCCAATCTTGATTATTGCAGTAGCTTCCTAGCAGGATTCTCTGCTTCTGACCTTGACTCTCCTTAATACAGCTGTCACAATGATCCTCTTATTATATAAAACTAGAGGCCTGTCGCACGAAGAGATTCGTGCAATAGGCCTTCCCTTCCCTTGGCTGCTGGCACCAGTTTGCCTCTGGCACCCGGGACCCAGGCCTTCGCTCTGCCTGGGCTCCGGCTGGAGCCGGCAGGCTTCGCTGCTCCGGCCCCTTGAATGTGGCTCTTCCACAAAATACCACGTGCGGGCGCCCACGTACAGTGCGATTGAAACTTCGTGGCCCATGCACAGAAGTCGGTATTTTGTGGAAGAGCCACACTCAAGGGGCCAAGGAGCCGCATATGGCTCGCGAGCCGCAGTTTGCCGACCACTGTAACTAGTACATGCAAAATATCCTAATAAATTAATAGAATATATACACTGAGTGGCCAGATTATTATGACCACCTGACGTTTGTAGGCAAATTAGCTATAATTTCGCGCTGAAGTTGCTAGAGGGGCCAGACCATTATAATTAGGGAAGCAGGTTGTTTACCACGACAGTAGAAGTGACTTTTTTCTGAAGATATGGGTAAACAACACGATTTAACAGCCTTTGAACATGGGATATATATATACACACTGAGTGGCCAGATTATTGTGACCACCCCATCAGTACTTCATTGGGCCATCTTTTGCCTTCAATACTGTGGTGATTCTTCTTGGCATTGACTCCACGAGATGTTGAAAGGTGATGCGAGGAATCTGACACCATGCCTGATGAATAGCACTGTCCAGTTCTGTGAGATTTGATGGTTGTGGAACCAGCTGCCTGATGGCTCTTTTAACTTTGTCCCACAAATGCTCAATTGGATTGAAATCTGGTGATTGTGGGGGCCACCTAAGCAAGGTAAAGTCTCCCTCATGTTCTTGAAACCACTCCTGCACGATACGAGCACTGTGGCATGGCGCATTGTCTTGTTGGAAGAAGCCATCTCCATTGGGATACGCCATCAACATGATAGGATGAACTTGATCAGCAGCGATACTTAGGTATGTTGTGCTATTTAGACGTTGTTCCACCCCTTCCTTTTCTTAGAATATTTCCTTGAGAAAAACCTGTCGTTGTAAATGCTTTCCTTGTCCCCTTGAGATGCTTATAAATCTTTTTCAAAGCTTAATACCCTCTGCCAATATTTCAAGGAAGTAGAGTCTTTCTTAGGGCTTTGGACCCATTTCTTTGAAATACAAACATGAAGGAAGATGCACCCTTAACTACCTGTCTGTGGGAGTTTAGCCTAGGCTTCTGGTTTCAAGTTCTGTCTGCTTATCATAAAGATAAAGAAGTTTTATTTTTCTTTGGAGTAAAGGCAGTTAACACAGATGGTTATATCAGTTACCAGGTGAATGTAGGATGAACTATGTGTAGCAAATGGAGGACAAGTTACTTATTTTGAAAGCATGTATATATTGGTTGTATCTACCTGGCTTTGTAAAAGGATCAGATTTCTTTCTGTCCTTAAAGTCTCATTAGTGATGTCCTATGAAGTCTGGTTTAATGCTTATTCAATAATAAACCTGTCTCTTTCTTTTCTACATTGTAGAGAAGATTTTCTGCTTGACAGTTCCTCTTGTTTGTAGATAATGGTTTTTAATTATTTCCCCAACATCTGACAAAGGTAAATTCCCGTTTTGAAACCAAAGACCAGTGTCACTAGTGAACATACTAGTACAGTGGTCGGCAAACTGCGGCTCGTGAGCCACATGTGGCTCTTTGGCACCTTGAGTGTGATGGAAATACTCATGCATGTGGGGTGCATGCTTTCATGCTGTTTCTGCCAAATTCTCACTCTGCCATCTGCATGATGCAACTGTAAACGTGATTCATCGGACCACATGACTTTTTTCCAATGCTCGACTGTCCAACAACCTGCTTCCCTATTTATAATGGTCTGGCCCCTCTAGCAACTTCAGTGCGAAATTATAGCTAATTTGCCTACAAACATCAGGTGGTCATAATAATCTGGCCACTCAGTGTATATTTACTTCTTATTTATTTTGATTTTTAGATTCAGTTGTTGATAGATTTATTGCCATTTTATTGTTCATATTTTTTATTTTTTTCTTCCTTTTCTTAAAGAATACCCTTCAACATTCCATGTAATACTGGTTTGGTGGTGATGAACTCCTTTAGCATTTTCTTGTCTGGGAAGCTCTTTATCTGACCTTCAATTCTAAATGATAGCTTTGCTGGGTAGAGTAATCTTGGTTGTAGGTTCTTGCTATTCATCACTTTGTATATTTCTTGCCACTCTCTTGTGGCCTGCATAGTTTCTGTTGAGGAATCAGCTGACAGTCGTATGGCCGCTCCCTGGTAGGTAACTAACAGCTTTTCTCTTGCTGCTTTTAACCCTTGGCATTTTAATTATGATGTGTCTCGGTGTGGGCCTCTTTGGGTTTCTCTTGTTTGGGACTCTGCGCTTCCTAGACTTGTAAGTCTATTTCTTTCACCAGGTAGGGGAAGTTTTCTGTCATTATTTCTTTAAATATGTTCTCAATATCTTGCTCTCTTCTCCTTCTGGCAACCTCATAACGTGAATGTTGGTACCCTTGAAGTTGTCTGAGAGGCTCCTTACACTATCTTCATATTTTTGGAATCTTTTTGCTCTTCTGATTTGGTGTTTTTTGCTTCCTCATATTTAAAATCATTTATTTGATTATCGGAATCCTTTACTCTTGAATCACTATAAATTATTCTTTATTTCATGTAGTGTATGCTTAATTTCTGACTGGTCCTTTTCCATGTCTTTGGCATTCTCACCAGATCCTTAAAAGTCTCACTAAGTCCCTTGAAGATCTCATGAAAACCCTCGAGTAACCTTATAACCATGGTTTTGAACTCTGCTTTCTAGTATTTATTTCATTTATGACGTGTTTCTTTATCTCAATAATTTGGCTGCTTCCCTATGTTTGTTTCTATGTATTAGGTAGAACTGTAATGTTTCCTGGAGTTGGTAGAGTGGCCTTGTGTAGTAGGTGTCCCATAGAGCCCAGTGGCTCAGCCTCTCCAGTCTCCTGAGCTGAGCACTCTAGATGCACCCTTTTGTGGACTGTGTGCACAGTTTTGTTGTAGTTGAGACTTGATTGCTGTTGGTGTCACTGGGAGGAATTCACCTTCAGACCAATTGGCTATGAGTACCAGCTGTGACTATAGTGGGAGACCTGCTGTGCAGGAAATACCCCTGTGGAGCAGGACTTGCTTCAGTAGGGTGGTGGTGCTCACTGAGTCTGCTCCTTCAGTGTGTTGCTTGTTGAGGTGTAGAGTTGTAATCTGGTATGGTCTAAAGCTGTCCACCAGGTGCACAGGTTCTTGGGTCTCCAGGGAGATGCAAAGTCAGCCACTGTCTTGTGGCCATCCGGCAGGAGCTACAGAAAGATCTGCAGATTTCTCCTATTTGTATCAGGTTTAGAAGTGCCCAGGCGAGGCCCAGCTGTGAAGCAAGGCAGGCTGGTGCTGGGTCTTGGGCCTTTTATGGATAGGTTTGGGGCACGCTGACACCAGCTGCAGCTTGTTTAAGAGATTTTAGCAAAGTGTGAAGCCTGAGCCAGGACAGGCCATTCTTATGGAAAAACTGCTGCAAACAGCTTGGGTGGGGCTGCAAATTGGATGGGGTGGGCTCTCAGGGAATCACTAGGGCAGGGCAAACAGTGTGCTCCAGGTTGATGGGGACTCAGATATGGTTTCCAGTCAGCCCTGGGACAGGGGAGGTCTTGGCATAGGAACAATGACCTCTGCAAGCACCTCTGACTGATAGAAAGCCGCTCCCGAGTTCCTGCCCCAATACCAGACAATTCAGTTCCTCCCCATATGTGTCTGGGTCCCCTAACGTCTCCTGGCGCTGGAGCTCAGAGGAAACAAGTCCGAGTAAGTTCATGCCTGGTCCTTTGAGAGGGACACCTGTGTCTTGGGCAGCCTTCATATCTCTCAGCCCCAATGCCCACTGGTTTTTACAGCCCAAAGTTACAGGGACTTCTTTTTTCAGCTCTGGGGCCCTGGGTGGGTGGTCTGGTGTGGGGCTGGGACCTCTTGCTCCTCATAGCAGCCTCCGCAGGGACAATCTCCCTCTGGGTTAAAAAAAAAAAAAAAGGCCCCTCTGGGTGCCTGACCAGCCCAGTCTGAGCCTCTGTCCCTCCTACCAGTTTCAAGGTGCTTTCTTATTTACTTCTCTAGTAGTAGGACTTCCATTCAGCCAGCTTACAAAATTAGTTGTAATTTTGATGTGGTTGTGGGAGGCGGCGAGTACTGGTGTTTACTTATGCTACCATCTTGGTTCTCAGTAATAGAATATTGAATCAACCACTTATGGAGTGAAAAATTTACCATGGCCAAGCAATGTCTATTTTACCAATGAAAGATATTAATAATGCCATTTTAAATACATACATTTTTGCATATGTTATAATTTGACTAACCAGTAAGCATAATAAACATTTAAACTTCTTCTAATGTTTTGATATTTTAATACCACCATGAATGATCACTGTTTCTGAGAAGAAACCTACTTCCTTATAATATTTTCCGTGAAATGTTATTCTTTACCCTTACTTTAAGGTTCTATTCAAGGACTACCTATGGCATGAAACCATCCTTCAGTCTTGTTGTACAAGGAATCTTAAGTTATTTTAATTACAGATTGATGATCAATACAAGATTTAAGTATACCATAAGTGTTTTTTTGTTGTTTATAAATTAGTTATGTATATGTCTACTCTTAACATTTTTATTTACCTAGCATGTAAGTTATAAAAAACACAACTTGAGCCCAACCAGCATGGCTCAGTGGTTGAAGGGTCAACCTATGAACCAGGAGGTCACAGTTTGATTCCCGGTTAGGGCACAGGCTCAGTCTCTAGTAGGGGCATGCAGGAGGCAACCCATCAATAATTATCTGTTATCATTGATGTTTCTATCTCTTTCTCCCTATCCCTTCTCTCTGAAATCAATAAAAGTATATTTTTAAAAAAAATGACAAAAAAACAATTTGACTATGTGCTGTTAAATGTTGAATGCTGATTTTTTTGAATGCTGATTTAAAAAAAAAATTATAACTCTATTCCCTTTGAAAAAATTAACTCTCCTGAAGCAAAGTTCTTAATTTGTCTCACCCTTACTGTACAACAATGCCAAGAATGTAATTACCCAATTATTAGTTTACTTATATCAGATTTCTAATTACTGTCACAATTGCTGCATCTTGTCCCCTTTTATAACCAGGGTAACTTTACCCTTTGTCCAGTTACAAGAGGAGGTCTGGGTTATAATTGAGCCTAAATGTGTTTGCTATTTCAGGTAACATTTAGTGATGTGGCCATAGACTTCTCTCATGAAGAGTGGGGATGGCTAGATTCTGTTCAGAGGGATTTATACAAGGATGTGATGGTCCAGAATTATGAGAACCTGGTCTCTCTAGGTAAGCATATTATAATTTGCTTACTTCCACCTCCACATCAACAGGGGAGATTTTTTTTTTTTTTGCCACTCCGAATTGATGGAAATCTTCCTGAGTAAATGGCTGAATTTTTCTTTTTATGTTCCCAAGGAAAGTGAAGCTCTGTTATATCCTGCCTGAAGCTTATCTTCCCTTTCAGGGAACATTCTTTAAACTGTCCTTTGGCCCCTTTTGTGATGATGGCATCTCCCCATGAGGACCACAGCTTAAACAAATTCCATATTTTTCCTGTAAGCAGGTCTTTCGATACCTAAGCCATATGTGATCACTTTATTGGAGGATGGGAAAGAACCTTGGATGGTGGAGAAAAAACTGAGAAAAGGTATGTTTTCAGGTAAATCATGGTGAATCAGGCAAAAGAGGTCTTTGTTAAAGATGCTTGTAGAAAGTGGGCCGGGGGGGGGGGGGTGGAGGCGGGCATTTTAGGAAATCTTAGGGAGACTGTCTTCAGAGATTCCCAAAATATAACAAAATTGAGGGATCCTTAAGCTTAGATTTCAGAATAACCATTTCTCCATCCAAAATTATCTTTCTGTATTATTCATGTCATCTAATCAAAAGTGGAGGTTTTTTCCTGACCATCATGGCTCAGTGTTTGAGCGTCAATCTATGAACCAGGAGGTCACAGTTCGATTACCGGGTTGTGGGCTCGATCCCCAGTGTGGGGTGTGCAAGAGGCGGCTGATCAATGATTCTCTCTCATCATGGATGTTTCTATCTCTCCCTCTCCCTCTGAAATCAATAAAAATATAGTAAAATAATAATAAATTAAATAAATAAAAATTTTAAAGTGGAGGCAAATTATTCTTTTTAAATCCACTTAAGGGGTGCCCATCAGTAGATGAATGGATTAGAAAACTGTGGTACATCTACATGATGGAATACTATGCTGCTGTAAAAAAGAAGGAACTCTTACCATTTGCAACAGCATGGATGGAACTGGAGAGCATTATGCTAAGTGAAATAAGCCAGTCAATGAAGGAAAAATACCACATGATCTCACTCATTCATGGATAATAAAGACCATTACAAACTTTTGAACAATAATAGATACAGAGGCAGAGCTGCCTCAAACTGATTGTCAAACTGCAGCGGGAAGGCCAGGGAGGGTTGGGGGGGCAGGAGGGAGGGGGGTAAGAGATCAACCGAAGGACTTGTATGCATGCATATAAGCATAACCAATGGACATAAGACACTGGGGGGGTAAGGGAGGCCAGGGGATTGTCAAGGGCGGTGGGGGAGGGAGAAAAAAAAAGGACACATATGTAATACCCTTTGTAATACTTTTAGCAATAAAAATAAATAAATAAATAAATAAATCCACTTAAGGGAAAATATACTGATGGTTTTAGGTTAGGAAAAGCTGTCAGTTGGATAGAAAATCACTTTTCCGCTAAGGCTGAACTTCAGAGATCAAATATGAACATAAACAAGTGTTAGAGGAAATAAAGAACGTATAAGAAAGTTTCTAAGAACAGTATTTTCTAATGTCCAAGAAAATTATGATTTTACATAGATACTACATAAACTCACAAAAGCCTAAATTTTTGTGAGCTGTAAAGTATATTTAGATTATTTTGTTGTCATTGTAACTGTTTAATGCAACACTATAAATTCTGCATTTTTTAAAATATATTTTATTGATTTTTTACAGAGAGGAAGGGAGAGAGATAGAGAGTTAGAAACATCAATGAGAGAGAAACATCGATCAGCTGCCTCCTGCACATCTCCTACTGGGGATGTGCCCGCAACCCAGGTACATGCCCTTGACTGGAATCGAACCTGGGACCTTTCAGTCCGCAGGCCGACGCTCTATCCACTGAGCCAAACCGGTTTCAGCATAAATTCTGCATTTTAAGCATACTAATCTGACAGCAAATTGAGATTGATTAAAGGTTCTAGAACAGCCGTGGGCAAACTACGGCCCGCGGGCCGGATCCGGCCATTTGAAATGAATAAAACTAAAAAAAAAAAAAAAAGACCGTACCCTTTTATGTAATGATGTTTACTTTGAATTTATATTAGTTCACACAAACACTCCATCCATGCTTTTGTTCTGGCCCTCTGGTCCAGTTTAAGAACCCATTGTGGCCCTCGAGTCAAAAAGTTTGCCCACCCCTGTTCTAGAACCAAGGCTCTGAGATTGAATGTGTTCTTTCACATAAATATAGGCACAAAATATTGGCTTGGATTCCAGAATGCCTTCTGCACATTCTGCTTGACAGTTTCATTTTTTCCAAGATATTGATTGCCCTTAATTAACCCCTGTCCCTTATTGTACTCTGTTCCTACCTCTGTGAGCTGTCTGTGTTTTCTGTGCTCTGCTTTAACTTTTTTCAGAAATCATTGAATGTATAAGAGTTGTCAGAGTTATGGGTTTTCGAGCTGGCGGGTGGGTGGGACTTTATTTTTTATCCAATTCTATTTCTATCATAGAAATTTCTTTCCAAGAAGTACGTAAAAAGAAGTGCTTTGCTTTCTTGATATATTGCAGATTGGAAATTAAGATGGGAAAACAGAGAATTATCAGCGAAGGAGGATATTTATGAAGATGACTCACCCCAAACGGTAATAATAGAAAAAATGATAAAGTTGTGAATTTTCAAATTTTAACAAGGACTGGGAATATATAGAGAAGTTGGAGGGAAAGCATGTAAATTAGGTAGAACATTTTAGACCAGTGACATTCACCTTTAGAGAAAATCCCAATGGGGAATGTGTTTATAAATACTATACATTTAGAAGCATTTTCTATTTAAATTTAAAGTCTATTCTTTCTGAACTACAGAGAATTTCTGCTGAAGGGAAATCACATAAACATGATATATTTAAGAAGATCTTACCGAAAAAGTCATTTATAAAAAATGAGAATATCAATGGTGGAAAGAAACTTTTGAATTCTAATGGAAGTGTGGCAGCCTTCAGCCAGAGCAAATCTCGTACCCTTCACCAGACTTATAATAGAGAGAAAATCTATACATGCAGTGAATGTGGGAAAGCCTTTGGCAAACAATCAATTCTTAATCGCCACTGGAGAATTCATACAGGAGAGAAGCCTTATGAATGTCGTGAATGTGGGAAGACTTTTAGCCATGGCTCATCCCTTACTCGCCATCAGATAAGCCATAGTGGTGAGAAACCTTACAAATGTATTGACTGTGGGAAGGCCTTTAGCCATGTCTCATCACTTACTAATCATCAAAGCACTCACACTGGAGAGAAACCATATGAATGTATGAACTGTGGAAAGTCTTTTAGTCGTGTTTCACATCTCATTGAGCATCTGAGAATTCATACTCAAGAAAAACTCTATGAGTGTCAAATATGTGAGAAGGCCTTCATTCATAGGTCATCTCTCATTCACCATCAGAAAATTCATACTGGAGAGAAACCTTATGAATGTAGTGAATGTAGAAAAGCCTTTTGCTGTAGCTCACACCTTACTCGACATCAAAGAATTCACACTATAGAGAAACAATTTGAATGCAACAAATGTCTGAAAGTCTTTAGTAGCCTCTCATTTCTTATTCAGCATAAGAGTATTCATACTGAAGAAAAACCCTTTGAATGTCAGAAATGCAGGAAATCCTTCAACCAGCCTGAATCACTGAATATGCATTTGAGAAATCACATTAGATTGAAACCTTATGAATGCAATATATGTGGGAAAGCCTTCAGTCATAGGTCATCCCTGCTTCAACATCACAGAATTCATACTGGAGAGAAACCCTATGAATGTATAAAATGTGGGAAGACCTTCAGTTGTAGTTCAAATCTTACTGTACATCAGAGAATTCATACTGGAGAAAAGCCATATAAATGTAATGAATGTGGGAAAGCTTTTTGCAAAGGCTCAAATCTTACTGCCCATCAGAGGATACATAATGGAGAGAAACTCAGTAGTGCCCTAAGTGTGGAAAAACCTTTAGGCTATCTGAATCACTATACGTGTGAAAAATCATATATGAGAGAAACTGTATGAATGCAGTGTTTTTCATAATATATTTCAGCCATTGATCCTCCCTGATTGAGCAACAGAAAATCTATATTGGAGAAAAGTCTTAAGAGAATAATAACTATAGGAAGGTCTTTAGCAATGGTACAAGACACATTGTCCAGAGTTCACACTGAAGAGAGACCATATGAAGGTAATAAATGTGAGAATGCCTTTAGCCAGTATTAATCTTTTAATAAGTAAACCCACACTGTATTTACTGTTCTATATATGTAATAACAAATATGGGGAAGACTTGGCAATATGAATCTCTTATGAAATATGTACAAACATGTACAAGAGAGACAAAATATGAATATAAATTTGTGGAAAGTCCTTTAGTTAAAGTGCATCCCTCATGCTACATCAAAGAACTCACACTGCAGAGAAAGCTTATGTAAGAAATGTAGCAAAGTGTTCACTAAGAGCTCTTATTTTCTTAGACATGGAATGTTTGGAACAACCTGTGTACTAATGCTAGAACAACCTGAAGGATGTAGGAATTATGTGTAAATCTTTGCAATGATGCCATTTGTAGACAGTTTTACAGGAGAGCAAACAAGCATATTATAAATAAATATGCATTTCTTATAGCAGTAGCTTGCAATTTTACTTAAGTTCTACATAGAAATTATCTTTGGTTAATGGGCATGGGAAGATATTTAGTTACTCAGTGGATTGAGTAAATGTTATAAAGATGAAAATTAAATTTGCAAAAGAAGTAAAAAGTGGTGTGAATGAAATTCTTAGTCTCTAATAAAACCAGTTGTATATATTAAACTCACAGTGACACTGATATGTCTTGTAAAACTTTCTACTACTTTCCTCTTGATGAATTAAGAGCAGACTGACAACACCCTTTAGTGGGAGACTAGCAAATCTAAAGAAAAACTGGCCCGGCCAGTGTTGCTCAGTGAGTGTCAACCTGTGAGCCAGGAGGTCATGGTTCGATTCCCAGTCAGGGCATATGCCTGGATTGCAGGCTCAATCCCCAAAAGGGGGCATGCAGGAGGCAGCTGATCAGTGATTCTCTCTCATCATTGATGTTTCTATCTCTTCCTCTCCCTTTCTGAAATCAATAAAATATATATGTTAAAAAAGAAAAACTGCCTAATCTCTGTGCTAAGAATTTCATTTTTGGTAAGGACATTTCATAGTCCTTTTCCACTGGATTAATTCACACATTTAAATTTTTAACAAGTACTTGTGAGAACATAATCAAGAAATAGCATACTATGAGGGATCAGAGCATGCTTTTAAAAATTCATATTTTTATTAATTTCAGAGAGAGGAAGGGAGAGGGAGAGATAGAAACATCAATAATGAGAGAGAATCATTGATCTGCTACCTCCTGCACGCCCCCTAATGGGGATTGAGCCCACAACCCGGGCATGTGCCCTGACTGGGAATTGAACCATGACTTCCTGGTTCATGGGTCGATGCTCAATCACTGAACCACACTGGCCGGGCTGGATATGCTTTTTAATTAGAATCCTGAAGGATGAGGACTAAGTATGAAACTGCAAGCACACACAGTCTGGGGGTCATTGTAGGCAAAGCACACCAGCAAGTTCTGTTGTATTTGCTGCAGGTAGACACCTGTGATCCAGTGTCTAGTTTCAGATTTTATGGTTTTGGGGTATTACTGTTGGCAGCATCACTAGTAATAGCAGCAGTCATTTATCCCTCCCTGAATCATAGTTTTAGAGGTTTATCTAAACCACTCCAGCCTACCTGCCAATTTTGAAACCATTAATTTTCTGTAATATATGTCTTGAAATGAGAGTTTTTGTTTCCTACAATGAACCTTGATAATTACGGTTTATAAGGAGCATGGCTTCAAATATCCTATCTAATAAAGAGGGAACATGCTAATTGACCCTCACACCATCACAAAAGATGGCAGCGCCCACAGCCAATGAGGAGGGAATATACTAATTGACCACAGCCAATGAGGAGGGAATATACTAATTGACTGCCCTGCCCTCAAAGATGGTGGTGCCCACAGCCAATAAGGAGGGAATTTGCTCATTGACTGCCACGCCCTCAAAGATGGTGGCACCCACAGCCAATAAGGAGGGAATATGCTAATTGACTGCCATGCCCTCAAAGATGTTGGCGCCCACAGCCACAAGATGGCTAGCAGGGGAGGGTAGTTGTGGGCAACCGGGCCTGCAGGGGAGGGCAGTTGAGTGGGACCAGGCCGGCAGGGAGCAGTAGGTGTCGATCAGGCTGGCAGGGGAGTGGTTAGGGGGGGATCAGGCTGGCAGGCAGAAGTGGTTAGGGGAAATCAGGCAGGCAGGCAGGTGAGAGGTTGGGAGCCAGCAGTCCCAGATTGTGAGAGGGATGTCCGACTGCCGGTTGGGAGCCAGCAGTCCTGGATTGTGAGAGGGATGTCCGACTCCAGGGATTTGGCCTAAACCGGCAGTTGGACATCCCCCAAGGGGTCCTAGATTGGAGAGGGTGTAGGCTGGGCTGAGGGACACTCATCCTCCAGTGCACGAATTTCGTGTACCGGGCCTCTAGTCTTATATAAGAATTATATAAGAGATGGAATAGTCTTATCCCCATAAGTAAGTTTCCTGTCTCCCATGGTTTCCTATCTTGTGACTGGAAAGGTAACATAGATCAATGGTTAGGATTGTGTGGACACTGTTGGAACTAAAGGGCAGTTTATGTAGTTATATTTCAAATTATGTTCTCTATGGCATCTGATAATTGTAATAAATTATTTTAAACCAGAATGGTATATCCTGATATAATAATTCCGATGTGGAGTGTGTGATAGGGTTTCAGACTTTAGATAAAATACTACTCTAGTACATGTGCTACTTTAACTGAAAACCAAGGCACATTCCTTAGCAATTCTCAATAGAGTGGTTTGGAATGAGATGGAGAATTTTTAATCTTAAGCAGAGACTTATATTTCCTTTGATTTTTAGTCATGAGATTTTGAAATTCTAGGGAATGTTGAAGGATCTTTGAGGGATAATGAAGGAAGCATGGCATGGTATCAAAGATAAAGAAATGTTGTAATTATGGGTAGACTAGCCACTACATAATATATAGTTATGGGATAATGCCAGTAACTTTCTGTTTCTCCTATTCTCTATCCTCTCTCTGCTCTCTTAAGCACTGGTACTGCACAAATGAAGTAGTCCTTTTAATTCCCCAGGTTTATTTGCCTTCACTACACATAATTTTATGTCATTTTGTTATTTTATGAGAGAATTCATCCAGATACCCATACATTGTCATTTCAAAAGGTGCATACAATAGACTGGTGTATTTCAGAAGGAAATGGGGTGGGAAGAGATTAACCAATGAAGTTATATGCATAGATGCATAGCCCAAGGACAGACAATAATGCAGGTAAAGCCTGGGGAGGAGCCAGAAGCTGGGAGCAGGGTAGAGGGGGTTATAGGGGGAAAAGGGGGACATCTATAGTACTTTCAACAATAAAGATTAAGAAATAAAAAACATAAGCATACACATGGTAATGATTTACAATTTTTGATTTAAAATGCTTTTACAGTGATACTGAACTAGGAGAAGAAAGCCAGAGTTTTAAATAAAAATAGAGAAGGTTTTTAGAAAACAATGAGTACATTAACTTGTTATGGTAAAAGATAAGGCTGAGATCATAACGATGTTATGGTCACTGATACAGAATCATGCTCAGTTATGTCTGTTAGCCATTTCTTGAGCATCAGCTATGGGGCAGATAAATAAGGCACACTCCATACCCTTCAAGAGCTCAAAAGTGTGTGTACATATACATGTCTATGTGTGTGTGGAGAACATAGGTTCTGGAGCCATGTTATCTGGGTATATTTCCAAGTTGCATGTATAAGGGCTTTGTATGATGTTGGACATATTACTTCACTGCACCATGCCTCAGTTTCCCATCTGTAAAATGGTGATAACAACTATTTCACAGGATTATTATGAAGATTAAATGAGTTAGTTGGTGTAAAATGCTTATAATGCCTGGCTTCTTAAAAGCATTCAATGAGTATTAACTATTTTCATCATTATCATCTTCACATGGCTGCTGCTTCATTCTGGCCTGAAATGTCACATTTAGTGGGTCCTCCTAATCATCTATCACTTTTATCTACTTACTGTTTCACTTTTTGTGGGGTTCTTACAAGACAATTTCATTTCCTTCCAATAAATTCTCCTTGGTCTTCGAGCCATTTTGAGGAGAATATACTTATTACTCAAAATGCTCTGAGGAGACAAAGTGCCAGATAGGAGAAAGTGAGACAAGAACACAGCAGGGCTACAGGCAGGGAGGGTGCCCTACAGAGCTGTTTGAGAGAAAGGACAGAATGAAGGAAGCTTCAGGTCCCCATATAGAGAAGAGGAGAGGCTTTATCCTATGAGATGAGAAGCCTGAAGGACTTCAGGATCACTTCTCAGTACAGGGTCCTCTGGGTAAGTACAGCTGCCCTCTTTGTTCCTGAATAGAGGTTACGTGCATGTCATTGAAGATCACTGATGCCTGGAAAGTTAGTATAGCTTCATTAGCCAAGGGCTACTCAGATGTGATTATAGTATATTGTGCAGTCATTGGTAAAGATCATAAAAGAACCAAGGCACATATTATTGAGCATTTCATGGGAGACACTCTGTGCTGGGCACTAAGGGGGAGTCAGATGCTACCTTTCAACAGGATGTAATGTGTTAGAGGAAACACCATCTATAAAGAAGCCATTGATGAAAGATATGACGAGGCTGTGTGTCTTGGGAGGCACCAAAAGTAAGAGGGTAAGTGGATGCTGCACAAGCTGGGCCCCCCAGCAGAGAGCACCAGTACTGAGAAAGGTACCCACATAACATCTGGCTATGAAAAGCAGCAGGGTTGCTGTCTGCCAGGAAAAAACAGCTGGAAATTCAGGCACTGTCTTAAAGGGCCAATGCACAAAATTCCCTGGGGAGCCACTCACCTTGTGCTCCAGCAGAGGGAGGGCAAAGTGGACTGGGACTGTGTGAAGGGACTCTGGGGTTAGAGCTCAGAATGCTGATGGTGTGGAGTATCTGAGGCCCATTAGCAGACTGAGAATAACAGCCTCCAGGCAGAAGCAATTGTCCCACCTTGTTTTAAAAACTGTCTCCATACTTGTGGATAATTCAAGACAGAATCCTATCAGTCTGGAGACAGAGGTGGTCTCTGGAGGCTTTGCCTGATCTAATTAGCCAGAAACAGCATTTGACACTAAAGATTGAGAGGCGTAGCAGTTCTACCTAATACATAATCAGAAACCCAAACAGGCAGCCAAAATGAGGAAATACAAAGCCCCCAAATGAGAGAACGAGAATTCTCCAAAGGAAGAGATAAATGAAGATAAGAAATTTATCTGATATAGTGTTCAGAATAATAATGGTAAAGATGCTCAACAGCATGAGAAAAGATATAGTACCCATGAAAACAGAAATAAAGAATGACATAGCACAAATAAAGAACACATTGAAAGGAATATACAGCAGATTAGGGGAAGCTGAGGATCGAATCAGTGAATTAGAAGACAAGATTGGAAAAATTAATCAGAAAACCAAAAGGAAAAACAATGGAAAAAATAGGAGGACAGCTTAAGGCAACTGTGAGACAATGTGAAACAACAATATTAGAATAGCGGGTGTGCCAGAAGAGGGAGAAAGGGAGAGGGAATGTGTTTGAAGAAATAATGGCAGAAAATTTCCCTAACCAGATAAAGGAAAAAATCACACAAGTTCATGAGGCACAGAGCGTCCCAAGCAAAAAGATCCCAAACAGGGCGATGCCCAGACACATCATCATTAAAATGCCAAAAATTAGAGACAAAGAATCTTAAAGGCAGCAAGAGAAAAGCAAATTGTTACCTACAAAGGAGCTTCCATAAAGCTGACACCTGATTTCTCATAAAAAACTACACAGCAAAAGAAACCATCAATAAAATGAAAAGAGAGCCCACTGTATGAGAGAACATATTTGGCAATGATACATCTGATAAAGGGTTAATATCCAAAATATAAGGGGAGGGTTGTGGGGGGGGGGATAAGAGACCAACTGAAGGACTTGTCTGCATGCATATAAGCATAACCAATGGACAGAAGACATTGGCAGGTGGAGGGGGAGTGAGGGCATGTGCCAGGGGGTAGGGGAGGCCGGGAGGAGGTAAATGGGGGGAAAAAAGGAGACATATGTACTACTATTTGTAATACTTTAGACAATAAAAAAATAAAATGCAAATATATTCTCAAAAAAACACAAACACAACAAAACAAACAAAATATAAAAGGAACTCCTACAACTTAACAAAAAGAAGACAACCCAATTTAAAAATGGGCAAAGGACTTAAATAAACACTTCTCCAAAGAAGACATACAGATGGCCAAGAGACATATGAAAAAATGCTCAAGTTCACTAATCATCCAAGAGATGCAAATCAAAATGAAATGAGGTACCATCTCACACCTGTCAGAATGGCTACCATCAACAAATCAACAAACAATAAGTGCTGGTGAGGATGTGGAGAAAAGGGAACCCAAGTACATTGTTGGTGGGAATGCAGACTGGTGCAACCATTAAGGAAAACAGTATGGAGTTTCCTCAAAAAATTAAATATGGATCTGCCATTTGACCCAGTGATCCCACTTGTAGGAATATATCCTAAGAAACCCGAAACACCAATCAGAAAGAATGTATGCACTCCTATATTTATAGCAGCACAACCTACAATAGCTAAGATCTGGAAACAGCCCAAGTGGATGAGTGGATAAAAAAGCTTGGAAAATTTATACCATGGAATACTTTGCAGCAGTAAAAAAGAAGAATCTCTTACCCTTTGAGACAGCATGGAGAGACCTGGAGAGTATCATGCTAGGTGAAATAAGTCAGTCAGAGAAAGACCAGTATCACATGATCATACTCTTATGTGGAATCTAAGTAACAAAATAAACTGATGAACAGAGTGGGTCCAGAGACATGGAAGCATGGGACAGAGTGCAGAATATTGGCAGGAAGGCGGGGAAGGGGGGTAGATGGGAGGTAATCAAAGACCTTGAATGCATATATGCATAACCCATGGACACAGACAATAGGGTACTAAAGGCCTAGGGTGGGGAGGGGGGAAAGAAGATGGGGGTGGGCTGGAGGGGGTCAGTGGGGGGAAAAAGGAGACATATGTAATACTTTAAACAATAATTTAAAAAAAAGAAGTGTCAGGAAATGATGGGGGCATAGCCAGTAAAGGTGTGACTACACTGTTGGCTTTGAAGATGGAGGAAGAGGCCATGAATCAAGGAATGCAGGCAGCCTTTAGAAGTTGACAAAGGCAAGGAAACATTCTGCCCTAGAGCTTCCAGAAGGAACCAGCCCTGCTGACATCTTGATTTTAGCCCTGTAGCTTGGACTTCTGACCTTCAGAACTATAACATAATAAATTTGTATTGTTTTAAACCAAAAAAACAAGCAAACACCCCCCCCCCAAAAAAAACACACCAAAACAAAACAAAAAAACCCATTCAAGTATGTGGAGGCTAAATAACATATATAATAATAAAAGCATAATATGCTAATTAGACTGGATGTCTTTCTGGACAAAGCCAGGGGTGTGAGGGAAGCCTGGATCCCAGGTGCCTACTGGTGGCCGGAGGGAAGCCCGGGTCTCGGGTACCAGACGGAAGCCGGTGGTGGCAACTAGGGGAAGGAAGGCCTATTCTTGCATGAATTTTGTGCATCAGGCCTATAGTGTTGTTATAAAATGAATGGGTTATCAGTGAGATCAGGGAAGAAATTAAAAACTTCCTGAAAACAAATGAAAATGAACACACAACAACCCAAAATCTTAAGAATATAGCAAAAGCAATTCTGAGAGGGACGTTTATAGCACTACAGGCCTACCTCAAGAAACAAGAAAAATAAATAATAAGCTATTTAACCTACTACTTAAAGGATTGGAAAGAAAACAAGAGAAGCGCAGAGTAAGCAGAAGTAAGGAAATAATAAAGATTAGAGCAGAAATAAATGACATAGAGGCTAAAAAACAATGCAAAAGATAAATGAAACCAAGAGCTGATTCTTTGAAAAATAAACAAGATTGATTACCCTTTAGGCAGACTCATCAAGAAACAAAGAGGGAGGACCCAAATAAATAAAATCAGAAAGGAAAGCAGTGAAGTAACAATGGACACCATAGAAATACAGAGGATTGTAAGAAAATAATATGAACAACTATATGCTAACAAGCTGGACAATGTTGAGATGTCAAAATAAATTTCCAAATGCAGGTCATCACAAGAGACAATAAAAAAACAATCTAGCCCTAACCAGTATGGCTCCATGGATAGAGCATCGGTCTGCGGACTGAAAAGGTCCCAGGTTTGATTCCGATCAAGAGCATGTACCTTGGTTGCGGGCACATCCCCAGTAGGAGGTGTGCAAGAGGCAGCTGATCAATGTTTCTCTCTCATTGATGTTTCTAACTCTCTATCCCTCTCCCTTCCTCTTTGTAAAAAATCAATAAAATATATTTTAAAAAAAGAAAAGAAACAACCTAGGACAAATTTCTAGAAAAATACCATCTTCTAAAACTGAATGAGGAAGAATCAGGAAACCTGAGCAGGCCAATAACTGAAGAGATGGAAGCAATAATAAAAAATCCCCAGCAAACAAAAAGCCCTTGTCTGGATGGCCTCTGAGTGGAGTTTTACCAAACCTTTAAAGAACAACTAACACCTATTCTCCTCAAACTATTCCAAAAAAATCCAAGAGGAAAGAACACTTCCAAACCCTTTGTATGAGGCCAGCATTATCCTAATTCCAAATCTAGGTAAAGACAATGCAAAGAAAGAGAACTACTGGCCAATATCCCTGATGATCACAGATGCTAAAATCCTCCATAAAATATTGGATCCAGCAATACATTAAAAAGATTATACATCGCTCTGACCGGTTTGGCTCAGTGGATAGAGCGTCGGCCTGTGGACTGAAAGGTCCCAGGTTCGATTCTGGCCAAGGGCATGTACCTTGGTTGTGGGCACATCCCCAGTAGGAGGTGTGCAGAGGCAGCTGATCGATGTTTCTCTCTCATCAATGTTTCTAACTTTCCCTTTCTCTTCCTCTCTGTGAAAAATCAATAAAATATATATATATATATTTTTGGAAAGATCATACACCATGAACTATTGAGATTTATTCCAGGGATGCAAGGCTGGTACAATATTCACACACAAAACAAAGCCCCCACCCTCACCTCCCTGAACCAAGGAATGTCAGGAAATGATGGGAGCATTTCACATGATACATAAACCAACTGAAAGTAAAAAATCACATGATCATATCAATAGATGCAGAAAAAGCATTTGACAAAATCCAACCTCCATTTTTAATAAAAATTCTCAGCAAAGTGGGAACAGAGGGATCATATCTCAACATAATAAAGGCCTTATATGACAAACCTACAGCCAATATCATACTCAATGGGCAAAACTAAAAGCATTTTCCCTAAGAACAGGAACAAGACAGGGATGTCCGCTTTCACCACTCTCTTCAACATAACACTAGAAGTGCTACTACAGTAAACAGACAATAAATAAAAAGGCGTCCAAATTGAAAAAGAGGAAGTAAAACTCTCATTATCTGCACATGACATAGTATTGTATATAGTAAACCTTAAAGACTCCACACACCAAAAAAATCCCTACTGGATTTAATAAATGCATTTGGCAATGTAGTAGGATACAAAATTAACACCCAGTAATTTATGGCATTTTTATATACCAAAAATGAACTATCAGAAAGAGAAACTAAACAAACAATCCCATTTACCATTGCAACAATAAAAAAAAATTAAGATACTTTGTAATAAACTTAACCAAGGAGGTAAAAGACCTGTATTCATAAAACTATAGAACATTGGAAACAGAAATAAAAGAATCTACACTAATAAAGACAAACATGCAAATCGACCATACCTTTGCTACACCTTAAGCCACGCCCACCACTCAATCAGAGCGACTATATGCAAATTAACCCAACCAAGAAGGCAGCCGGTAGCCATGGAGCTGGAGCAAGCAGGAGGCTTGGTTGCCCCAATGATGGAGGAAGCCAAGCTTCCTGCCTGCCGCGGTGGCTCTGAGCTCCACTCAAAGCAGCAAAGTTTTAATTATAGAAGGTAAATAAACCCCAGATACCTGCTTTCAGCTGGCCGTGGCCACGGAGTTGGAGCGAGCAGGAGGCTTGGTTGCTCCAGTGATGGAGAAAGCCAAGCTTCCTGCCTGTTGCGGCTGGCTCTGAGCTCCACTGAAGGCAACAAAGTTTCAATTATAGTAGGTAAGTAAATCCCAGAATAAAAAAAAAAAAAGCGGAGGCTGGGAGCGTCTGTCACTGGGGGGCTTGGCCAGCCTGAAAACGGCCCTCAGCTCCTCACCCAGACTGGCCAGGCACCCCAGTGGGGACCCCCCAACCTAAAGGGGGTGTGGCCAGCCTGAAAACAGCCATCAGCCCATCACCCAGGCTGGCCAAACCTCCATGGGGTGAGGGTCCCCACTGGGGCGGGGCTTGACCAGCCTGCAAACACCCATCAGCCCCTCACCCAGGCTGGCCAGGCACCCCAGTGGGGACCCCCACCCTGAAGGGGGTGTGACCAGCCTGCAAACACCCATCAGCCCCTCACCCAGGCTGGCCAGGCACCCCAGCGGGACCCCCACCCTGATCCGGGACACCCTTCAGGGCAAACCAGCCAGCCCCCACCCATGCACTAGACCTCTATCCTATATAATAAAAGGGTAATATGCAAACTGACCCTAACAGCAGAAAGACTGGGAATGACTGGTCACTATGACACACACTGACCACCAGGGGGCAGACGCTCAATGCAGGAGCTGCCTCCTGGTGTTCAGGGCGCTCCCACAGGGGAGCTTCTGCTCAGCCACAAGCCAGGCTGACGGCTGCCAGTACAGCAGTGGTGGTGGTAGCCTCTCCCGCCTCCTCAGCAGCACTAAGGATGTCAGACTGCAGCTTAGGCCTGCTCCCCGCTGGCAAGTGGACATCCCCCGAGGGCTCCCGGGCTGCCAGAGGGATGTCTGATTGCCAGCTTAGGCCCAATCCCCCGGGGAGCGGGCCTAAGCCAGCAGGTGGTCAACCCCCGAGGGGTCCCAGACTGTGAGAGGGCACAGGCCAGGCTGAGGGACCCCCTCCCTTGAGTGCACAAATTTTTGTGCACCGGGCCTCTAGTATATAAATAAGTAGAAGAATATCCCGTGTTTATGGATTGGTAGAATTAACATCATTAAAATGTCCATACTACCCAAAGCATTCTACAGATTCAATGCAATCCCTATGAAAGTACCAACAGCATATTTCACAGACCTATAATAAATACTCCAAAAATTTGTATGAAACCAAAAAAGACCCCAAATAGCCACAGCAATCTGGAGAAAGAACAACAAAGTTGGAGGAATCACAATACCAGATATCAAGTTATACTACAAGGCCACTGTACTCAAAACAGCTTGGTTCTGGCATAAGAGCAGGCGTATAGATCAATGGAATAGAACAGAGACTCCAAAAACTGACCCAAGCCATTACACTCAATATTTGACAAAGGAGGCAAGAGCATACAATGGGGTCAAGATAGTCTCTTCAATAAATGGTGTTGGGAAAATTGGACAGGTACATGCAAAAAAAGAAACTAGACCACCAACTTACACCATACACAAGAATAAACTCAAAATAAATGTAAGTCGTGAAACTATAATATAAGTTGTGAAACCATAAAAATCCTAGAAGAAAGCATATACAGCAAATTCTCGGACATCTCTTGAAGCAATATGTTTACAGATATATCTCCTAGGACAAAGGAAACTAAGGAGAAAATAAACAAATGGGACCACATCAAAATAAAAAGCTTCTGCATAGCAAAAGAAACCATCAACAAAAAGAAAAGGGAGCCCACTGTATGGGAGGACACATTTGACAATGATACATCTGATAAAGGGTTAATATCCAAAATATATAAGAAACTCATACAAATTAGCAAAGGACCTAAATAGATACTTCTCCAAAGAGGACGTACAGATGGCCAAGAGACATATAAAAAACTAGTAGCCCGGTGCACAAAATTTGTGCACTCGGAGGGGGGTCCCTCAGTTATTAAACATTTATCCGCACAACACTGACTGACCACATTGGTGACGGTGGTGGTGGTCTTGTCAGAATGTGTTATATTATGCAGATGAAAATCTATTTAAACAGATTTGATGTAGATATTTTCAAAGATGGAAGAATTGTCCCTGTCAACTATTTTAGTTGATTCATATCTTTAGTAATAGTCATCATTGCAAAGTTTTCAGTCCCCATATGGATTGCTGGATATAATAGGTCATGCGCTGTCCCTGTCCTTTGTAGCCTTTGTTACCTTAAGGAGGACTCTAGTTTTCCATTTATATGTTTAAGCACCAATCTTACTGGCTTAAAAATGTAAGCTTTTAACACTGTTCTCTCTGTTCTGTATCCTTCCGAAGAAAAGTGGAGTTGGGTTGCAGCACAGGAGAGAAATTTAGAAGGGGAATATTGAAGTAATGACTGCAGTCGGAGAAGAGGGAACCTGTTTCCCTGGCCACAGGCGCTGGCGCCCTGGACCACAGGGCTGGCAGCTTCTCCGGGTGGCTGCAGCCTGGGACCTTGGGCGGGTAGCTTGTCCGTCTCCTGGGCTGCAGCAAGCTGCAGGTGCTGGCACCTGGACCAAAGGTGGGCGGCTTCTTCTTCTGGGGGCTTCTTCTTCTTCTGTGCTTCCAGGGAGGGTAGTCAGTTATGTGTCATGCAAACATAGGCGTCACTCATCTCAGAAGCTGGGTGCAGGTCAGGGAAAGCGCCGGCCCGGGGACGCTGGCAGCAGCCGATTCCCTACCACTGCACCGGGCTTCTGCGGTCACCGATTGATCACCGCAGATGCCGAGTGCTAGGGCAGGGAAGCGGCCGCCTAAGCCCAACTTGTGCCTTCTTGCAGTCGGGGGCCCCCTTCCCCTGGCTGCTGGCCCAGTTTTCCTCCGGCGTCAGGAACCCAGGCCTTTGCTCTTCGCTGGTAGGGACCCTCGCAGCAGGCTTCGTTCTCTGCTCCCGCTTCCGGGCTCGGCTCCCGGGGGTGGAGCCAGCGTGCTGGCTTTGCTCTCTGTGCTCCCCATGCCTGCCTTTCGCTCGCTGTTCCTGCCGGGCTCGGCTCCCAGGGGCGGAGCCTGGCGGCGGCATGGAGGGCTGCTCCTACCCAGGGCCAACGGGCTTTGTGCAAATTAGCCGCCATCTTGGCTGGCGATTAATTTGCATATCTCGCTGATTAGCCAATGGGAAGGGTAGTGAAGTTATGGTTAATTACCGTGACTGGAAGCCAAGCTTCCACTGAAGGCAACAAAGTTTCAATTATAGAAGGTAAATAAATCCCAGAATAAAAAAAGAAAAGAAAAAAAGCAGAGGCTGGGAGCTTCTGTCGCCGGGGGGCTTGACCAGCCTGAAAACGGCCCTCAGCCCCTCACCCAGACTGGCCAGGCACCCCAGTGGGGACCCCCCAACCTAAAGGGGGTGTGGCCAGCCTGCAAATTAACCGCCATGTTTCTCTATTATTAGATAGGATGCTCAGTGTCACTGATCATCAGAGAGATGCAAATTAAAATGACAATGAGGTATCACCTCACACCAGTCACAATGGCTACCATCAACAAATCAACAAATGACAATTGCTGGCAAGGATGTGGAGAATTAACACTGCTGGTGGGAATGTAGACAGCCATTATGAAAAACAGTATGGAATTTCCTCAAAAAAATTAAATATGAATCTGCCATTTGACCCAGTGATCCCACTTGTAGGAATATATCCTAAGAAACCCGAAACACCAATCAGAAAGAATGTATGCACCCCTATGTTCATTGCAGTGCAATTTACAATAGCCAAGATATGAAAACAGCCAAAGTACCCATCAGTAGATGAGTGGATAAAAAAGCTGTGGTACATTTACATCATTGAATATTATTCAGCAGTATAAAAGAAGGATCTCTTACCCTTTGAGACAACATGGAAGGACCTGGAGAGTATTATGCTAAGCAAAATAAGTCAGTCAGAGAAAAACAAGTATCACATGATCTCATTCATATGTGGAAACTAATGAACAAAATAAACTGATGAACAAAATAGATCCAGGGACATAGAAGCATAGAACAGACTATTGAATCTCAGAGGGAAGGTGGTGGAGGGTGGGTGGGTGGGCAGAGATCAACCAGAGAACTTGTATGCATATATGCATAACCCCTGGCCACAGACAATAGGGTGATGAAGGCCTGAGGCAGGGTTGGTAGCTAGAATAGGTCAATGGGGGATAAAGAGGGAGATATGTAATAATACTTTCAACAATAAAGATTTATATATATATATATATATATATATATATATATATATATATATATATATATATATATATATGTTAAATCCCTGGCCTGTTTGCTCAGGGGTTAGAGCATCGGTCTGTGGACTGAAGGGTTAAGGCTCAATTCCTGGCCAAAGGCAAGTACCTTGGTTGCAGGTTCAACAGGTTCATTCCCTGGCTTTGGTCAGGGCCTGTGCAGGAGGCAGAGAGTCAATTTGTCTCTCTCACATCGATGTCTCTCTCTTCCCGTCCTCCTTGCC
The DNA here is from genome assembly GCF_000147115.1 of Myotis lucifugus. Taxonomy (NCBI): domain Eukaryota; kingdom Metazoa; phylum Chordata; class Mammalia; order Chiroptera; family Vespertilionidae; genus Myotis; species Myotis lucifugus. Next base: position 1,246,894 of record NW_005871212.1, on the reverse strand, counting down.
TTCCACTCTCTCTCTCTCAATATCAATGGAAAAATATCCTCAGGTGAGGATTAAAAATATGTATATATTAAATAGCCTGCCATATAAATAAGACATCATTTTACTCTCAACTACTTCAAAAATAAGAACAATGAAACCATAAAATTGAACATGTAAGTTTATTGTTCAAAAAGAGAATTGCAGGCATTTTACTGATATTGCCAACATAAATTTTAATTTTTGCTCTCCTGGGGCATCTGGTATTTCTTTGGTAGATCAGTTGTAATTAGGATGATTTTCATATAATCAAGATGTCTGAGGAGTTGATCTTGAAAGGGAGGTGGCAGATGTATCTGCTATCATTGTCATTGGGAAGTTTGGGTTGCCTACGGGTTGCAGGGTAGAAGGAAGACCATCAATGACTGGTGAATAAGAATATCTATTTGGAAAAGTAGAAGGCTGGACCATCCTTTCAAAATAACTTCTCTGTAAGGGAGAAATAATGTGGTTCTGAGAAGCAGAAGTTGTAGTTGTAATGAAATTCACCATGCGGGTATTTGCTTGAGTGTAGCTGCTATGTGAATGCACAGGAAAGGTAGTCAACTGATTTGAAATAGCATATCGATCCATTACAATTTGTTCTGATGATCTAACTAAAGTGGATGATGGAGGAGAAAAATTACTTCTCCTTTGAGCAGTTGTCTTAGCAATTATCTGGCTGGTAGCAGGATTTCTTATTAGAGGCATATTTACATTTGTGGAGTGTGGAAATACACTTTCTTCACTTGATTCAGCAACAAAACCAGAATTATGGTTATCCACATGACTATCTGCTCCAAAATGCTTCTTATTGAAATCTTGAAATAATGAAGATGCTGGAGAAGCATTTTTAATCCCAACTCTTCTTTTCATTCTTACTAGGAGTTGGGGACAGCCTCGTTTAAAATTGGGATTATGAAAAAACTGTAGCTAAAACCAAACGAGAAAGTTATTTAGTGACATTTTAAATCAAGATACAAGAATGTTACAAACCTATTCTATAAAATATTATTTCAGTCTTATCACATAAAGTTATTGTCATCAAGTAATACATGTACGCTGTTAATATATTTGAAAGTTTACTTATTAGCAAGGACATTTAATTGTGATTTTCAAGCAAAAATGTGTTGTATATTTACAGTACTTGTGAATACCGTTTAAAGTGGTTTCAGGACCTTTATTTAAATAGACCTCATTGATAAGGTTCAAAGTTACTAGCAACATTTCTTATAATCCTGAGTGTTTATGCCCAAGTTGTCCTAAATTTAGAAGAATAATTTTACAAATCTGGTTTTAGCTTATATATATGAACATATTGATGCACAAAAGAATATATATATATATATATACCCTCTATATATTGTAACTGAAAATTTCTGAATACCTTGCTCAAAACAGAGACTTCTTTTTCTTCTGCCAGAAAGTCAGCTAGAGAAGCAGATCTTTGAAAATTCTGTCGCATTTTACTAAATCCATAAAGGTTAAGCTGTCGAACTAAACTTTTCATACTCTCAGTTTCGAATATTCTGAAAGGAGCCTTTCTTTCCAAAACTTCTTTCTTAAAGAGGTCTTCATTAATCACTATAGAAGTTCCATTCTCATCCCACCAAATAGACTTAAATTGATCGCTTTCAACTATCTTCCACAGTTTTCTGGGAAAGGTCATAGAAAGGAAATCATTATCTTCATCTGGTTCGGAGGCACAAAATGTGTAACGTGGTCTTTTTATCAAGGTTTCTTCACACAAAGCCTGAAAGGCATATTCCTCGATCATAGACCTCAATTCCGAGTCCCCAGGGTAAGTGTGATCACACAATGCAGACCTAATGGAGGTTTCTGAATCATTTGATCCATCGTTAGGAGAAACAATTTGAATTTCTGAGGAAACATGGGCCATCTCAAATAAACTTTTCTTCAGCGGCCTTCCACATCTGCATAATTTTGAACACTGCGACTTCAAAGGTTGTCTTTGCAGGCTTACACAGATAAACTGCTCACACCGTCACAATGGTCCTCAACCTGTGTAGCTGTGACATCACAAAATGACTGGTCTCCTAGCAATTAAATGTGACCTTTAGCCAGTGTTTCCTTCTTGCTCTATAAATTTTATTCAGCTAAAATAAAATATAGGCCAGTTTTTTTAAAATAAAAATATATTTTTATTGATTTCATAGAGGAAGGGAGAGGGAAAGAGAGATAGAAACATCAATGATGAGAGAGAATCATTGAAAAGCTACCTCCTGCATGCCCCACACTGGGGATCGAGCCTGCAACCTGGGCATGTGCCCTGACCAGGAATCGAACTGTGACCTCCTGGTTCATAGGTCAATGCTCAACCACTGAGCCACGCCAGCTGGGCTGAAGAGTATTTTAAAAGGAGAGATAAAAGAGAGATAGAATAGAAAGGAAACAGAAATGTGTTTAGGGCTTCTTTTTAATTCCCTGACATTATTATATCCAGTGATGTCAATGGAGTATTAAAGTCCCCTACTATGATTGTACTGCTGTCGATCTCTCCCTTGATATCCTCCAGCAGTATTTTTATGCATTTGGGTGCTCCTGTATTGGTGCATATATTTTTACCAAGGTTATATCCTCTTGTTGTATCGATCCCTTTAGTATTATGAAGTAGCCTTCCTTATCTCTTGTTATGGCCTTCACTTTGAGGTCTATTTTGTCAGATTTAAGTATTGCTACCTGTGAAGGATTAAAGAAGACAGACAAGAGAATACAGTTGGGACCAGTTGGGACACTGTTCTTGGATGGAGAGACAGTGCCACAGCCTGCAAGCTGAGTCTTTATTTTATAGTCAGATCCCATGAGGCAAATCAAGGGCGTGGTCAAGATGTTTACATGTTCTCATGAGTTTTGAATCTACTTAATTATATTCACCTGAGAACTCTATCAAGCTTTGTTTTGGCAGCACTTGCTGCACGTCCAACAGCCTACATCACTCAGCCACCTTTTGTACATAAGGTCAAACTTACAACCATAGCCTTTGGCTATAATTGTGCTGGGAGGGCTTTGCCCTCCAAGCTGGGACCTGCACATGGCTTTGCCACGAGAAGACTGTGCTCTCTCATAGTCCGAGGCTTGAACCTGTCCAAACGCTGTAGCTGCTCTGCACATCTCCCCCATCCCCCTTTTTTAAAAAAATATATTTTATTGATTTTTTACAGAGAGGAAGGGAGAGAGATAGAGAGTTAGAAACATCGATGAGAGAGAAACATCGATCAGCTGCCTCCTGCACACCCCCTACTGGGGATGTGCCCACAACCAAGGTACATGCCCTTGACCGGAATGGAACCTGGGACCCTTCAGTCCGAAGGCTGATGCTCTATCCACCGAGCCAAACCGGCTAGGGCTGTTTTTAATCATTTCTATTTAAATTATTCATCACAACCACTTGGACTTATAAGGATTATTCCAAAATTAGGAATTGTCCAAAACTTTAAGCTACTAAGATAACCATAAAAGTAAAAACTTGCTCCTGTTTACTTGGCATCAAAAGCTCTAGGGAAATTACGCAGCATAACCAAAACATCAAGAACAAAACTCTGGTTATTAACAAAACAACAACAAAACAATGTCAATACAACACAGCAACAAGAGAGAAACCAAACCACAGATATGTTATAGTTTCTTTTGCTGCTGGTGTATATCTACTCAGAGTCATCGGATTTGGCTGTGCAAGACTTTACAAAAGACTGGCAGCTCACCAATGCTAGCGTAGCCAGAAACATGGCTGAAAGAGTAGCTTCCACTCCTTGCTTTTCTACCATCTGCTGGGCCTCAGTCGTCAACTTCTTTAGCTGATTCCATGTTGGCACCTCAGCCCCTTGTGTAGCCTTTGTTATCTTCTTCCACATCGCTATCATCAGGGCAACCCTGTCTTTTGAACGGAGGGACAAGGAGCTTCTCTGGGTAAAGATACAAACATAACCTCTGCCCCACATCATTACTGGCTCTGGTCTAAACCATTGTCCAAAAAATATTTCTTTTAGGGAGAAAGTAGATCTTTGTGTCACCTCAGGGCCCTTGAGATGTCACAAAGCTATCTCTCAGTTAAATTCTTGAAATATTACATTTGGAAAAGTTGTCAAATATACCCAATTTAAAGTTTTTTCCTTCCCCTCCTGCTTTGCCTCAGGTGGGGAAGATAATGGTTTGTTAATTATAGGCAGGCTTGGCTGGCCTTTGTTTAAACTTCCCTGGGTTGCAACCTTTATAACTTTTACACTTGAACTGAGCCTGCAAAGTCCCATGAGGTCCAGTGCTCATAAGCATATAACTTATTAAAAATTTAATTTCCTCCTTGTTTTTGTTCCTGTACTATCTTCTACTTCTAGTTTTCTACTTAATCTGTATCTCATTTTCTATCTTCTACTTTTCTACTTAATCTATATCTTATTTTCTATCTTTTACTTTTCTACTTAATCTGTATCTTATTTTTTATCTTCTACTTTTCTACTTAATCTATATCTTATTTTCTACTTAATCTGTATATCTTACTCCAAAATTTTATCCTACGACTTCTAAATTAACAATTGCCCATCTTGAGCTAATAATGTCATTAAGAGTAATTCGGCTTCAAATGACGCAATCTTTCCTGTGCCATGTATTTGAAGGCCTCTCTTAAATCACCTTCAATTTTCTCTTTTAAATATGGCATTTAATATATAGTTTAACTATCTCTAACTTTCTTTAAATGACAATTATGTTCTACTTATGTCACCTACCGTTTCTTTGTTATAAAGGTTAAAATTTTAATGTTAAGCAATATCTCAGCTAGTACCTTTGCTATTTACATTTCAGTCCTTTTGACTTCCATTTTTAGCTTTACAGTCCTTAGCAAAATGCCCTGGCTTAGCTTTAAGCATCCTGCTGACCAGGACTTCAATTTTTTGCTTTATAGTCCTTAGCAAAACTTAAGAAATTTAAGAATTTGACTATGCTTCTTTGAGTATTGTTTTAGAGATCCCTTTCCTGAGATCCTGAATTTCCCATGTTTTACACCCAGCTGCTACCAAACCTCACTCCCCACCTTACTTTCGCTTTCTGCATGTGCTTCACTGGAGCGTCCTTTCACCTTACAATGATAATTCCCCCGTACTTAGGCTCCACGTTGGGTGCCATATGAACTGCGTCCAGCACAGCCAGGGGAGAAATTGAGCAGGGGTGGTGAAGGATTAAAGAAGACAGACAAGAGAATACAGTTGGGGCAGGTAGGACACTGTTCTTGGATGGAGAGACAGTGCCACAGCCTGCAAGCCGAGTCTTTATTTTATAGTCAGATCCCACGAGGCAAAGCAAGGGCGTGGTCAAGATGTTTACATGTTCTCATGAGTTTTGAATCTACTTAATTACATGCACCTGAGAACTCTATCAAGCTTTGTTTTGGCAGCACTTGCTGCACGTCCAACAGCCTACATCACTCAGCCACCTTTTGTACATAAGGTAAACTTACAACCATAGCCTTTGGCTAAAATTATGCTGGGAGGACTTTGCCCTCCAAGCTGGGACCTGCAGATGGCTTTGCCACGAGAAGACCATGCCCTCTTATTAGTCCGATTCTTGAACCTATCCAATTGCTGTAGCCACTCTCCACAGCTACCCCAGGTTTGTTTGTTTGTTTGTTTTTTCATTTCCATTTGCCTGAAAAAGTTTTTTCCATCCCTTCACTTTCAGTCTGTGTGAGTTCTTTGTTCTGAGGTGGGTCTCTTGTAGACAGTATATATATGGGTTATGTTTTCTTTTTTTGGGGGGGGTCTCCCTCCTCCATTTATTCTGTACCAACATCAGATGAAACGATTCTCATAAATAAGGGGGTGAGCCCCTCCTCGCGACTGTGGTCCATGGCCAGGAGCAGAGCAGGGGCCTGGGCGGGGCTGGTGAGGGGCCAGACGGGGACTGGGCCAGTGAGCACCAGAGGAGGAGCAGGAGGCCGCCGTTGGGCAGGCTGGGCCAGGAGGCCGGGGGGCGAGGAGCTGCCCCGGATCCTCTCCATGTAGCTGCGGAGCTCCTCGGGGTCCCTCAGCCCCATGTCCTCACACACCCAGCGGATGTCCTCCTCACCCGCCACCAGGATGGACTGCACGGCACGGGCTGCCACGGGCTCCTCGGGCAGCTGGGCTGGGGGCGCTGGCGGGAACGTCATGAACTCTACACGCTTCCAGCGCCTCCCAGCTTCTTTCTGGGCCAGGGTGCTGGGGGTGCCGGGGGTGCCCGCGGTAGGTGCGGGGGCCAGGGTCAGAGTCTCCCCGCTCCCGCTCTCACAGGGGCAGCCCCTCTCCCCCTTGATGGGGCCAGGGGGCTGCCGGTCTAGCTGGCGGCCCAGGTCCTCCTGGTCGGTGCCCAGCCACACCCAGTTGTGGAGCTGCAGGGAGGCGGGGTCCGGGGCGCTGTCAGGGGGCTCCTTGCGCTGGTAGCGCAGCACAAACACCACCCCGTTGACCAGGAAGATGAGGATGGCCAGGCAGAAGATGCCCAGCAGGGCGTACATGCCCAGCTCCAGGTTGGTGACCCGCCGAGGGGCGGGACCATCTCCTCCTCTTCCCCCTCCTCCTCCCTCGTTTCTGCCTCCTCCTCCTCCTCCTGTCCAGCCTCTTCTGTCCGCTCAAACTTGCCCCTCACATGCCCGCTGCCCCCCACACCCGGCAGGACTAGACGGCAGGGCAGGGGCCAGGGTGGGAGCCGGAGGCAGCCCGAGCCAGGTGGTGCCCGAGGCCAGGGGCACGCGGTGGCGGCCCCGGTGGCAGGGTTCCGGCGGGTGCAGAGACAGCGCCTCGGTGCCCGCCCCGCTCACCACCCCCCCACCCCAGCCGGGCACCCCGCCCCTCGGCTGGCAGGATGGCGCTGGGCTCCTCGGCTGAGACAGAGAGTCCCAGGTCCTGGTGGTGGTAGAGCTCGGCGGGGGCCAGGGTGTGGTCGGAGAAGGACAGCCACAGGGACAGGGCCACCTCCGTAGCCCCCTGACCCCCAGCTGTCACCTGCTTTGGGGCGGGAAGGGCTGACTGTGCCCAGCACGTGGCTGTGACCTCCCCGGGGGTGGGGCGGGCGCCCTGCTCAGGGCCAGTGATAGGCCCACGACCGGCTGCACCCGCAGCTCCCAGCACCGAGACCTTGTCATCTGTCACGGCCAGCGCCTGCTCCCCCAGGATGGAGTCAGACAGTGGGGACGCACCTCGATGGAGGTGACCCCGGGCTCCAGACCCACCAGCACCCGGCCGCCCTCCAGCGACGCCACGCGGGGGTCCTGCACGCGGGCGTGCGGTGCCACAAAGTGGGACACGTCCAGCAGCCAGTCGGGGCCGAGCAGGTGGGTGAGGCAGCGGCCGTCCAGCGGGTGGGCCGCAAAGGGGACGAGGAAGCGCCCGCCCGCGCCCGCTAGTACTTCAGGCGGCAGCCCCGGCCGCTGCCTCGGCCTCCAGCGCCCCCTCCGCCGGGCTGGGCACCCTCCAGCCGCGGACCTGCTCCAGGGTGGTGTCCGTCAGCTGGATGCGCAGGGGCAGCAGCGGGGCCCACACGGTCAGCCGCAGGGAGTCCCGCAGCCGGCGCCACCAGAAGTCCACCCGCACCCCTCGAGCGCCCCGGCTCTCCTTGCCCGTCACAAACACGGCACAGGCCTCAGACACCTGCAGGACCTGGGCGATGGCCGACTCACAGCCAATGTGCTCTGTCACCTCCACCAGAGCCCTCCGCTGTAGGCGCACGGGACCCGCCGCGGCACTCTGGTCCTATTAAAATACCAATGGCATATGTCAAAGAACTTACAACAAATATTCCAAAAATTTATATGGAGCCAAAAAAGACCCTGAATAGTCTCAGTAATCTTGAGAATGAAAAACAAATGTTGGAGATATCTCAATAGCTGATACCAAACTATACTACAAGGTCATTGTAATCAAAACAGCTTGGTACTGGCAGAAGAACAGGCATATAGATCAGTGGAACAAAACAGAGCACCCAGAAATCAACCCATGTCTCTATGGTCAATTAATATTTGACAAAGGAGGCAAGAGCATACAATGGAGTAAAGACAGTCTCTTCAAATAAATGGTGCTGGGAAAATTGGGCAGGTACATGCAAAAAATGAAACTAGACCATCAACTTACACCATACACAAGAATAAATTCAAAGTGGATAAAAGGCTTAAGTGTAAGTTGCAAAACCATAAATATCCCAGAAGAAAACATAGGCAGTAAAATCTCAGGCATCTCTTGTAGCAATATTTTTGCCAATATATCTCCTAGGGCAAGGGAAACAAAGCAAAACATTTAAAAAATGGGACTACATCAAAATAAAAAGCTACTGCACAGCAAAGGAAATCATCAATGGAACACACTGTATGGGAGAACATACTTGCCAATGATACATGATGAGGGGTTAATTTCCAAAATATATAAAGAACGTATACAACTCAACACCAAGAAAACAAACAATCCAATTAAAAAATGGGCAAAAGACCTGAATAGACACTTCTCCAAAGTGGACATACAGATGGCCAAGAGACATATGAAAAAACGCTCACTGTCACTAATCATGAGAGAGATGAAAATTAAAACCACAATGAGATATCACCTCACACCTGCCAGAATGACTACAAATCAACAAATGGGAGTAAATCAACAAACAACAAGTGCTGGAGAGGACATGGAGAAAGTGGAAGCCTCATGCACTGTTGGTGGGAATGCAGACTGGTGCAGCCACTGTGGAAAACAGTATGGAGTTTCCTCAAAAAAAACCCCCCAAAACTAAAAATGGAACTGACCCAGTGATCCCACTTCTGGGAATATATCCTAATAATCCCAAAACACCAATCAGAAAGAATGTACCTACCCCTATGTTCATAGGTGTGTTATTTACAACTAGAGGCCCGGTGCACAAAAATTTGTGCACTCGGGGGGCGGGGGGGGGGCATCACTCAGCCTGGCCTGTACCCTCTCGTAGTCTGGGACCCCTCGAGGGATGTCCACCTACTGGCTTAGGCCCGCTCCCCGGGGGATCGGGCTTAACCTGGCAGTCAGACATCCCTCTGGCAGCCCAGGAGCCCTCGGGGGATGTCCACTTGCCAGCAGGGAGCAGGCCTAAGCTGCAGTTGGACATCCTTAGCGCTGCTGAGGCGGAAGAGCCTCCAACTACCACCACTGTGCTGGCAGCCATCAGCCTGGCTTGTGGCTGAGCAGAGCTCCCCCTGTGGGAGCACACTGACCACCAGGGCACAGCTCCTGCATTGAGCATCTGCCCCCTGGTGGTCAGTGTGTGTCATAGTGACCAGTCATTCCCAGAGGTTCTGCTGTTAGGGTCAATTTGCACATTACCCTTTTATTATATAGGATAGAGGCCTGGTGCACGGTGGGGGCTGGCTGGTTTTCCCTGAAGGGTGTCCCGGATCAGGGTGGGGGTCCCGCTGGGGTGCCTGGCCAGCCTGGGTGAGGGGCTGATGGCTGTTTGCAGGCTGGCCACACCCGCTTCAGGGTGGGGGTTCCTACTGGGGTGCCTGGCCAGCCTGGGTGAAAGGCTGAGGGCTGTTTTCAGGTTGGCCACAGCCCCTTCAGGGTGGGGCT
>NW_005871212.1:1234350-1236778 GCF_000147115.1 Myotis lucifugus | reverse complement strand
ATGTAGATGTAAAAAAGAAGGCATTCTTACCTTTTGTAACAGCATGGATGGACCTGGAGATTATGATGCTAAGTGAAATAAGCCAGACAGAGAAAGACAAATGCCATATGATCTCACTTATATGTGGAATCTAATAAACAAAACAAACCGATGAACAAAATAGAACCTGAGGCATGGATACATGGAACAGACTGACAGATCTCAGAGGGAAGGGAAATGGCGGACTGGATGAAAGAAGGTAAAGAGATCAGCCAAAGAACATAAATGTACACCCATGAACACAGACGATAGTGAGGTGGTGGCCAGAGGGAAAGGCAGTGGGCGGGGGATGGTTGGAGGTGGGCTAAGGTTGGGGAGAAATGGGTATATTTGTAATAGTGTCAATAATAAAAATAAAGTAAAAAAGCCCAAAATGTCTATTGCGCAATATTGTTCATTGTTTTTCATGGATCAGGGAAGTCTTTTATTACAGCTGGTTAGTCAGATTGAGATCAAGGCTTTACAATGGCTCGTTTAGCAACTGAGGTCCTTCACCTTCCCGTTCTTTCTCTAGAGTCTGCCTACTGAGGGAGCAAGAACAGGGTCTTGAATAGCCACAGGACAGGCTAGGCAGAGGTGGGTAAATACAAGGAGGGTCAGAACATACTGCATGGTGACAGGGACAAGTTCAGAGGCGTGGAGGGACGAGAAGGAGGTAAGTGGGAGTGTCTTTCAGGTTGGAGTGAATGAGGGAGTAACAGTTGGAAGGATGGTCTTTGAGAGATTGGCCTCAGAGAAGGTAGACTCATATTTGTGAATAAACTGATTAAGATTGGACCAAAAAGGCCAGTTTTGACTTTACACTAGGAGGGATAAGCAGACCATTGTTTAGAGATAATTTTGGATCATTAAAATTCCTTCCTAATTATTTTTCCCATTGAAATTTAGAAGTCTCTTTTCAAGTACCAAAAAGTTAATTTTCTAAAAATTTTCATGGCACTTGAAAATTAAGGTGGTTGGGCCTGATAGGCTTTTGTTTGTAGTATGGGGTAAGAAATAGTACCTCTTTAGATACTTTTAAAATTTCTTTAGTTACATGTCTCTTTAGGTTTCTCTCTCTTTGTCAGCCCATTTTTATAACGTGTAAGTGCCCTGATTAATATTTAAGCTATCTATGTTTTTAATGTATTAGTGTAATTTTGTACATTTTGTAATTTTGTACATTTTCTAATAATCATTTTGTACATGTTCTAATGCGATGTCAGGAGAGGGAGTGCAGTGAGAGTTAATATCTATGTCTCTGGAATCAGGCACAGATTTCACTCCTGGCTCAGCTGCTTAACTAACTCACCTTGGCCAAATGCCTCATCCGCAAATACTTCAAACAGCCTGCTGTGAACTTTAATGAGAAAATGTGTCTAGAGATGTAGTGCACAGCACAGGGGATGCAGTCAATAATAGTGTAATAACTTTGCACAGTGACAGATGGCTACTAGATTTAGTGGGGTGATCACATCAGCAGGTATAAATATATAATTGTTAAATCGCTATGTTACACACCTGAAACAAATATAATTTTGTATGCCTACTATACTTTAATAAAAATGTTTAAATTAAAGTAAGACTAATAAAATAATTACATGGAAAAGCAAAAACAAAAGAGAAAATGTATCTAAAGCAATTGAGTTACTAAGTTGTCTGTTTTATGCTAGTAGTTTTTCTGATGATTCTTTAAAAATATAGATTTCCCTTTTATACAAGTTCTCAACTATAACGCTTCAAATGATAGTGACATCAGTTCTGGCTCCACACACATAACAATTACTCTAGATCTGGTCCAAGATTATACACCAGCATGACATGGCTTCTCATTGTTTTCTCCAAAAGCTCAACCAAGGGCCCCCATGCTTACCAGGGCCATTCTTCTGGGTTTCAGCCTCTGGGAATTAAGTGGAGTCACCAACTATTCACCAAAATTTCATATCTTCCTCTTTCCATATAATGAAACTCAAATATTCCTATGTCATCTAGCTCTGTTATATATATATATATATATACTAGAGGCCCAGTGCATGAAATTCATGCACGGAGGGGGGTTCCCCTCAGCCCAGCCAGCATCCTCTCCAATCCGGGACCCAATCGGGCCTAAACCAGCAGTCGGACATTGCTCTCACAATCCAAGACCGCTGGCTCCTAACTGCTCACCTGCCTGCCTGCCTGATTGCCCCAACTGGCCCCCCTGCCAGCCAGATCACCCCTAACCACCTCTGCCTGCTGACATGATCTCCCCTAACTGCACCCCCTGCCAAGCCTGGTTGCCCCCAACTGCCCAGCCTTGCCTCATAGTAGGGACCCAAGGGTGGCACCACGAGGTAAGTGACGGTCCTAGGTTATAAATACGCTTAAATTACACCTAATCCGGGAAGGAACATTTGTGATTACTGGAGGG
>NW_005871212.1:1201390-1233515 GCF_000147115.1 Myotis lucifugus | reverse complement strand
AACAATTTGCATATTAGGATTTTATTATATAGGATTCTTGCATTTTTAAATCTCTGAGCTGCTTTTTCTTTAACATAGGAGACCATGCAAAGTTGGGGGTTCAATTTTTAAAAAAATATATATTTTATTGATTTTTTACAGAGAGGAAGGGAGAAGGATAGAGAGTTAGAAACATCGATGAGAGAGAAACATCGACCAGCTGCCTCCTGCACACCCCTTACTGGGGATGTGCCCGCAACCAAGGTACTTGCCCTTTACCGGAATTGAACCTGGGACTCTTCAGTCCGCAGGCCGACGCTCTATCCACTGAGCCAAACCAGTTAGGGCGGGGGGTTCAATTTTTATTGTAACTCAGCTAGTTACAGGATTAGGCTTTGGGTTTAATCTTCAGAAATCTCAACCTGACGGCTAAAGGAGATAAAAGATTTTTTTTTTTAATTTTAGGACAGTCGTAGAAGCTTTCTATCCCTTACCTTGACCTTGAGCTGAGAATTTAATGCCCAGAGCTCATTTTCTTTTTGCACTTAGAAGCAACAAACCAAGTGCATTATATTCTTTTTTAAATTTTCAATAAAATGTTCTATGGCAGCAACTACTTGGTCACCCCAGAACCTTACCTCATAGTCACTTCATTGCAGGTATCAGCAGTCCCAGCTGTCACCTTGGAATGCCAGAGGCACTCACCCAGCCCATATTACTTGTTGCAGCCCCACAGGCATTTTCCCCACCAGGGCCAGTGCTGTGGCTGGACTGGCCCTTGTCGTTCTTATTGTGATTGCAAGATGCACTTTGGCAAAAACAATCAGGGAACTTTGAAAAGCAAGATTTATTACTCTCAGGTCCTGGAGAGTACATGGCATGCTCAAGGGCTACACGGTGAGGTTGAAGTGTGGGGGATGGGGGAGGCAGAGCGAGAGCAGACCTGAGCTCTGACTTTATTGGGATCTGAGCGTGGGTGTCTGAGGCTTCATGAGGTCACTCATTATTGGCCAATTTGAAGCACAAGAGTGGGAATTAGGGCACAAGAAACTGGAGGCCAGGTCACTGAAGTGGTCTGTTATCTAAGTCACCCAGGGTTTTCTGAAAGGGGAACTTCATGGGCGTGGAAGCCTTGTTTCTTATCTGGTTGTTTTGCTAGTAACTGTCATACGGCTGGCAGTATGTCTATTTGAGATGGATGTCTTTTGAAATGGGTGCCTTGGCAATTAGCACTTAGTTATCAGGCACTTACACTACCGCAGGCAATAATTTTAATCACTGTTTTGCCACTGCATGCCATAGACAACTAATGCCTCCTTTACCATTGAAGACAAGGTCGTCAATGAGGTTCATCTATTGGATTAGAGAATCAATTCCAGATTCCCATCCTTGAGGTTCTGTTCCCTTGGAGCCACTCATAGTTTTGATAACCATTGATCAGCCAGGATTCAGCCAGGGAAGTAGGACCTCAATAAGTATTCTGGGATAGGGATTGGTTATAAGAATTCGACCTCATACAGCTGTGGGATGAGATGAGAAAGGAAGGCCTGGAAGGGGAGCTGGAGTCACATAGGTGTCACCAACTTGTCAACCCAAGAAGCCATGAACTTCTGCTGCCGATCTGGGGCTGCAGAGTGGGAGCTGGTGAAGTCCACAGAGGAGACTGTTACCTTTGCGGGTTCACAGTCAGAAACCTGGAGGTGGGCCTGGGCTAGTCGGTCAGCAGGGCCAGAGTCGAGGAGAGCAGGACACGGGGTGGAGTTGAGCAGGGCAAGCTGAACCCCCCCCCCCCCCCCCGGCTCCTCTGCATCTGTCACTGGTCTGACCACGATGACTTTTAGAGAGTGATGGCTGCCGCTTCACTTCCAGCACCCAAGTCTCACGCAAAGTGCTTTCCTGGCCAACTCTGACCCAAAATCATACAGAAAGGGCTTCTGTGGAAGATAGTTCTAGTCTAACCAAGATGACACATATTCATGTAGTGAGTTTAAATATGGAGATATTTAAATACATAAAATTGGAAGTGAATTAGAAGAATTATGAGAGGAAGTACAGTGGGGCCTTGACTTACGAGTGTCCCGACTAACGAGTTTTTCGAGATACGAGCCATCTCTCGGCCGATTTTTTGCTTTGAGTTGCGAGCTAAAATTTGGGTTACGAGCCAGCTTCAGATACCCCACCGCTAGTTGGCGCAGCCAACGTCACAGTGAACGCCACAACATCAGCCCAGCATCACATGTCTCACTCGTTCACTGTTGATTTGACATATGAGTAATTTGAGTTACGAGCTCCGTCAGGGAACGAATTAAACTTGTAAGTCAAGGCCCCACTGTATTAGAATCTTGACACCTGTACTTGCTCAATTTCTCACAAAGTATTTGAATGGATGTTGTGGTAGTTAATTTTCACTCCTTATGAATTATGATCATTTGATTATTGAAGAAACTGAATGATAGGTTAGGAGAGATGCCTGATGCCTCTTAGTTATTAAGGCAGAATTGGCACAAGGTCTAGCTTACCTATTTCCAAATGCTGTGCTCAGACACAGTGATATATAATTTTCAGCCTCACTTCCTATACAGGACCACATCCTTGTTCTCCCTTTTACAATCTCATCACTTCTTCCCTCTCATCTTATAGATGTTTTGATGTTTCCTCTCTCTGTACTTATTTTCTTCATTTACTCTTCCACAAAATGTCTACTAACTTATGAGTCCTCTTTTCACAAACCTTGCTGATTTCCTGATATTGTTCCCAAACTTTCTCTCTACTACAGAACCTCTTTTATGGAAACATGCAAGTTTTGTTACAAAGAAGTCTGAAGATTTGGGTTCTCATTCTGGATTCACCTTTCATTTGGGCCATTAGCTCTCTCGCTACACTTTAGGCTCCTCATGTTTTAGATGAGAATAGTGGCTATAACCAGGGTCATTGGGAGCATACATTAGAATGTTATATGTGAGAACACTTCATAAACTCTTAAGCACTAGAGAAATGCCACCGATTGGTAGCAATGCCTATGTGATTCTCAAATTTAAAAACTGGTCTGAAGGATAGACCAAATAAAAAATATTGTCTGCATTTATTCTCATGTAACCAACCCAGAGCGGACCCAGAGGAGGTTGTGTCCACTGAAGGCGCATACACTGACAACGGGCTGGGAAGAGAACACGGGGGAACAACTCCTCCAGCTGCCCTGGCTTGGGTCCCCTGCATGGAATGGAAGTGTGGGATGCCCAGACCTGGGTCCAACCCTGGGGTAAACAGACTACCAGATTGAGTTTAGGACAAATTTTGATCCAGCATGTACTGGAAAACACTTAAGAATAAAGGCTTTGAATCTCATAGGTCTGCTTCAAATCTTCATAAAAACTGTGACATTGGCCAGGTCACCGAGTTTCCCAGGGCTTCAGATTCCTAAACTATAAAATAGGAGTGGCAGGAGGGCAAAAGATAATTTACAGTGTTTGTGAAAATATTAAACATAGAAGGCTTACTCATGATAGGTGCTCAGTGCTATCTGTGATAATAAATATTTCATTGTATTAGCTCACTCAGTACAAGGAATGTATCTTATTCATTGATGTAACTCCAGATCTTGGTTCAATGCCAAGACACAATATGGCCACAACAAAATTTTCTGAGTGAATAAATGAATAGATGACCCAGTAAATGAAGAAGTCATAAGGCTAAATGTGATAGTGAGGGAAGCCAAAAGCTAGAATGTAATCTGGCACGGGGTCTGCAGTTGGTGAGGATGTGGTATCCTAGCTTCTCTGAACCACAAGTTGTGTGGAAAACAGTGTATGGCCCTGGCCAGATTTGCTCAGTGGTTAGTGTCAACCCATGGACCGAAGGGTCTCAGGTTCCATTCCTGGTCAAGGGCATGTACCTTGGTTGTAGGTTCAATCCCCAACCCCTGGTTGGGGCACAACCAATTGATGTGTCTGTAACACAATGATGTTTCTCTCTCTCCCCCCCTTCTCCCCATCCCTTCCATATTCTCTAAAAATCAATGGAAAAAATGTTCTCACTCTTTGGGTGAGGATTAAGAAACAAAAAAGAAAAAAAGAAGAAAACAGTGTATGTCTAGACTCCTCCCTTTGCCACCTCTTCCAGCTCCTGTTATTCTAGGAGATTGCTTCTCAGTGCTCCATATCCTCTCCTCAAAGGCCTGGTTCAGGCCACACCCTTTATGTCCTGATACCTGGACAAAATTCCAATTGGCACAGTTCTGTGGCACCTTCTCTAGGAAGCAACCTGACCCTCCTCCACTATAGGTGATATGTTTGGCTCTGACCCCTATGCAGCAGGTATCAGTGTATGTGGGGATGCTCTGACCCCTATGCAGCAGGTATCAGTGTATGTGGGGATGCTCTGACCCCTATGCAGCAGGTATCAGTGTATGTGGGGATACTCTGACCCCTATGCAGCAGGTATCAGTGTATGTGGGGATGCTCTGACCCCTGTGCAGCAGGTATCAGTGTATGTGGGGATGCTCTGACCCCTGTGCAGCAGGTATCAGTGTATGTGGGGATGCTCTGTGGCTGGGAGTTACGTGCAGTGGCCCAAGCTCATTGTCCTCACCCAAGGAGCACCTCACTCACTCCTCATCCCTCCGTCCTACTCTGTTCCAAACCCTGCAGATTCTACCTCATCCACCATCTGCGGTGTTCTGGGCCACCTTCATCTCCTGCCAGAATTTTGTGGAGGCTTCCCCCAATTCTTCTGGGAAGCCTCCACACCTGCCAGCTGATACCCTCCTGGCTTCCTCTTCCTTCATTATATAGTCTGCAACTGTTCACTTCCTGTGGGAGGTTAACTCATCCCTGCCCCACATTGAGCTCTATCAGGGCAAGAAACTGGGGTGTCTCACTCCCCCTTGCACCCTAACATTGAAGCAGCAAACGGTGGGTGATTGATGCATAGTTACTGAGAGCAGGCATGAATAAAATGCATATCAGGAAGATGGACAGAGGCATTCATGAGTGGGTAAAATGACCAGAAGAGTGATGGGTGGGATGGAATGAGAGCTGGAAAGGATGGAATGAAGCTTGTACATTTGTACTGTGGAGAGGGGGCTTTGACAGACACATTCAAGAGGGAGTTGCTGCCAGTGGGTACAGGGACAATTCTTTCAATCCCTGCCTCCACAGTGAGGAAGTCTCTCTCTCATACCTTCTGAGACTCCCATAACCATAGGATCCTCAATGGGCAGACGCAGGACCCAAGGCCATCCTTCTCTGCCTCAATGGCACCAACCATTGCTGGGCAGCTACTGAGTCCTGCTCCAATGGGGGAAGGCAGTGGGCATTGGAAGGGGATGTGCCAGAAATCCCCTTCCAAGACCATTAGTCCCAGTGAGCAAGAAATGCAGGGAAGCCAACCAGGAGGCAGATGGATTCTGTATTCTGAGGACCGCACTGAAGATGGAGATTTGGGAGTCACTGGTCTCCGTGAAATAATTAAAACTAGGGGAGTGAGAGTGAGGAACAGAGAGGATGGATAGAGAGAGGAGCAGGAGGGGCCAGACTAAGCTCTAAGAAATAAAACTATTTCAATATGGGGTACATTTTGTGCTTTAGAAAATCAGAATCTAGATTCATATTTGCTTATATATGCATAGAGAATCCAAATGCTACAGATCAGTGCTCCACCCGCCCCCGACAGTGAGCGGTTGGTAAACATTTGCCAGCGCACTACTGTGCTTAACTAATTCACTTAACTAGTCCCCTATTAGTGAACATTTGAATTGTTTCCAATATTTTTGTACCACAAAGCAGGGGCAGGGGGCGGGGGGAGGCTGAAGTGAATAACTTAATAACTTGCCATACCTCATGCTTGTGAATATGTCTGTAAGAAATTGTCTAGCACCATAATTCCTGGTTAAAAGCTAGGGGCACTGATAATTTTAACAAATATTTCGAAATAGCTTTCCTAGAGGCGAGGCCCACTCATGTTCCCTCCAGCAGCAGATGCTGCCTGTTGATCCTCATCATCCCCAGCACAATGCCAGCAAACTCCTTTCTGTCACAGCCAATCTGACACGTGAAGAATTGTACTTCTTTATAGTTTAAATTTGCATTTCTCTTCAGATGAATGAAATTGAGTGGATTTTCTTATAAGACACCTTAAATTTTCATTTTCTATGAACTATAACTTCATATTCTTTGCCCATTTTTTAACTGAATTGCTGTTTTTCATAATGATTTTAGGAGCTTTTTATATATGTGGAAAATTAACTCTGTTATATTACTAGCAATTATTATTATTTTTTTTTTAGAAATAGACTCTCTTGATTCTAACAGTTTTTTAAAAAATATTTTTTATTGATTTCAGAGAGGAAGGGTGAGGGAGAGAGAGAAAGAAACATCAATAATGAGAATCATTGATTGGCTGCCTCCTGCACGCCCCCTACTGGGGATTGAGCTCACAACCTGGGCATGTGCCCTTGACTAGAATCAAACCTGGAGCCCTTCAGTCCACAGGCCAATGCTCTATTCACTGAGCCAAACTGGCTAGGGCACAATTATTTTTATTAGTATGTCATTTGTTTTATTTTTATGGCATTATTTAATAAGAATGTTTTTTATATTCATGGCATCATACATAGAAAGGTCACCCCAAAGCTGAGCTTAATTTTTAAAAATACTGTTCCAGCCCAGCAGGTTTGGCTCAGTGGATAGGGTCCTGGGTTCAATTCTGGTCAAGGGCACATACCTCAGTTGCAGGCTCGATCCCTGGCCCTAGTCGGGGCCCATGTGGGAGGTAACCAATCGAGACAGAGAAACATCAATGTGTCTCTCTCACATCGATATTTCTCTCTATCTCTCCCCCTCCCTCCCTTCCACTTTCTTTAAAAATCAATGAAAAAATATCCTCTGGTGAGGATTAACACACAAAAAAAGAGATTATTTTAAAAAATACTCTTCCATATTTACTTAGAGTATTTTATGGTTTTTGTGCATTATGGTTACATGTTTGCACCATTTGGAATGGATCCTGATTTGAGGTTTTGGCTCTGTGGGGAAAGTGAAAATTTCCTCCTCTATTACTTTAGTTCTTCCATCCTCAACAGGAGACAGATTGACAAGAGAAAATAAAACTTAATTTCCTGTGCACAGGAGCTCCACATACATGAGAAAGTTAGAGACTCCACATACATGACAGGTTCAAAGACAGAAAAGGAAAACAGGGTATAAATGACATTCTGAGTTAGGGATGAGGTAAGGCCCCTGGGGCTCCAGAGGGGAAGAAGGTCTCAGCAGGACAATAAGAAGAGCACAGGGTCAGTAATTAGGTTTGCCCTGCCCTCTAGGTGGGTCATAAAAAGTTATTTCTGGTAATAATTCTTTTTATGGGCAAGGTCCCTGATTAAATTCTTTTGGATAGTTGAGAGGACAGGAGGCAGAAGTTTCTCTTGAGCCTGCAGGCTCTTGGTTGTCTTTAGCTCAAAATAATCCATATACCACAGCCACACATCTTGGGGCAACTCTTTCTGAAGCCCTGCAGCTCTATATGCCTTATCCTCCTCTGTAACACAGTGTCTGACACTCAATAACTATTTGTTAAACGGATGGAAAAAATTAGCACACAGGCCTGCTAACACATGCCTCTGAAACCATTATTTCCTACTAGAGTCCCGGTGCACGAATTCGTGCACCAGGGGGGTCCCACGGCATGGCCTGCAGGATTGGGCTGAAACCGGCTCTCTGACACCCCCCGAGGGGTCTCGGATTGTGAGAGGGCACACAGGCCAGGCCGAGGGACCCCACTGGTGCACGATCGGGGCTGGGGAGGGACGCAGGAGGTTGGCCAGCTGGGGAGGGACCACAGGAGGGCTCCAGGGTGTGTCTGGCCCATCTTGCTCAGTCCTGATCGGCCGAACCCTAGCAGCAAGCTAACTTACCGGTTGGAGCATCTGCCCCCTGGTGGTCAGTGCACGTCATAGCAAGCGGTTGAGTGGCCTTAGCATATCATTAGCATATTATGCTTTGATTGGTTGAATGGCTGACCAGTCGACCAGGCACTTAGCATATTAGGCTTTTATTATATAGGATTGCCCGTGTGAGTGACCTCCATGCGGAATGCCTCCCATTTTCCTTATTTCTCCCAGGAGAGCTTAGAGCATTTCCCACAGAGCAATGTTCACTGACTTCTCCGAGGATGGGGGAACTACCAGCAGCTCTCTTCAGGGGAGGGCCTTTGGCAGGGACCACCATGGCTCTGATGGCATCTGTCTGAAATGCTGGTCTCTGTGTGGTGGTTACCTAACTCGTCTTGCTGAATGCTTTTCATAAGGCGGGGTGGTAACTTGGTGGCAACTACTGTATGCCTAGCTCCAGAGTAGAGAAAACATGTCTTCTACATCTGGCACTGAAAACCATTGCAGAGGTTAACACAAAGTCCTGCAAAAATACTCATTCCTTGAGTATTTGAGAAGCAAACAAACCAGGTCTGTTTTTCTTGGTGTGCAGTGCTTGGTTCTGGTTTACAGAATGTAAATTAAAAATGTAATGTGTAAAGACAAAAGTAAAGTTTGTGGGGTAAACAGGTGATGTTGTCATGAGTGTGTAGATGTGGGAGCAGAGAGGGGAGGCAGGGAGACACGTGCCCAGGTGGCCCCAGCGTTCACTATCCTGCTTTTAAATGTTCTTTTTCCAACAAAACTCAGCCCAGAAATCCACTCCTGCTCCTCTTGCCCTCTGGCCTGCTCCAGTCAAGAATTCCTCCATCACTTGTACTAGGCAAGGCTTCTCGATTCCGACACGGAGAGGCATAAACGGCTTCTGACCCAGAGTCCAGAACTGCCACAGAAAGAGAGGCCGGAGCTCAAATGAGAGACAGTTCATGACTTGGAGGAAATGGTTCTTCCTGGCACAGGAAAGGCCAGTACATCCTGAGGAAGCCACTTGTGCAGAGCCAGAGCCCTGCCTGGCCCAGAGGGTGTGTCCATGAATTGACAGCATTTGAGGCTGGAGTGTGAGCCTAAGGCTTCCCTGATCAGACAGAATCTGACACAGGCTCCAGGGGAGGAGGGTTGCAAGGGAATGCATGGACTCAAGTGTTCAAGGTCAGCTCAGCAAACAGTAGACGCCGAGGAAAGAGCCAGCAGGCCACTGGCGCTGAAATGCTTCCTTCATTTAGATACTGGCTGGCACACTTGGGTGGGAACCCTGCTGCGTTAGGGGAGTGTGGGCACATGTTTAACCTGAGTGTGACTGGGGATTTTGATAAAGAAATGACATGTGAGAGAAAAAACATATTTTAGAATATAATAGAAGTAATCCTGTTATTTGCAGATTTTTAATATTTTCTACAACTTTTGTGATATTATACTGTTAGTACAGTTTTGGTAATATTATATTTAAAATCTTTTTTCTTGAAATACTAATGTTTATTGCATGTAAATGGCTAATTATTTTGTGTCTACAATCTGTTAATAGATTTATTTTGTGTATTGTAAAATAATGAAAGAAAAGAAAAAAACTTATAAAAAATTAAATAAATAAAAAGTATTTAGTACCTCCCAGTTTTGTGGGTCAGCGTCCTGCCCAGGTGCTAGCCAGGGCTGATGTCTCTTCTCGTGGCTCAACTGGGAAGGAGCTGCTTCCAAGGTCATTCTGTTTCTCACAGGCCGGGCTCTGAGGGCCTCCGCTCTTCCCTGGCGGTTGGCCAGAGGCGCTCTCAGTCCTCTTGTCCGACATGGCAGCTGTGTCATCATATGTGCAAGCCAAGAAGACAATTAAGAAAGTCTGCCAGCAGGGAGAAGCAGGAGCTTTTGTAACTTAATCATGGGTGTGACATGCCATCCTCTTTGCCATATTCTATTGGTTAGAAGCAAGTCAGGAGAGTTAGAAACATCGATGAGAGAGAAACATCGATCAGCTGCCTCCTGCACATCTCCCACTGGGGATGTGCCCGCAACCCAGGTACATGCCCTTGACCGGAATCGAACCTGGGACCCTTCAGTCCGCAGGCAGACGGTCTCTACACTGTTGTTGAGAACTATTTAAGGAGACAACCTTTTAAATGAATTTAATGGCAAAGAAGAAAAGTTGGAAAAATGCCAGTCCTTCTAAAACTTCTTAGGGCTAATTTCCTAATAGTTTATAAGCATTGGACTTCATCTCTAAGGAGACTGGCTTTTAAAAATAGTTGTTAATGAAAAATAGGCCACTCACCTGTAATTAATCGAAACCGGAGTTTCCTCACCCCGACTCCCGCCCCAGCTCAGCAAGTGTAGTGCATTGTCTTTGGGAGAGGCTGAGAGGGTTGCAGTTGCCTATTACCACATAACGAACCATCCCAAGGTTTACCCGTTTAAAAACATGTATTTTGCTCACAAATCTGCAGCTTGTGCATGTCTGCTCCACTCAGCATCAGCTGGGGTGGCTTGAAGACATGGAGCTGGACTCTTCTGAAGACTCTCTCGCTCACATGTCTGTAACTGATGCTGGATCGCACCTGGAGTCGTGGCCAGGGCACCCACAGGTGGCCCTTTTATGTGGTTGCTTGGACTTTCTCACAGCATGGTGCCTGGGTTCCAAGGGGAGCATACTGAAAGAGAAAGACAAGCAGAGTGTATCACCATTTAGGATTTAACCTCAAAAGTCACCTAGCATTGTCCTCATCATAGTCTTAGGTCAGCTGGATTCAAGAGGAAATATAGATCCCCTATCTTGATGGAGGAGTCTCAAGGTCTCGGGTAAGAAGGGCACGTGGGATGGAATTTATCTTTGGAAAACACAATCTGCCACAGAGAGCAAACTAGCCCCCTGCCATCCTGAACTTCCATGAGTGTCACTGATAACAGACACCACAGGCGTGTGCAGTCGTGAAGAGGCAGCAGGTATAATCTTGGTCCATGGAAGTACCATCCTTTCTGCCTCTCTCCCACTGAGGCAGGACTAGCGAATAGATATGGCCCAGGGTCCCTGGACAAGATTGTGGGCTTGGGATTCTCATTTGTCCTGTTATTGTAAAGCCTATAAAACACCCTGTGTTCCTTTTCTATTGCTGCAAAACAACTTAGCATCTTAAACAATGCCCATTTATACTTCACAGTGTTATAGGTCAGAGGTCCGAGCAGGTTTGGCTGGATTTGCTCAGGTTACTGCAAGGCTGAAATGAAGATGCTGGTAGCTGGGCCCTGGAGAAAAACGTGTAAATGCCCCAGAAATGATATCTGTTAGAGGAAGCTTCTAACATCAGTTCTCTGCTGAGTGCTGCTAGGGAGGTTTTGGCCACCAGAGGGTGCAAGAACCACAATCCCTGTCCCGTGGGAGACTTGCCTGAGTTCCAGCTCCTTTCAACACAACCATTTACCTCCCTGTCACTCACTTTTCCACATCTGTACCCACCAAATCAAATGCAGGTGGGCATTGTGAAAATGAAATAATGCCAGCAGCAGCAGCATGGCCTGATACTTGCTAGAAAAGCAGAATCTCAGGCCGTAAACCCAGACCTGCTGAATAAAAATCTGCACCTGGTGCCCTAGCTGGTTTGGCCCAGTAGATAGAGCCTGCAGACTGAAAGGTCCCAGGTTCAATTCCGGTCAAGGGCATATGCCTGGGTTGTGGGCTCGATCCCCAGTAGGGTCGTGCAAAAGGCAGCTGATCAATGATTCTCTTTCCTATTGATGTTTCTATCTCTCTCTCCTCCCTTCTTTTCTGAAATTAATCTATAATAATAAAAGCATAATATGCAAATTGACCAAACCACCGAACAGCAGAACAACCATCTGGACCACCTTCCGGATGACCATGCTATGACACACATACACTGGCACCAGGACAGCCAAGGCGGGTGCAATGTGATTGGTTGGGGCCTGGCCATCGCCCCATTATTGCCCTGAAGAGGGAGGCCCAGGTCGCCAGCCGGAGGGGCAATCGATCAATTGGGGGGGCTCCATGATTGCCCCAAAGAGGGAGGTCCAGGCCACTGACTGGTGGGCTGCGGTGGGTGGGCAGGGCCTACCTCTTTGGGGCGATCGATCACTGGGCTCCTGGACTGTGAGAGGGCACAGGCTGGGCTGAGGAATGCCCCCCTCCCCCGCAGTGCACAAATTTCATGCACTGGGACTCTAGTAAAAAAAAAATGTTTTTAAAAAATCTGCACTTTGTGAAGACCCCAGGCAGTTCACATGAGCACTCCAGCTCAGTGGTTCGCAGCCTTGGCTGCTTTTTAGAATCACCCCAGGAACTTAAAAAATTCCTGATGTAAGGGCATCCCCCTCCCCAGTTTGATTTTAACAATCTTGGGGTCTAGATTATTAAAAATTCCCCTGAGGATTCTAATGTTCAGCCAAGGTTGAGAATCACTGTAAATCCAGCTCATTCCACACTGTAGAACCTGGTGTGCGGATGGAACTGGGCTGTGTAGTGCCACATCACTTCCTCAGACAGAAATTGTAGCTCTCCCCGCGGGTGCTCAGTGATGGTGCTCCCTGGTCGGTGGTGGGGCCTCCTGGTCTCCACCTCAGGCTGCTGCAGAGCAGGAGATGTGTTGGCTCTCCTCTGTGGAGTGTTTGCTCAATGATGCTCCCTCCAGAACTGCTACTTGACCTGGGCAGACCCCACCTGATGTTGGACCTGATGGGCTGAACTTCAAGAAGAAGACACCTGGAGGATAGAGGAGTGCAGCAATGTCAGGAGGGACTTTAAAAAATAGTTATCCTTTCCCATTTATATAAAGCTTTGTAATTTCCAATGCACTTTTATGTGCATTATTTCATTTTCACAATACCCACCTGCATTAGCTTAGATTGGTACAGATGTGAAAAGTGAGTGACAGAGAGGTAAATGGATATGTTGAAATTTGCAGGGTGAGTCAAGCAGAATTGGAACAAGAAATCACTTTCCTAACTTTCCTGAGTTTCTCAGCACAATGTCCAGGACGCGGCAGTATCCCACTCCTGGCCGCTCTCTCCTCACTGCATGCCAGCCTTCCTGGGGATTTTTGTCTTTGTTCTTCCTTCTCCGTTCTCCTCCCCACGTGGAGGGTTTGTTTTGTCATTCTGGAATTCTCCATTAATCTCCTCCCAAATGTCCACTGACATCATTTCTCATTTTAACGATAGGAATAATCACTTGTTGTGGAGTAAATTCTTAATATGTGCTAGCAATAACGATAGTATTTCTTGAATGCAAGGGACTGGTTTCCTGTTGTATCGCTAGCACTTTAACAAAATATTTGTGGAATGAGTGAACTACAAATAAAATGAAGGGATTTGCAAAATTAAACTGAGAGGGAGGAAGCAGACACAGAAGAGGAACCAGCCAGGAGTCTGCAGGTGATGTGGTGGGCACAGTTCTAACCTCTGATCCGATGTGGAAGAGGGGGTATGTAGAAAAAATACTGTCAGGGCCACGAGGACGGGGTTGGTTTTATCTTCTCAAATAATGGCCAGTTCTCCTGCATGCCATTCCATTTTTCTGCTCCTCTCTGTGGTGCAGAAAACAGAAGCTACAGTCTGAATGTATTTCCTGCTCAAATGAAATGCTATATTGTTCTTTAGAGAATTCCCTGAACATCTCCAGATGTTGACTCTTTCAATCAGGGCCTTCCTGCTTCCCCTTCTTCTGTCAAGTGCCCTTACTCCTCTGGGCCCACAAACCCTTCTCCTTCTTGGGTCCCTAAACAACTCTCCTCCCCAGACATCAGTTTGTAGGAAGGATGTGAAATGATGTGCTCTGGCTTCACCTCGAGTTTCTGCCCATGAGGAGGAGGCCCCATCTGGAGCCCACCCTCCCATGGCTTGTCTCCCACTGTCTCCCACTTTCTTCCTTGAGACCTGGCCCTTCAAAGGCCTGCAGTGCCTGTCCAGGGTGGGGCTGTGGCCAAGGCTCCTGCTCAGCCCATTCTGCCCCTGGCACCACGAATCAGTGTCTGACATCCAGGGTGCTCTTGGCCTGTACTTAGGGCCTTGAGGGGCAGGTGATGGCGAGTGAAGAGGCCACCCCGGTGATATGGAGACTGACGATAGGCAGGCTGACGAGGAGAAATGGTAACCCCCGTGTAAAAGAAAGGAAAACATTGTTTCTTCATTCTCAGATCACAAGGGAAGAAACTTACACCAGTACGTGGGTAAAAAGAAAGAGCATTATGACTGGATCAGTTGAGGCCAATTTGGGGTTGGGTCCCAGGAAAGTGAAGAGGCCCTGAGAACCCAAATCTTTTCCTTCCTGTTGCCTTCAGGGTATTTAAAAATCTCCTGTTTCTGTAAGGCCCAGGCCCCTCCCTCAGCTTGGCTTGGATCAGATCCAAGCAAGGTAGCAGACATTAAGAATTTTTACCCCCAAAGCTGTGTGCCGCAAGGGAACTTCTAGGGATCATGAATATATATATTTGCCAAAATTAATGGAAGTGTACACTCAAAACAAGTACATTTTATTGTGTGTAAATTACACCCCCAACAAATTGATTTTTTTAAAAGTGTATCAGAAGATTGGCAAGAATACCTATCAATAACTATCAAAGCTGGATGATGGAAGTATCACAGTTCATTATGTTTTTCTCTCTACTTCTGGGAATGTTTAAAAATGTTCATAATAAAATGTAGAAAAAATGTTCTCTGTGCTAAACTTAGGAAGCAAAGTCACATTTTAATTCCTCCATTTCACAAGCAATTTCTTTGGAAATTGTGTGCCAAACATCGTGCTAGGCACTTATAACCCGATGACCCAGTCGTGCCCTGCCCCTGCCTTGTGGTGTGCAGAGTCTAGTGGAAGAGATGGACATTCAAATAATCACTCAGGTGAATGATGACTTTCATAATCAATATAAAGCAGCAGGATGTCAGGAGAGATTATAGAACAGCGGTTCTCAACCTGTGTGTCGCGACCCCTTTGGGGGTCAAACGACCCTTTCACAGGGGTCGCCATTGGAAAACACATATATAATTACATATTGTCTTTGTGGTTAATCACTATGCTTTAATTATGTTCAATTTGTAACAATGAAATTGGGGGTCACCACAACATGAGGAACTGTATTAAAGGGTCGTGGCATTAGGAAGGTTGAGAACCACTGTCCTAGAAGGACCCATCTTACTCAGGGCAATTAGAAAGGCCGTCTGGAGGAGGCAATAGTTACACTAGATGCTGGAGGAGAACATGAGAGTGAGGGAAAAAGTGCCATAGGAGCATATTAATTCAGCAAACTTTCATGCTGTGCGACTAATACCTAGTACTTTCCCTTGGGGAACTCTCCTTCCATCAGGATGTTCCAAATGTTGATGAATACCCTGTTCAAGGTGATAACTGCTCTGACAAAAACATTCGTTTCTTTCGAGACCAAGGTGAGAAAGGTTCCTTGGAGAGGATTAATTACTGCTGAAGTATTTCAGTGAATGTTGCCTGTAAACTGAGTGTGAAAGCGAAGTGGGTGTTCACCAGGTAGGCCAAAGGGTATGCAGGAATCGGAATGCTCCAGCCAGTCAAAAACCGAGTGAACATTGTGTCCAGAGATGATCCAGAAAGAAGAGGTGAGCCTGAAACTGGACTTTGAAAAATGGGCATGTTAATACAAGAGAAAGAATTCTCCAGGCAGCCTGATAGATGTGTTTGCAGGGAGAATTTCTCGGGGTATATGTGGGGTATATGTGGGAGACAGTGTGACTTGAGTGGAGGGTAACACTCTGAGGAGCAGTGGGAGATGTGGTCTGGTATTTAAGTTAGATGGGGTTGGCATGGGGGCCTTGAATGCCGAGCTGAGGAGGTTTGAGGTGTCAACTGATGGTCATTGGTGTCAATTCAGGGTGAACAGGAGTCCCCAGTTTGGGGTGTGGTATAGGGGGAGACTTTATTTAGTGCAGATAGCTCAATCATGATGAGCTCAGTTATGATATAGCATGGCTATGGAGGCAACAATGGGCACAAGGCAGTTCATGGCCTGCAGGAAGGGGTGAATGGAATCAATAGTGATAGAAAAGAAAGGCAAAACTGGTATCCACCATGAACTGAAAGAACATAGTTCTAATGTCCTCAAAATAAGTTTTTGAAAAATTAAGTGCTATATTTTCATATAGCACTCTCAAACTTTAGATACATATATATAGTTGTATTAAAAGACATATAGTTAACATTTACACATCATGTAATGCTAAAAAGATATAAATAAACAGCCATCCCCTGCTCTCCAGCCACTTCTCATAAGCAATCACTTTCATCTTTTAGCTCTTCTGACGTTGCTCTATGTTGCTGTATAATATGCATATCCTAATATATTTTCTGCATTTTAATATTATTGAAGAATGATTCATATACAATAAAATGCACCCCTTTTTTGTTACTAGAGTTTTAAAATACATTAATTCCACTCATGTTTATTAAGTATCTACAATGCCCTAAGGGCATTACAAGTAAGTTTTTGAAACATTAGCTTAGCACTTTTACTCAGGCATATTGATAATAGAAAAAGTAAAACAATTAATTATAATGTCCCATTAAATCATCCTATATGATAGGAGAAACCAAGATGGCGGCATAGGTAAACACCGGAGATTGCTGCCTCGCACAACCACTTCAAAAATACAACTAAAAGACGGAACGGACATCATCCAGAACCACAGGAAGGCTGGCTGAGTGGAATTTCTACAACTAGAAGGAAAGAGAAAAGCATACCGAGACTCAGAGGAGGTGCGGTGCTGAAGTAAATACAAAGGTGCGGAGGTGCATGTGGAGAGGGCTGGAGGCTGAGGACACGATTGTCTTCTTCAATCAGGAGGGAGTCTCAGGCTCTAAGCTCCAGTTCCAGGTGAGTCTTTGAGGACCCAGACTCACACGGGAGAAACGGGACTGTCTGGCATCGGTCGGAACTCGAGGGCAGCTTTCTCTCGGAGGCACTCTCAGCGATTGCCAGAACCTCTGAAGGCAGGACTGAGAGCAACCATACTGCTCCCTCAGCCCGCCCTGTTGATCCCCTGGGACCCCGCCCCGCCCAACCCGTGCAGGGAGGCTTTTGCAGATGAAAGGCCTGGCCCTTTGTAATCTGAAAATAACTTAACAAACTGCAGCTGCCCCAAGGCCCCAGGGCAACTTGCATTGCTCTACAGCTGGCTTCTGCTGGGTAGCCTTAGGCAAAAGCTAGATTAGCACCTCCTTAAATCCAAGAGCCAGTGTACCCAGTGGTCAGAGTGGGACCATCCAATTACAACTACTCAGATCTATAAGGGACACACTCAGGAGGCAGACTCAGTGAGCACCATAGCCCCACTGAAGCAAGTCTTGCCCCATAAGGGTGTCTTCAGCGCAGAAGTTCTCCCACCGCAGACACAGCTGATTCTCAGCCAATTGGCCTGGAGGTCAAATCCTCCCAGCTTTACATACAACAATCAAGGCTTAACTACAAGACTGTGCACAAAGCCCACAAGGGGGTGCACCAAGAGTGTCTACCTCAGGTAATTGGGACACTTAGCACAGAAAGCCACTCTATTGACACAGCGAAGCACAAAAATGCCGAGACAAAGAAACAGGTCACAAATGATAGAAATGGAGGAAAGCAAACTGCTGGATATAGAGTTCAAAACCACACTTTTACGGTCTCTCAAGAACTGTCTAGAAGCTGCCAATAAATTTAGTAAGGCCCTCGAAAAGGCTGGTGAGACCGCCGATAAATGTAGTGAGATCCTCAAGAAATCTAATGAGACCCTCGATGTTATGATAAAGGACCAACTAGAAATTAAGCATACACTGACTGAAATAAAGAATATTATACAGACTTCCAACAGCAGACCAGAGGATCGCAAGAATCAAGTCAAAGATTTGAAATACGAAGAAGCAAAAAACACCCAACCAGAAAAGCAAAATGAAAAAAGAATCCAAAAATACGAAGCTAGTGTAAGGATCCTCTGGGACAGCTTCAAGCGTACCAACTTCTGAATTATAGGGGTGCCAGAAGAAGAGAGAGGGCAAGATATTGAAAACCTATTTGAAGAAATAATGACAGAAAACTTCCCCTACCTGGTGAAAGAAATAGACTTCCAAGTCCAGGAAGCACAGAGAACCCCAAACAAAAGGAATCCAAAGAGGACCACACCAAGACACATCATAATTAAAATGCCAAGAGCAAAAGACAAAGAGAGAATCTTAAAAGCAGCAAGAGAAAGACAGTCAATTACCTACAAGGGAGTACCCATACGACTGTCAGCTGATTTCTCAACAGAAACTTTGTAGGCTAGAAGGGAGTGGCAAGAAATATTCAAAGTGATGAATACCAAGAACCTACAACCAAGATTACTTTATCCAGCAAAGCTATCATTCAGAAGTGAAGGTCAGATAAAGAGCTTCACAGATAAGGAAAAGCTAAAGGGGTTCATCACCACTAAACCAGTATTATATGAAATGCTGAAAGGTATCCTTTAAGAAGAAGAAAAAGGTAAAGATACAAATTATGAACAACAAATACACATCTATCAACAAGTGAATCTAAAAATCAAGTGAATAAATAATCTGATGAACAGAATAAACTGGTGATTATAATAGAATCAGGGGCATAGAAAGGGAGTGGACTGACTATTCTTGGGGGGGAAAGGGGAGTGGGAGATGCGGGAAGAGACTGGACAAAAATCGTGCACCTATGAATGAGGACAGTGGGGAGGGGTGAGGGCGGAGGGTGGGAGGGGAACCGGGTGGAGGGGTGCTATGGGGGGGAAAAAGAGGAACAACTGTAATAATCTGAACAATAAAGATTTAATTAAAAATAAATAAATAAATAAATAAATAAATAAATAAAAATAGTTTAATTGTAACTTTGATGTGGTTGTGGGAGGCAGCACATACAGGTGTTTACCTATTCTGCCATCTTGGTTCTCCTCTCTCTTTCTATCTTTCTAATTTGGATATGTACTTCATTAAATAGCACTTAATGCTATCATTTTCCTTCAAAATTTTGTATGTGGCATTTTAATTATTTTAGTTCCAGATATTATCTAGTTGCTATTATGATATCTTTTTGGACTCATGAGTTATTTAGAAATTGGAGGCCCAATGCACGAAATTCATGCACGGGGGTGGGGGGTCCCTCAGCCTGGCCTGCACCCTCTCCAATCTGGGACTCCTTGGGGGATGTCCAACTGCCTCTCACTATCAAGGACCACTGGCTCCTAACCACTAGCCTGCCTGCCTGCCTGATTGCCCCTAACCACCTCTGCCTGCCTGCCTGACCGCCCCTAACTGCTCCCCTGCTGGCCTCATTGCCCCTAACTGCCTCTGCCTTGCCCCGCACCTGGGACCCAGAATTCCCTCCTCTGGCCAGTTGCCAGGACCCGGACTGCCCTCCCTCTGGCCAGCCACAGGCACCCAGGACCTGGACTGGCTTCGCCCGGGCCGGCCGCAGCCACAGGGGACCGTGGGTGGGTGGCTTCACCCGTGCCACAGCCACAGGTGCCTGGGATTGCGGGGTGGGTGGCTTGTCCCTCTCCCAGGCCACAGGTGCAGGTGCAGCCTTTGGTGCCCAGGACCACAGGGCGGGTGGCTTGTCCTGAGAAGGCTAACCCCTATTTTGTAAAACTACTGCTTGGAATTCTCTGCTATTCTTTAGACGGCCTCTTATTCTAAAAAAATAACTTTGCTTTCTAGCCTGCTTTAGCCTGCTTGAATAATGAGGAGGATAAACTTAGCTGTCTGACCTTGTAGGCCAGAGACTAGATATGCCCATACCCTCAATGCCATGCCAGATGTATTTTTTAATTGGATAGAACTGTGTAATTTCCAAGGCCACCAGCAAGATAACCACTAAGCACACGTAGGGCTGGATCTTTAATAAAAAGGGAAGTTCTGCTTGTAGCTCTGCTTAGAATTTGAATTCATTTTCTCTAAGCCCACCGCGGTGAATAAAATGTGACTCCAAACTCTCCGGACATTGCTTGACTTATTCTGGTTCTCTGTAACAGTCCCTCTCCTGGGCCACAGGTGCAGCCGCTGGAGCCCGGGACCAAGGGAGGTGGGGGGTGGGCGGCTTGTCCCTCTTCTAGGTTGCAGGCACGGCTGCTGGCAGCCGGGACCACGGGGACCATGGGGCGTGCGGATTGTCCCTCTCCCGACTGCAGGTGCAGGCACAGCTGCTGGTGCTTGGGACCACAGGGCATGCGGTGTGTCCGGACTACAGGGCGGGTGGCTTGTCCCTCTCTCAGACTGCAGCCTGGCTGGTCCCCATTCCTCTCTCGTGACCTCACTGCAGCCTGGCTGGTCCCCATTCCTCTCTCGTGACCTCATTTGTGCCTGGCTGGTCCCCGTTCCTCTCTCCCCAGTTTTAGTGTCTGAGTCTTTCCGGCGTGAGGGCATGATGACCATTTGCATATTAGCTCTTTATTATATAGGATGTGTTTCTTAATTTTCAAATATAGCATGTCCTCAAAAAATGTATGCACACTTTAACAGCTGATAGCTCAATTTTGAAAATGAAATGTATTTTAATAAACACTGCCTTTATAATTATTCAAAGTGTGTGCATATATTTTTGGACATCGTATATATGAATTTTTTCTAGTAATATTTTTGTTATTGATTTCTGATTTAATTTTATTGTGGTCAGAGATTGCATTTGTTTACCATTAAAAACTTTAACATTGTATTGACACTATCTTTATGTCCTAGACTGTGATGAAATTTTGTAAATATTTCATGTGTGCTTAAAATAATGTATATTCTTTCCTTATTGGGTACAATTTATTCATTAGTGCATCCAAGCTTAGAACTGTTGTATTTTCCTAGTGAACTGAACTTTTATATTGTTAAGTTATGGCTGTTTTTACCTCTAAAAATGTTTTTGTCCAATATTATTATAGCTACACTACTTTTCTTTGGTTAGTATTTTCCTGTTAAATCTTTTTTCACAACTTTATTTTCAACCTTTCTTTATCCCTACATGTCAGTTTGTCCGGTAACAGCATGTAGCTAGATATTTTCTGCATCTACTTTGGCTGCTTGTCTTTTAACTAGAGCTATTAGTCTTTTTACTTGTATTATAATTATGGATCTGCTTCTTATATTTCAGCCACAATATTTTGTGCCCTTTCTCTTTGTCCCACTTTTTCATGCTTTTTTATCTGTTGCTCCTTATTTTGGATTGAGAGTTTTCCTTTTTCATTTTTAGATGTTATACATTCTTTCTATTTTAGATGCATGTGTAATGTATTGAAGTTTCTTATCAGTATCTTTATTCTCCTTGGACAACACAAGGACTTTAGAACACCAGTTCCAGTCATCCATCCTGACTTTTAGGCCACTATTATTGTCGATATAAGAAACATCCAAACCTGTAGATAATTTTTATGAGTTTATTTGAGCCAAAATGATGACAATTGCCAGGAAGAAAAATCTCCACAAATTGGGGGGCAGGAGGGAGGGGGTTAAGAGATCAACTGAAGGGCTTGTATGCATGCATATGAGCATAACCAATGGACATAAGACACTGGGGGGTAGGGGAAGCCGGGGTATTGTCAAGGGCGGGGGGGAAAAAAGGACACATATGTAATACCCTTTGTAATGCTTTAAGCAATAAAAAAAATAAAAAAAAATAAACTGGAAACACTTTTTCTAACTTGAAAAAAAAAAAAAAGAAAAAAAAGAAACATCCAAACCTGTAGATAATTTTTATGAGTTTATTTGAGCCAACTGATGACAATTGCCAGGAAGAAAAATCTCCACAAATTGAGAAAATACTCTGCAGATGGCAATTTTGCAACTTCTTTTATACATTAGAATAAAAGGAGAAGATGTAAGGGGGGTTACATGAAATCCATTGGTGGTAGATTAGGGAAGTGGGAAAAAGTAAAGTGGGAACTCTCAGATTGGATAAAGAGTAAAATGGAGAGACGCATGCTTCTTTTACATTGGTGGGTACCAGATAGTTACTAATTAACGATTACAACACAGAGATGTATGCAGGGAACGAGATAATGAAGAAGAACAGAGGTTGTGCCCTGAGTGGTCTGGAAAAGAAGATTGCTCTGACATTTCAAAGGTATGTTATCTTTGATGCAAACAAACAAACAAAAACAAGGACAACAAAAAACAATGGACAGCTCACTTAGGTAAAGAGTCACCTTTGTCAAGGAAGCTGCAGGCCTAAGACATGACTACCTGCCATGACCCACTATTAGGAATTTGTATGTTCAGACCATCCCATATGGTTATTTTCAGTTCCTGAGTTTGTAAGGCCCACCATGCAGGTCTTCCCTGAGCTTGTCAGGTTTAGTTTGTAGCTCCTATCTCACCTACATTATCATGTATTTTAGTTCTAGACTGTTTTTTTCAACCCGAAGAACAAAAATGTGTTTTATTCTTTCACTGTCCATTTAGTTCCGCCCACACATTCATCACTTCTTTGTTCATTATTCCACCTTACAGCTTATATTTTCTCTGAGATATTGCTCCTTTCTGCAAAGCTAAATTCTTTTCCTTTTTTTTTTTTAATCCTCACCTGAGGACATGCTTTTATTTATTTGAGAAAGACATGGGAGAGTGAAACATCAATTGTGTTGCCTCCCGCACCCACCTGGACCAGGGATAATGCCCCCCAATCTGGATCAAACCCGCAACCTGGGTGTCTGTTCCTGAGGGGCCTGTGTCCTCTCCTGTGTGGCCAGTTCCCCTACTCCTTCCCTTTCTTTTCTCAGGTTTGCAGGGCAAGGCTAGTTGTTTCCTATAAAATTAGCCATACTTAAAATTTTTTAAATATTTAAAAATAAAAGTAAAAAATATGCACTGTACCAATACATACAACAGAAAAATTTTTAGCCAGACCAAACCCATCCTGTTTGGAGGAGTGTCCTTCTCACAGGCCTCACTGTGGAGCCAAATGAAACCTTTCCAGTTCCTCCCTTCTTTGGTCTCTTTGCAAGCAAGCATATATCACATTCTCATTTTAAGAATTTGCTTACTAATAATAAGAGAACCAATATGGTGGCATAGATAAATCCCTATACTCACTGCCTCCCACAACTACATCAAAATTACAACTAAAATACAGAACAACCATCATCCAGAACCACCTGAAAGCTGGACGAATGGAAGTCCTATAACTAGAAAAGTAAAGAAGAAAGCACATTGAGACTAGTAGGAGGGGCAGAGGTGCAGAACGAACTGGTCTGACACCCATGTATGCTGTGTTTTTTTTTAATCTGGAGGGATATCTTGGCTGTGAAGGCCATCCGTGAGGAGCAAGGGGTCCCAGTCCCACACCAGACCCCAAGTCTAGGGTTTCAGAGCTGGGAAGAGAAGTCCTCACAACTACAGGCCATAAAAACCAGTGAGGATTGTGACTGAGACACGGAGGCTGCTGGAAATGCAGGCATTCCTCTTATAGGGCCCATACACAAACTTACATGGACCTGCTTCTTCTGAGCTCCAGTTCTGGGGGGACCCAGACACATATGGGGAGGAACTGGATTGTCTGGCATTGGGGCAGGAACTCAGGGCAGCTTTCTTCCAGACAGAGGTGCTCATAAGGGTCATTGTCCCTGTGCTGGGACCTCCCTTGTTATAGGGTTGACTGGCAGCCATATATGAGTCTCCATAAGCCTGGAACACACTATTTGCTCCACCCAGGGGATTTCCTGAGACCCTGCCCCATCCAATTTTCAGCCCCAACCAAGTTGTTTGCAGCAACTTTTCCTATTCTGTTCTGTTCTGGCTCAGGCTTCAGACTTTGCTAAAATCTCTCAAACAAGATGCAGCTGGTGTTAGCATGCCCCAAACCTATCAATAAAAGGTCCCAATCCCAGCAATAGCACTAGTCTGCCTTGCTTCACAGCTATGCCTCACGTACTGCACAGAAGCTCTCCCACTGTAGTTGCAGCTGGTCCTCACAGCCAATGGGCTGGGAGGGCAACTCCTCCCAGAGACATCAAGGGCAATCAAGGCTCAACTACAAGAATGTGCTCACAGCCCACACAGGGGCACACCTAGAGTGCCCACCTCAGGTGACTGGGGAGGCTAGGCCACTGGGCCCTACTGGACACCTACAATACAATGCCACTCTACCAATTCCAGGAGACATAGCCGCTCTACCTAATTCAGAGAAACAAACACAGGGGAGAAGCCAAAATGCAGAGACAAAGAAACATGTCACAAATGAAAGAAATGGAAGCAAGGAAACTACAGGATACATTGAGTTCAAAACCATGGTTATAAGGTTGCTCAAGGATCTCCATGAGACTTTGAAGGATCTTAGTGAGAATGTCAAAGACATGAAAAAGGACCAGTCAGAAATTAAGTATATACTAACTGAAATAAAGAACATTTTACAGGGATTCAACAGTAGAGTAGAGGATTCTGAGAATCAAATCAACAATTTGGAATATGAGGAAGAAGAGCAAAAAGAAAAAAAGAATCCAAAAATAATAAGATAGTGTAAGGAGCCTCTGGGACAACTTCAAGTGTAGCAACATTCGCATTATGAGGGTGCCAGAAGGGGAATAGCGAGAGAGAGAGAGAGAGAGAGAGAGAGAGAGAGAGAGAAAGAAAGATATTGAAAACCTATTTGAAGAAATAATGATAGAAAGCTTCCCCTACCTGGTGAAAGAAATAGACTTACAAGTCCAGGAAGCACAGAGAGTCCCAAATAAGAGGAACCCAAAGAGGCCCACACCAAGATACATCATAATTAAAATACCAAGGACTAAAGACAAAGATAAAATCTTAAAAGCAGCAAGAGAAAATCAGTTAGTTACCTATAGGGAGTATCCATACAACTGTCAGCTGATTTCTCAACAGAAACTTTGTATGAAGTGGCAAAAAATTCAAAGCGAAGCAAAGCTCTCATTTAGAATTGCAGATCAGATAAAGAACTTCACAAACAAGAAAAAGGTAAAGGAGCTCATCACCACCAAACCACTTGATATGAAATGTTGAAGGGTTTTTGAAGAAGACAAAGAAGAAGAAGAAGAAGAAGAAGAAGAAGAAGAAGAAGAAGAAGAAGAAGAAGGAGAAGAAGAAGAAGAAGACAATGGCAAAGGGATAAAAAATATGAATAAAATGGAAATTAATACATATCTATCAACAATTGAATATAAAAATCAAAATAAACAAACAAGAAATCTAAATAACAAAATAAACTGGTGAATAAAATAGAATCAGAGGCATGGAAGTGTGGAACGGACTGACAATCTCAGAAGGAAGGGGGGTCAGGGGGCAGGAAGAGATTAACCAAAGATCTTACCTATGGACATAGACAGTAGGGTGGTGAAGGCCTGGGGTGGGGTGGGAACTGGGTGGAGTGGGACAATGGGGGGATAAAGGGGAACACCTGTAATACTCTCAATAATAAAGATTAAAAAAAAAAGAATTTGCTTAGTAAGTGGTGTGTAAAAACACCCAGAGCTAAACAAAACCAACATGGGGACATGACAAGCATTCCAGAATTTTTATGTTTGCCCTAGCTCTATTTTCCAAGCATCTAATTTCCAGCATCTTGAACAGCATGGTTGTTGAAATCATGATACATGGATACCTATTTAAACACTCTTCCCTCAGCTCCTAGAACATGTAATAGCTAAAACAGTAATTGGGCACTCACTGTGTGCCCCAGCCCAACCTAAGCATTTTACTTCTATTATTGTATCTTATTAGAGTCTTGAAAACCCTTGAGGTGGGTGATAACATTTTCCACACTTCAAAGTCGAGGGCTGTGACTGGGTCCATCTGTCCATGGCTCACTTCCCATTTTCTAGAAGAGCAGCCTACAAGGTGTGTCAGTGGGAGGGGAGACAACCTAGAAGGCCATTGCAGTGTCTCAAAAGGCTCTCCACCATCACTGCTGAAACGAAGCCTCTAATATCTTCCTTGAGGAGTTCTCAGTCTGGGCAGAATACTGGATGAAAGTTCTCATTATAAATGCTCCAAAACAGTTATTTTCTACAGAAAATATTGTATTTGTTCCTGACACATCCTTGCAAGAAAAAAAATGTGGCTCTTTAAGTTTTGAGAAGTAGAACAGGCCATCCTTTCTTAGACTGTCTGTGCCCTTCCTTGCAGTGTTTAGGGTCAGAATCCTATATAATAAAGAGCTAATATGCAAATGGTTGTCATGCCCGCATGCCATCATGCTATAAAGGCTCAGACACTCAACACTGGGGAGAGAGGAATGGGGACCAGCCAGGCACAAATGAGCTCGCGAGAGAGGAATGGGGACCAGCCAGGCTGCGGCCTGGGAGAGGGACAAGCTGCACGCC
Source organism: Myotis lucifugus (assembly GCF_000147115.1). NCBI lineage: Eukaryota > Metazoa > Chordata > Mammalia > Chiroptera > Vespertilionidae > Myotis > Myotis lucifugus. Next base: position 1,207,360 of record NW_005871212.1, on the reverse strand, counting down.
CCGTGGTCTTGGGCACCAGCAGCTGGGGCTGTGGCCTGGGAGAGGGACAAGCCACCCGCCCCGTGGTCCCGGGTGCCAGCAGCTGTGGCTGCACTTGGCCTGCAGCCCGGGAGAGGGACAAGCCACCCACCCTGCCCTGGTCTTGGGTGCCTGCAGCTGCAGCCTGGGTGAAGCCACCTGCCCACGGTTCCCTGAGGCTGCGGCCGGCCCAGGTGAAGCTGGCCTGGGTCCCGGGTGCCTGTGACTGGCTGGAAGAGGGAATCCTGGGTCCCGGGTGTGGGGCAAGGCAGAGCTGGTTAGGGGCGATCAAGCCAGTAGGGGAGCAGTTAGGGACGATCAGGCAGGCAGTCAGAGGTGGTTAGGGTGATCAGGCAGGCAGGCAGGCAGGCGAGCGGTTAGGAATCAGCGGTCCCAGATTGTGAGAGGCAGTCAGACATCCTCCATGGGGTCCCAGATTGGAGAGGGTGCAGGCCGGGCTGAGGGACCCCCACTCCCCCCCCCCCCGACCGCCCCACCCCCATGCACAAATTTTGTGCACTGGGTCTCTAGTAAAATATATAAAATGAGAAGGCAAAACAGAAAACTAGGTGCTGGGAGAAAAGCTGGGGAGAAGGAAGAAACCCTTGGAAGGCCTAGTCTTTAACCCTCTGGTTGACACAATGCAAATATATCCATCTTCATCCCTCCTGCCCTTGTCAAGGTGCTGAGTCCTTGGGAAATCAAGGCACATGAAGAGTCCTCCCCAGATAGCCCAAGTTTTAAGGACAGGAAATGGTCTTGGACAGGGTGTCTGCTCTGAGAGCAGCAGCACCAACACTTGGATCCAAGATGCTGGAGAGACAAAGCAGAAGTTCATGAGAAACAGAGGCCCCAGTAGTACTGTCTGGGAGGTCAAGGCAGAAGGTGGCTGGGAGGAAACAGCCAGTTAGTACCTGAAAAGGCATCAGTTATGTAGAAAGGAATCCGAGTCTAGCCCAGAGGAAGGACTCTCAGATTGGGCAAACAAGGAACTGAAGGGGAGGACTTCAGAACATTTGGGACTTTCCAAGGTGGAGAGTGTGGGAGGGGATTTGTTAAAATCAGACACACTTGAGTAAGAAACCTTACATATATAGAGTGTGGGTGAGATTTGGTAAGAAGTCAACTTACCAAACCCACGTGGATACAGAGAAAAAAACCAGAAGTCACAGTTCAATGGAAACAGATAGATACAGTCAGGAAGCCATGAACATTCAAGGAAGAACTAAAACCTATCCTCCTCAGACTATTCCAAAAAATTCAAGAGGAAGGAATACTTCCCAGCTCATTCTATGAAGCCAGCATCACCCTAATACCAAAACCAGATAGAGACAACACAATGAAAGAGAATTATAGGCCAATATCCCTCATGAACATAGATGCCAAAATACTCAACAAAATTCTAGCAAATCGGATCCAGCAATACATCAGAAAGATCATACACCATGACCAAGTAGGATTTATCCCAGGGGTGCAAGGATGGTACAATATCTGCAAATCAATAAACGTGATACATCACATAAACAAATTGAGAGATAAAAACCACATAGTCATATCAATTGATGCAGAAAAAGCTTTCGACAAAATTCAACACCCTTTCTTGATAAAAACTCTCAGCAAGGTAGGAATAGAAGGATCATACCTCAACATAATAAAAGCCATATATGACAAACCCACAGCCAACATCATAATCAATGGGCAATAACTAAAACCATTTCCACTGAGAACAGGAACAAGACAGGGATGCCCCCTCTCACCACTCCTGTTCAACATAGTACTGGAAGTATTAGCCATTGCGATCAGACAAGATGAAGAAATAAAAGGCATCCAAATTGGAAAAGAAGAAGTAAAACTGTCCTTATTTGCAGATGACATGATACTGTACATAGAAAACCCTAAAGACTCCATCAAAAAATTATTAGACTTAATAAATTAATTTGGCAATGTAGCAGGATACAAAATTAATGCCAAGAAATCTAAGGCATTTCTTGACACCAATAGTGAACTTACAGAAAGGGAGACTAAAAAAGCAATCCCATTTACCATCGCACCAAAAAAATTAAGATACCTAGGCATAAACTTAACTAAGGAGGTAAAAGACTTATATGCGAAAAACTACAGGGCACTGAAAAAAGAGATAGAGGGAGACATAAACAGATGGAAGAACATACAGTGTTCATGGATTGGTAGAATCAACATCATTAAAATGTCCATACTACCCAAAGCAATCTATAGATTCACCTCCTCATTAAAATAACAACAGCATATTTCACAGACCTAGAACGAACTCTCCAAAAATTCATCTGGAATAAAAAAAAAGATCCCAATTAGCTGCAGCAATCCTGAGAAAGAAGAACAAAGTAGGCGGGATCTCAATACCAGATATCAAGCTGTATTACAAAGCCGCTGTTCTCAAAACTGCCTGGTACTTGCACAAGAACAGACATATAGATCAATGGAATAGAATAGAGAACCCAGAAATTGACCCAAACCACTATGCTCAATTAATATTTGACAAAGGAGGCAAGAACATATACAATGAAGTCAAGACAGTCTCTTTAATAAATGGTGCTGGGAAAATTGGACAGATACATGCAAAAAAATGAAACTAGACCACCAACTCACACCATACACAAAAATAAACTCAAAATGGATAAAAGACTTAAACGTAATACGGGAAACCATAAAAATACTAGAGGAATCCACAGGCAGCGAAATCGCAAACATATGCTGAAGGAATTTCTTCTCTGATACTGCTCCTAGGGCAATGGAAACTAAAGAGAAAATAAACAAATGGGACTACATCAAAATAAAAAGCTTTTGCACAGCAAAGGAAACCATCAACAAAACAACAAGAAGGCCCACTACATAGGAGAACATATTTGCCAATGATATCACCGATAAGGGTTTGATCTCCAACATTTATAGGGAACTAATGCAATTTAACAATAGGAAGATAAACAATCCAATCAAAAAATGGGCAACGGACCTAGATAGACACTTTTCGAAAGAGGACATACAGAAGGCCGAAAGACATGAAAACATGCTCAAAGTCACTAATTATACGAGAGATGCAAATCAAAACAACAATGCGGTATCATCTCACACCTGTCAGAATGGCTATCATCAACAAATCAACAAACAACAAGTGTTGGAGAGGATGTGGAGAAAAAGGAACCCTTCTGCACTGCTGGTGGGAATGCAGACTCGTGCAGCCACTATGGAAAACAGTATGGAGTTTCCTCAAAAAACTAAAAATGGAACTCCCATTTGACCCAATGATCCCACTTCTAGGAATATATCCCAAGAAGCCAGAAACACCAATCAGAAAGGATATATGCACCCCTATGTTCATAGCAGCACAATTCACCATAGCTAAGATCTGGAAACAGCCTAAGTGCCCATCAGTAGATGAATGGATTAGAAAACTGCGGTACATCTACACGATGGAATACTATGCTGCTGTAAAAAAAAGGAACTCTTACCATTTGCAACAGCATAGATGGAACTGGAGAGCATTATGCTAAGTGAAATAAGCCAGTCAATGAAGGAAAAATACCACATGATCTCACCCATTTATGGATAATAAAGACCATAATAAACTTTTGAACAAAAATAGATACAGAGGCATAGCTGCCTCGAACAGACTGTCAAACTACAGCGGGAAGGCCGGGGAGGGTTGGGGGGCAGGAGGCGGGGGGTAAGAGATCAACCGAAGGACTTGTATGCATGCATATAAGCATAACCAATGGACATAAGACACTGGGGGGTAGGGGAGGCCGGGGGATTGTCAAGGGCGGGGGAAAAAAGGACACATATGTAATACCCTTTGTAATACTTTAAGCAATAAAAAAAAGAGAAAAAAAAAGGTAATTGTTAAATGAAAAAAAAATTAAAAATAAATTAAAGAAAGAAGTAAAAAAAAAAAAAGAATTTAAAAAAAAAGAAGGAACTCTTGCCTTTTGCAACAGCTTGGATGGGACTGGAGAGCATTATGCTAAGTGAAATAAGCCAGTCAGAGAAAGATAAATACTACATGATCTCACTCATTTGTGGAATATAGAGAACAACATAGACTGATGAACAGGGTCAGATCCAAAGACAGAGAAACAGCAATCAGACTATTAATCCCCAGAGGGAAAGTAGGGGAGGGTGGGGGTAAGGGGAAGAGATCAACCAAAGGACTTGTATGCATGCATATAAGCCAAACCAATGGACATGGACAACAGGGGGATGAGAGCATGAGTGTGTGGGGGTGGGGAGGATGGGGGTTAATGGGGGGGATGATGACACATTTGTAATTCCTTAACTAATAAAGAATTTAAAGATAAAAAAAGAGACTTTATTTTTAAAAAGTACCTAAACACATGATGGTAATAGTTGCACAACAATGAGAAAGTACTTAACACCCCTAAACTCTAACCTAAAAATGGTTACTATGGTAACTTTTATGTTATTGCATTTTATCACGATTTTTAAAAATACCTAAACACACAGAAGTGACATTAAAACATACTAATAGCCCAACCTGTGTGGCTCCACGGTTAAACGGCAACTTATGAACCAGGAGGTCACGGTTTGATTCCTGGTCAGGGCACATGCCAGGGTTGTGGGCTTGATCCCCAGTTGGGGGCAGGCAGGAGGCAGCCGATCTATGATTCTCTCTCATCATTGATGTTTCTATCTCTCCCGCTCCCTTCCTCTCTGAAATCAATTTTTAAAAAATATATTTTTAAAAAAATACCCAACTACCTGGAGAGTGACCCCATGTGAACATTTTGGGAAACTCCTTATTGTAAAGATATCAGTTGCTGGTTATAGGGGAACAATTAAATTCCCATTGTTGATTTTTCCCTCTTGGAACTTGACAAGCTGACTTTGGTGAAGAGAAACAAGATTGAAGACTTGCTTTACCAGATATCAAGACTTACTTTAAAGCTAAAGTAATTGAGGTAATCTCTTATAGACCCAGGGCTAGACAGATCCATGGAACCAACCTGAGCACACAGAGGCAGACCTGCACAGGTGAGGCATGGGTGGGACGCTGGCTAACCCAGGAGTTACCCAAGAAGCACCCCAGGAATACTCAGGGCAGCTCTGGTCATCAGAGCAGAGAACAAGAAACAACCCCGTGTCCATGGACAGGAATATGGATGAATAAGTTGTGTTGTATTCCCACAACGGGATATTGTGCCCCAGCCAAAATAGATGAAGTGTAACTATCTACACCCCTATGGATGATTCTTAAAAATAATGTTGAGTGAGAAAAGCAAGTATGGTATGATTCCATTTTATAAAGCACAAAAGTAAGTAAAACTAAACAATATATTGTTTAGGGATGTATACCAATGTGATAAAAACTATTAAAAATGTGAGTGGGGCTCTAGCTGGTTTGGCTCAGTGGATAGAGTGTCCGCCTGGGGACTGAAGGGTCCCGAGTTTGATTCCCGTCAAGGACACATGCCCGGTTATGAGCTCAATCCCCAGTAGGGGGCATGCAGGAGGCAGCCGATCAATGGTTCTTTCTCATCATTGATGTTTTTTTTTTTTTAAATATATTTTATTGATTTTCTACAGAGAGGAAGGGAGAGAGATAGAGAGTTAGAAACATCGATCAGCTGCCTCCTGCACATCTCCCACTGGGGATGTGCCCACAACCTAGGCACATGCCCCTGACCGGAATCGAACCCGGGACCCTTCAGTCCGCAAGCCGACGCTCTATCCACTGAGCCAAACCGGTTTCGGCATCATTGATGTTTTTATCTCTCCCTCTCCCTTCCTCTCTGAAATCAATAAAAAAAAATATATATATATATTTTTAAAAATGTGAGGGGGGGGGGAAAGAAACAAAAAACCCACGAAAAACAAAATAAAAAACAACAACAAATAAATAAAAACAAAATAATGTGAGTGGATGATATCTGTCTGATGAATGAAGACTCTGGAGGGAGG
>NW_005871212.1:1176465-1185437 GCF_000147115.1 Myotis lucifugus | reverse complement strand
CCTGATCGCCGGGTCACCTCCTGCCCTGAGGGCTCCCAGACTGTGAGAGGGGGCAGGCCAGGCTGAGGGACCCCCCTCCAGTGCATGAATTTTCATGCACCGGGCCTCTGGTTTTCATATAATAGGCTTTCAAATGTATACACTTCTTGATTTTTTCCTTATTAAAATTTTGTCACTTATTTTCAAATTTCACAAAGAAATTACAATTTTGGGGTGTATAAACAGTATTTAAAAATGACTTAAGTTTGACAACTGTTCCCATTAAGCAAACAAAAACATGCATTTCATAACTTTCTCCTTTCATTGAATAAAAATTAATAGAAGTTTTACAAAAATGTAGCTATATATCATAGAGCTTGTTCCAAGCTAATCATTCCCATGGTTTTAAACAAAGATAATATAAAAATAAACCACTTTTATTAGACAATGGCATACAGATACATTTTTATCATCTCTGTTCAATGAATAATTTCATAGATAGCTTTTCAAATTATCCAAATGAATTATGCTAAGATATATATTCCATGAGGAGGTTTTCCTAGGGCAGCTATGAGAAAGGAGTTGTCAGTTCCCCAGGGAATTCTTAAAGGGCCTGTGTGCACTTTCAAAAACAAGTCTTGATTAACAAAGTAAAATTATCAGGTAGAATTTAAATGTTTGCAAAGAGAAGTGAGTTACTATGTACTGATATCAAAGTAGTCATTTCCATGTCCTCTGCCTATATTTTGATTGCACAGTTTATATTTTTGTATCTAGTTGTACACATTCCTTATATATTTTGGATATCAACCACTTATCAAATAAATAATTTACTAATATATTCACTCATTCAGTAGATTGTCTTTTTGTTTTTTTGGTTTCCTTCACTGTGCATAAGTTTTCAGTTTGATTAAATCTCATTTGTTTATTTTGCTTTTGTTTGCCTTGCTTGAGAAGATATATCCAAAATGATATTACTCAGACTGATGTCAAATAGTTTACTCCCTATGTTTTCTTCTAGGAGTTTTGTGGTTTCAGGACTTCTATATCCACTTCTGGGTATTTATCTGAAGAAAACAAAAACTCCAATTAAATAAAATATGTGTACCCCTATGTTCTCACAGCATTATTTACAAACCCAAGACATGGCAGCAATCTAGTTGTCGATTGATAAGTGAATGGAAAAAAGATGTGGTGTGTATACACACACACACTGAAATATTATGTAGCAATAACAAAGATTAAAATCTTTCCATTTGCTACAACATGATGGACTTAGAGGGCATTATGCTAAATGAAGTCAGACAGAGAAAGAAAAATATCATATGTTTTCACTTATATGAGGAATCTAACAAAACAAAGCAAATGAAAAACAAAACTAAATAAAAACAGACTCACCCAGCAGGATAGGCTCAGTGGTTGAGCATCTACCTTTGAACCAGGCGGTTATGGTTTGATTCACAGTCAGGGCACATGCCTGGGTTACAGGCTCCATCCCCAGTAGGAGGCGTGCCAATCAATGGTTCTCTCTCAAGGTTTAGGTTTCTATCTCTCTCTACATTTCCCTCCCTCTCTGAAATTAATAAAAATATATTTTAAAAAACAAAACAAAAAATAAAAACAGACTCATAGAAACAGAAACCAAAGGAATGGTTGCCACAGGGGAAGGGTATGGGGGATAGGTCAACATTTTACAGGTACTTGCTCCTGGAATGTAACATTTACAGCTCCACTAAGAGAAAATAAAGGAATACAGTGTAGAGCACATAAATCACTGAAATGTGTTACTGCTTGCTGATGTTGTAAGCATTCTGGTATCAAAAATTATACTTGGGTCAACCTTACATTTTTCTCTATATACACATTTTAACCTATTCCTTTTACTCTCTTCTCCTACTCTACATCTTTCTTATCTCTTTTGTCCATGCTAAATGTGTATTGTTGCCTGAGGATAATATTAGAACATACCTAAAGAGAGTTCTTCCCTCTTTCTAAGTCATCATATTTGGACAGTTTACAAACTATTCTCAGACAACCTTAACCCACTGCTGCCAAGGATGCTTCCCAAGCATAATTCCATCAATAATCAAAGTTCTATGCAATCTAAATTCTGTTCCTTCACCCTTATTTTCCAATTTTATTGAGATACAACTGACATACATCTCTGAAAAAATTTAAGATGTACAGCATAATGGCTTTATTTACATATATAGGGTAGGTGAAAAATAGGTTTACAGTTGTTCACATGGAAAATAATACAATACTTAATAAGTCATAATGCAAGAACTCTGTGTTTCATGTACTCACAATTGTAAAACTGAAATGATTACTGCAGTAACTTTAATTAGCATCTCATATAGACACAATAGAAACAGGAAGCAAAAGTATTTATTTTTCCTCATAATAAAAACTCTTAGGATTTACTCTCTTAACTTTCATGCACAAGGTGTGACAAAAATAGGTTTACAGTTGTGAGAAAGTTTGAGAAAGATTGATGTTAATTCTTGATGATAAAATTCAACAGTGAAACCATTTGGCCCCAAGTTTTTCTTCTTTGGGAAAGTTTTGATTACTGATTAAATGTCATTACTAGTAATTGGTCTATTCAGACTTTCCATTTTCTCTTTACTCAATGTTGGTAGATTGTATGTTTCTAAGAATTTTTCCCTATCTTCTAGGTCATTCAGTTTGTTGGTATAAATTGTTCATAGTAGCATGTTATGATTCTTTTTATTTCTATGGTATCAGTTTAACGTCTCCATTTTCATTTATAATTTTGTTGATCTGGGTCCTCTTTTTTCCTTAGTCTAGCTAAAAGTTTCTCAATTGTGTTTATCTTTTCAAAGAACCAACTCTTAGTTTAGTTAATCTTTCCTATTGTTTTCCTGTCCTCTATTTCACTTACTTCTGCTCTAATTTTTACTATATTCTTCCTTTTGCTAACTTTGAGCTGTTTGTTCTTTTTCAAGTTCCTTATGGCATAAAGTTGTTTATTTGAGATATTTTTTTCTTAACATAGGCATTTATTGCTATACATTTTTCTCTTAAAACTGTTTCCCTTTACGATCTTTGATTTATTGCTTATTCAGATGAGTTTTAATTTCCATATATTGATGCATCTTCAAATTTTCTTCTTGATATTGATTTCTAGTTCCATACCATTGTAATCAGAAAAGATATTTGGTATGATTTCAATATTCTTCAATTTGTTAAGACTTTCTTTGTGGCCTATAATCTACCCTAGAAATACCATGTGCACTTGCGAAGAATGTGTATTCCCCCTATTCTCAGAGAGAATGTTTTGCATATGTATGTTAGGTCCATTTGATCTCTAGTCTTATAGAAATTCACCATATTGATTCTCTGTCTGGATGATTTATCCATTGTTGACAATGGGGTATTAAAGCCCCCAATTATTAATGAACTGTGCCTTATTTCTCCTTTTAGTTCTGCTAGTTTTATGTATTTAGGTATTTCAAAGTTGAGTGCATATTAACAATTGTTATATCTTCTTGACATACTAGCCTTTTTAATCATTTTACAATGAACTTCTTTGTCTCTCTCTTACCATATCAGGTTAAAAGCCTATTAATAGGTGATATATCTAGCTTTGGGTTTTTTTGTGTGTGGTTTTTTGTGTATGGTTTTTTTTTAATTAACATTTGCTGAACATATTTTCCATTCCTCCAGTCTCTGTGTTTCTTTAAGGCTAAAGTGAGTCTCTTGTAAGCAGCAAATGATTAAATTTTGTTATTTTTTCTTCTTTACACTATTCTGTCTTCTGATTACAGAATTTAATCCATATGCTTAAAGTAATCTATACTAATAAAAGGGTAATATGCAAATTGGTCAGGGCACCCTCACGCAATGACTGAACAGCAGTGTGCATGGGGCAACCAGGCCGGTGGAGGGGCGGGGCAGTGAGGGCGACCAGGCCAGCAGAGGAGGACAGTGAGGGGCGACCAGGCTGGCATGAGGGGGGCAGTTAGGGGCAACCAGGCCGGCAGGTGGGGCAGTTATGGGTAATCAGGTCGGCAGGCAGAGGCAGTTAGGGGTGATCAGGCTGTTAGGGGGAGCAATCAGGGGCAGTCAGGTAGGCAGGCAGGTGAGTGGTTAGGAGCCAGCGGTCCCAGATTGTGAGAGGGATGTCCAACTGCCGGATTAGACCTGATCCCCAGGATCGGGCCTAAACCAGCAGTTGGACATCCCCCGAGGGGTTCTGGGTTGGAGAGGGTGCAGGCTGGGCTGAGGGGACCATCCCCCATGCATGAATTTTGTGCACCGGGCCCTAGTTATTAATAAATAAGGATTTAACTATTTCCCTTTTGTTGATTGTTGATTTTTTACAGAGAGGAAGGGAGAGAGATAGAGTTAGAAACATCGATGAGAGAGAAACATCGATCAGCTGCCTCCTGCACATCTCCTACTGGAAATGTGCCCGCAACCAAGGTACATGCCCTTGACTGGAATCAAATCTGGGACCTTTCAGTCCACAGGCTGATGCTCTATCCTCTGAGCCAAACCAGTTTTGGCTTTGTTGATTGTTTTATGGTTTTTTTGTAGGTGCATTGTTTCTTGTTTCTTATTCTGCTATTTTGGTGTTTTGTTGTCTTGTGGCATCAGTCTGCTGGCTTCTTTATCATATCTTTTGTGTAATTACTACGGGATTTTCCATTACGGTTACCATGAGCCTTACATAAGATAGCTTAAAATTATAGCACCTGATTATAAACTAATAACAGTTAAACTTCAATAGAATACCTAAGCTTTACACTTTTACTTCTCCCTCACAGTTTAGGTTATTGATGCTAATTAAAATTTACATTTTCATTTTATGTAACTAATAACAGATTATAATAGTCATGTTCATTTTTACTACAATTGTTTATTAACTTTTAGAATTGTTTATGAATAATGCTCAACTATTGTCATATTACAAAATCTGACTTTTACAATATAATTTCAATTATAGGTGATTTTTACACTGCCTTTTAGGTTTTTGGGTTATTAATTACCATCCTTCTATTTTCATTCAAAGAAATACCTTTAGTAGTTAGCTTTTCTTATAAGGCACTGTCTAGTGGTGATGAATCCCTTTAGATTTCATTTCTTCTGGAAATATCACTCCTTCATTTCTGAAAACAGCTTCACCAGGTAGAGTGTTCTCGGTTGACACTAATTTTCTTTCAATATTTTGAATGTGACATTTAATTCTCTTCTTACCTGAAAGGTTTCTGTTGAAAATCTACCATAATATTCCGTGGATTCCCTTGTATACAACTTCCCTCTTTTCTCTTACTATTTTTAATATTCTCTCTTTGTCCAGTCAGTATGGCTCAGTGGTTGAGTGCCGACCTATAAACTGGGAGGTCAAGAATCAATTCTAACTCATGGCTCATGTCCAGCTTTCAGGCTTGATTCCCAGTGTTGGGCATGCAGGAGGCAGCCAATCAATGATTCTCTCTCATCATTGATGTTTCTATCTCTCTCTCCCTCTCCTTTCCTCTCTGAAATAAGAAATATATATATTTTAAAAATTCTTACTTTATCTTTGACTTTCGACAATTGCAATGTGTCTCTCTAGCCCTATTCAGGATCTACCTATTTGGGTCCTTGGATCTGGATGTCAGTCTCTCTTCCCAAGGTTTGGGACATTTTCAGCCATTAGGGGTTTAAGTATACTTTGTGTCTCTGCCTTTCTATTATCCTTCTAGAACTCCTATAATATAAATATTATTCATTTTTTTCTTTTTGTTCCTCTGCCTGAATAATTTCAAATGTCCTATTTTCCATGCAACTTATTCTTTCTTCTGTGTCAAATTATTTGGTTGAGTTAATATATTTTTGGGCCCTAGGATTTCTGGGAGGTGGTTGCTAGTTCCAATTCTGTGTCACACTTTTCATTTTGTTCATGTATTGTTTTCCTAGTTTTGTTCATCTTTCTTTCTGTTCTTATAGTTCACAAACTTATCTAAGTGGATTATTCTGAACTGAATACTCTACCTGACAGTTCATAAATCTCCATTCTTTAAGATCAGTGATTACAGCTCTATTAGTTTCCTTTGTCGGTATATTTACCTGATTTCTCTTTATGCTTGATTCCTTATATTGTCTCCTCTTCCAGACTTTGCAGATTTACTTTGGCAGATAAAGTTGTCACCAGTCAAGTCACTTAGGTTGCTGGATGTGTCTGCTGGTAACCTCCTTGGGCATGTGGGGACTGCTATTAGAATCTATTTTGGGGTGATGTGACAGATCAAGCACTGAGGTTTGTGGTGGGGTCGTGCCACTGTCTGAGAATAGCTGAATATGACTGCTGGCTTGATTCCCTGCCCAAGTACGGCTGTAATATGAACTTCATGGTTACTTGGATACTCTGGTCAGGCTTTCTAGATAATCAGGACTGGGTACTACACTATAGTCAGCAGTGGGTGGGCTATGAATTTAGCCTGGTGGATCAGCAGGATGAGACCCAAGACCTGCATGAGACGTTGTTAGGGAACCCTAATCAGGCAAGAATGTGTGCACTCAACATCCTGGTCAGGGTGAGGCCATCAGTTTGCTCAGAAGGTATAGAAAGCCACAAGCAGTATTCTTTATTCATATGTAAGTGGGATGGGCTACATGGCTTCCTCTGTGCTCTGGTAGGATTCTCTGGTTGGGGGAGCTGAGGTTATATTCAGCAATAAGTGGAACTATCAATTAACTTTCCTGCCTGGGCACAGTGGGAGAAGCAACTCCAAGCTCACGAATGCTGACCTGTGTCCCAAATTCACTGGACAAATAGGGCCACTGGCTTTGATCTGGGGGTAATCAGCTCTGTCTTCCTCTTAAGAGATGATAGGTTTTACAGCTTCTAGGTGTTCTTACCAGCCTCTCTTGTCAGATGATGCTGGGGCCATACCTCTACACAGGAGGGGCTGACTCAGACTCCTGCCTGGGCTGGACTGGGGGAACCCACTTCAAAAAAATCCCAATTTTTCCTGAGCAAATGTTCTGGTCCTAAGGGCCTGGAAGCCATAATCAGCAGTGGGTGGTGCTATGACTAGGCCCTTTTGCCTGGGTGTGAACACACGAGGCTCCAGAGCCAACAAAACTAATTTGGGGACCCAAATTAGATAGAACGGCACCCTACTGAGTCCCCTGGTAAGACTGCCACCAACTTGGTTCTACAGATGAGCCAAGGTCTCATCCTAGGACAAGACCCAAGTGCTGGTTTGGGCAGGCCTCTCCCCACTTCTGTCACAGTAAGATTCCCAGTGGTTGGGCTCCACAAATATCCCTGTGGTCCCTGTAGAGTTAAACCAGAGTATGGCTCTTGTGAAGCAAACCACAATGCTGGGAAGAGGGTTCTGGATGCCACCCCTGGGCTCTCTCAACCTGAGAAACCAGAGATTCGGGGTAGACCACTCAGCGTGGTGCCACACCAGCCTTGGGGAACAGCAATGGGGTTAGCGTGCAGCCTTTCCTCCTACCCTTCTAATGCAGCTTGTTTTCGTCTCTGTGGTGCATAAGGGTGCTTCAAACTCACTTCCATGTACTAAGATTTTCTCAGTGGTGGCTTGTTCATGAAGAGTCGTTAGTTGTTCTTTCTGTGATGGGCAGCACAGTCAGGAATGACCTCTGTCACCATCTTGGTGATGCTACTTCTCCCTACTTATAAGCCTTTAAGATTTTCCTCTATCTCTTCTCTGACTTCAACCGCTACTTCTCCTAAAGGTTTTTTTACTTTGGACAAATAATTATTTGTTTTAAAAATGAGTACATACCTATAATATTTGTCAATACAGTACCTGATATAAAAACTGCCCTTTCAAAGGATGACAGCCTGCCACAGTGACAAATAAGCACTGTACAATATGCTAAGTACTGTTTATAATGCAAACACATACTAAGAGTTAAAATGTAATTAACTTAGCGATTGCTATTTGCCCAGCTCTGGCAAAAGACTTTAGATGCATCATTTCATTTCATCCTCAGATAGGTTAAATTGGCTGCCATTTTTTAAAGATGAGAACAACAAAGCTTGTTCAAGGACACAGAGCCAGTATGTGGTGGGACAGAATTTGAAGCAATATTTGACTTCAAAACTACATTTTTAATGGTCACAGGTTGTAAAAGAAGAATAAGTATAAGCCCAATAGAAAAGAGCCATCCTTTGCCTCTACTGTGATCAAACCATCCCCTATGCTTTAGTAAATTACATTCTTCGCCGTTGGATATGCCTTCTCTGAAATACAATTTTCCTTGCATTTAGCACTTATTACAAACTCAACTCATGATGCCTTTCTGATTAATACTGCTCCACTCTGATTGCTCCCTTAGAGTCTTTGCTTCATTTCTAAAATCTATTAAGAGTATTAAATCTGAACTCATTTGTACACATTATTTATAAGTAATTTCACAAGTGAATATTCTGTGACCTCATCTAGGTATTAAGACCCTTGGAAGCAGGTACAAACCAATATTTCTTTGGACAGCCTCATGGTGCCTAGTGTAGTAATTTACAAATTATGACATATAAGCTATACTATTCAGAGCACAACCCAATAAAAAAGTAATATTACTGAATAAAAAGCAGTACTGTTATTTTCCAAATTGTCTTTATTCTTTTCAATCTATAATAATAAAAGCATAACATGCTAACTAGACTGGATGACCTTCCAAATATCCTTCCTTCTAGACCAGCAGTTCTCAACCTGTGGGTCACGACCCCTTTGGGGGCGGAAACGACCCTTTCACAGGGGTCACCTTAAGACCATCAGAAAACACATATTGTAATTACATATTGTTTTTGTGATCACTATGCTTTAATTATGTTCAATTGGTAACAAGGAAATTGGGGGTCACCCCACCTTGAGGGACTGTATTAAAACCGTCGAAGAATAAGGAAGGTTGAAGAACCATTGTTCTAGACAAAGCCGCAGCAGGCGGGGGCCTCGGGAGAGGAGGAGGAGGCCCCCCCCCCCCCGCCCCTAGGGGGGGGGGGGGGG
>NW_005871212.1:1130374-1151528 GCF_000147115.1 Myotis lucifugus | reverse complement strand
GGCAAGTTCACAACGATACCGTATTATTAGCCCCATTTTGCAAATTTGGAAATTTAGTCTTGAAGTTTTTAACAAACATGGGGAAAATCATAGGGCTAACTGGAGAAGGTGTCGGCCTTTGGACACAAATCCCTCTAATTCCAAAGACTATGCCCTTTATACTGGGCCACATTCATGCTTCTGTCAGAACATAAAAATAAATTAAAAAAATATATTTATACAGTCCTAGGTTGAAAATGATAGGATTCAACCCGAGTTGATATTTTCATCTATCCTATCCCCATTGAAGGTAGTGATATCGGAAAATATGTAAACACAAATATGGGAAGGGAACATCCGGTTCTAAACAATACTTGAGATTCATACCACTGTGAGATACAACGCATGCTTAGTGGTGTAGGCTGAGATTATGACGGTTGGCAGAAAACAATGATGTTGTCCTCAACTTTCATAAAATAATACACTCAAGCAAAGAAACAAAGAGATCTCAAAACTTGAAAACAACGAGAAACACTATAAATGGAATTTTGTGATGCCTCCCTCTTCCTGTGATTCTCCCTAATCCCCCCCCCCCCCCCCCAATGGCAGACACGCACGTACCCTGGTACTCTCTGAGGACAAGTCAGGTTCCCAGGGCCTTGTTTCCTCAAGCGTCCTGAGCAATGCTGTGTACTTAGTCGGTCAATAAACACTTGCTGAATGAATGGAAACAAATGATACTGAAAGTGAAACTATTCAATTCCTATTTACTTCTATCAAACAGAATGATCTTCAAACTGGACAAGGTATAATAAACATGATTAAGAACTAACTGAAGGCTAAGATAGACGGCGAGACAGTAAGAGCACCCAGCGGCCTTACACAAATGATTTCAATTCCTCCGTCCCAGACAAATTGTAACTCAGAATTTTCTCATGATTACAGATGTGATCACTGAATGTGCCAGAAGACAGAGACTAGAAAATAAATCCTGATTCTCAAAAAAGGCAATTTCATAAGGACAAAATTAAGATTCCTAAGAGATTCCTTGGAGCGTAATCCCTAAATAAAAATGTTTTGGTTCCACCATATTCATTTGCAATTTGTGGGAGATATTTTAGGTGCTTACAAGCACATATAAATATATATTTTCATATTCCCTTTTTACATGGGAGTCTTATCACATAATATTTTTCTGAACTTTGGTTTTTTTCACATGATACTAAATCATAGTTTTTCATTTCAATATTTATTTTTTAATTTATTATATAAAGTTTTACATATGTCTCCTTTTTCCCCGATTGAACCCCCCCCCTCCCCCGCTCCAGCCATTCCCACCCCGGCCAAGCCTCCACCACCTCAGTGTCTGTGTCCATTGGTTATGCTAATATGCACACATACAAGTCCTTTGGTTGCTCTCTACCCGCCCCCCCGCCCTGCTATTTGTCTCTGGATCTATTCTTGTTCATCAAATTGTGTTGATCATTATATCCCACATATGAGTGAGATCATGTGATATTTATCTTTCTCCGACTGGCTTATTTCTCTTAGCATAATTCTCTCCAGTTCCATCCATGCTGTTGCAATTGGTAAAAGTTCCTTCTTTTTTATCCCATTTCACAATATGTAAACAGCTTCATCATTTTATATAGCTACATAGTATTCCATTTTTTTTAAAATAAAGTTGTTCATTTAACCAGTCCCTAATTGATGGCTATTCAGGATGTTTCCAATCATTACTATTATAAACAAAGTCATAACAAGCAACCTTATAAATACATCATGTCTCACGTCCAAGTATACATATAGAAATAGAAATGCTGTATTAAGAGGTAAATGCAATCAAAAGTTTCATAAATATTAACAAATTGCTCTCCAAATGACTGATATTTTAGGCTCCCACCAGCAATACATGAGAGTCCTTGAATTCCATGGGCTTCTACAATGCAGTGAGTTCCACAGTGCTTTCATGTGAAAGCCTTACATTCCCAGATGGAATATAAAAATCACAAAGAAAAAAACATTCTAATAAGTTCTGCATTCATTAATCTAAGATGTTGCAGACAATGGACAATATACTAAAAGCATCATTGGGAATTATGAGTTCACCAAAGTTCTGTGAAAGAAAATGAAAAGTTATATCAGTAACCGTAACACTAAGAAAAATTATTGTTTAACAATAAGTACTCAGATGCCCTGGTATGAAACCCAATCTCCCTTAACATAACCCCTCCAACCCAAATTCTATTGAGGTTGATGCTAAAGGGCAAGTCGTTACGTGGGCTAACCCACACCTTAAGCAAAATGAATGTTTCCTAAGATTTACCTTCTTCATTGGGAGTCTTAATAATTATGTTTAACACACCATGCTGCTAGGTCACAGCAGACACATTCCACACAGAAAATGAATACTGTGTCCTTCCCTTGATGCTTTCCTTAATTGTCCCATAGGACAAATGAAACAAGACTACCAACTAGCATAATATAATATAAGTGCAATTTGAAGATTAGTAGTGGTCACCTAAATCCATTTTATCCTTGCTTTATAGTAACAGAATTCAAACTGAATGAATGGGCACCTGATAGAGACTGCCCTTCCCAGCTTCCTTGAAGCCATATGTAGTCATGTGACAAAGTTCTAACCAATGGAATGCCAAAATGTTGGCCACTTGCTTAAAAGGAAATTGCATGCCTTGTACTTCTGCCCTTTCTTCCCTTTTCTAAAACTAGAATGCAGACATGGCAGTGACTCAGATTTAACCTTGCAGACAAGGACACCATCTAAGATAAAATAAACTTGGGACTAGTAACCTTGTGAGGCTAACCACTTTGTTTTTGTTTTTTTTTGTTTTGTTTGTTTGTTTTTTAATTGTTTTATTGCTTAAAGTATTACAAAGGGTATTACATATGTGTCCTTTTTTTCCCCCCCCGCCCTTGACAATCCCCTGGCCTCCCCTAGAGCCTAACCACTTTGACAGCCTGGACCACCCTACCATCAATTAGTGGAGAAATCAGCTACTATCTTATTTGACCCAACGTAAGTGTTCGGTGTCTTTGTAATAGCAACCTTATCTCTACAAATACACACACAAACAGGCACATACACTAAAGATTGCACAGTAGAAGCATTAAGAAAAGTGAAAAACTTGAAATAAAAATAAAAGGAAAAAAGTGCATGCATCTTTTAGGCATCAGGGCATAAGACTATAAGAAATGAAGATGAGTATAAATTAATAAGCAGAAGGAAAATATTAAGGAACTAACCAAAATAAAAGACTGATATCAGAAACAGATATTTTCTATGCACATAAAATTGTTATAATATAGGAAAAGCATTAGAAGGAAAAGTACATTGTATTTCAGACACCTGATTTTTTATTCAAATGATTACGCCTCACGCAGAAAAGCACAGTAATTCAAATATAATTAACAACTGTATTTGGAAACATTTAAATTTGTTTGAACTTTCAATGGATTATATAACAAATTTGGTACCTTAGCTTGATTAAATAGTGACAAGTCAGTCTCTGTGAGAGAAGATGTTGAAACTCATTCAGTAAACATCATTGAATATGTACTGTGAACTAGACAGACACTTGTGCTGGACTTAGGGATGCAATGGTGAATAAAAAACAGTTCCTGTTTGGAAAAGGATCACTAGCAAATTTTATTAATTGTGTTGACATGTGAAGATAAAAGTTTTCCAGTTCAACTGTGTAAAATTACTTTTTAAAGATCAATTATTTGAACAATTATTTTTAAGAAACATGCCCAAACTCTTTAATGCAAGGATTCTTCAAGAAAACGTTTTTTTTTTGTTTGAAAAAAGATAAATTTCAAAATCATCAATACCTTTTAATCATTAAAGCACTGTTCCTGAAGTTAAGATACCAAGGTTTCTTAGATCTTTATAAATAAAGCATCTGCTCAACAAATGTTATAAAATGCTTAAAAATGACAGTGTGATCACTTCTTCCTTTATATTCTATAAGAATTTATTCTAATTATTACAAGGAGGAAAATATCCGCCATACTTTGATAAATCATATAACATATTCACTTGAGAAGTGAATCACAATGATACTGTTGTAATTAACTGGAAAGGAACAAAGGGGAGGCCAGATAATATGGGATGACATCTGTGCCAGGAGGCTGCAGTTTAGCATTCTCCGGGTCTGTTCCCTGCAGATCCTCGGGTCAGGGACTGGAGAAAGAGAGAATCGACCCATGACCAGTAAAGTCTAGGTGACAGGAAAAGGGGATTACCTGTCAGTCACCCCTGGGAGCAGGTCATTAGCCAGAACAGGTGTGGCTATTGCCAGTGTATGAAACCTGAGCTACACAAGCTCCTCAACAAAGGGAGTTCCCTCTCTTAGTTCTCCTGCTCTCCTGGGACTCTTGTTGCAGGGGTTGTGCTCTCACGCCCACAGCCATGTGGGCCCACACACAGTGGATTGATGGGCTGCGATTAGCCTGATGCTGTGCCGGACTCAACTCACCATGGAATGGAAACTCTGGACACAGGCTTTGCTTCTAGCTCTACTGAAGCCCCCGCTGCACATTTTCCTGGACTGGTTTAAGGGAAATAGGACTTTTGAAACTGAGGGATAGGACTTCTCACAAATAAAGCTTTCTACCACATCTCATACGCCCATGGGGGCCTCTGGAAATTCTTATTTCAGCGGCACCCCAAGAATCCCATTCCCACTAGCCATGGAGAAATTCCACCAGTGCACTTCTCCGATAGCAATAATAGTCTATCTTAAAGTATTATCTACTTGAAAATGACAGTTGATCCAGTAAAAATGATCTATATATGAATCTAATTTAACATTTACTTGTAATTCTGTCAAAACCAAACATTCCATTTAACTGACTTTAATGCATTAAAATCCTGGAGTGACTGGTTATTATATTAGACAAATTCTGTCAAATGAAAACATAATTGCAACAATTTTATTTTTAAAAATTGTTTGAAGCTTATAAACTACCCTACCACTGCTATGTGAAGCAGAAATAAGTTTCTTCCTTACGACAATGTGTATGGCATAATGACAAGACAGCCTTTGTCTCCCCTCAAAAAATGCCAGAAATTACAATAAGTAAATATAAGAGATTAGGGTAAGATCACACCCCAAAAAAAGAATCCAATAACTAATCTTAACATGATTTCATAGTTTAACTTATGGGTAAAGTTCTTCTACTATAAAACTGATCACTGTTTAACTTTAAACTAAAAGTTGTTTCAGATATAGGTTAGAATACGGTACTATGGTCTCACATACTTTAAATACAAAACACTTATAAAGGACTTGAACATTAGTATGTGGAATCAGCCTACAAACTAAAGAAAATAAGATCTAAATCAAGAAAATAATAAAGGTTAAAACCAAGAAATATTGTAACTCAGAAATATTCAGTTTTCTGGAAATCCTTACTTTTTCTACCTATACATATCAGCTTCATAATTTCCAAAATTGGCCTTCTAACCTCTAGTGATTACTTTTAAATTTATTTCTTAATCAACTGCATTCTCTAGTCACATTTAGTTCTTTATAAACAGGTGCTTAAGAGAGAAAGTAATTTAAAAAATCTGACTACAAAATTTAAAAAATGGAGGGAGATAATTATTAAACTGTAGCATTAAATTTAGTATTTAGTATTATTACACAAAAAGCCTTCAAATAAACCTGCAAATCAGGTATTCTTTACTCAACCTAATGGTTTTCCCCCCTTCCAATTTGATAGCTATTTCTTAAAATAAAGAGTATATGAAGGCCGGGGATGGGATGGGAGCCAGGTAGAGGGGGGCAATGGGTGGGGAAAAAAGGGGGAGGGCATCTGTAATACTCTAAACAATAAAGATACATTTTTAAAAAAATAGAAATAAAATCACCATACAATACCAGTGCATACTGGTAGCTACATAAAACTGACTGAAAATAAATAAATAAATAAATGAATGTATGCCAAATCATATCAGTTTATCTAACCACCCTTCAACTTGACTTCCAGTCTTCTTGCCAAGCTTGGTTGTGAGGTCCTTCTCATGTAGTTGATATTTTCCATTATCCCTTTATCCTTTTCTTTCGGTGTTACAACACTGCTCCTGTTTCCAGCAAGTGGAAGACTTTTTACAGAGCAGGACAAGTGCATACAGAGCAGAGACGGTTGAGAACCACAAGCAGTCCTGCTGGTTCTTCCCCACAGGAGATAATGTGCTCTAATGCAGATTTTGCTGGGTCCTCTGCAGGATCTCACAAAAATCTGTAAATCTCTCCTTCCAGACCCAGCAACAAAACTGTGCTTTCCTATCTCTTGTGTACAACAGTTTGTTTTATGCGGCATTTATCTAAAGAAGGTGATTCACTCGGCCCAAGTTATCAGAGGCTGAACAATCACTTTCACTTTAAGTTCTGCATGTTCTCATGGCTAATTAAAGCCCAGAGGTATATAGGCTGTTCACAAATAACTTTATAATTATATGACAGAACAGTGACTTGGGATTATTGAATTACCATTTTTTATAAACTAGAGTCTACAAGTATCTCTATGTTACAAATCAATCAAACAATTAAAAGGAAAACAAAAACTTAATTTCGTAAATCTAACTCTGTAATCTGCTTGGCTCATTTTAGCTAACTTCACTGTGTGTTGTTCTAAAGCAGTGGTTCTCAACCTTCCTAATGCCGCGACCCTTTAATACAGTTCCTCATGTTGTGGTGACCCCCAATTTCATTGTTACAAATTGAACATAATTAAAGCATAGTGATTAATCACAAAGACAATATGTAATCATATATGTGTTTTCCGATGGTCTTAGGCGACCCCTGTGAAAGGGTCATTCGACCCCCAAAGGGGTCGCGACCCACAGGTTGAGAACCGCTGTTCTAAATGGTCCTTTCACCTTTTCTTTCTTTCACTTCAAGAGTGTGCCCTGAGAGCAATGAACTCCCCACTCCAAGAAGCATATCCTGACACCTCTCTACCAACACTCTCTAAATTACACAGACTTGCCAATTTTGACTCCAGATCTATCTTTATTTTTCAGAGCATCAGCCATTTCACATAGAGAAACATATACAATACCGAAGATTTTTCCATTTCATCTTAGCAACTTTTCATTGATATTCATACTTCTATTTCTGTTCCTAAAAATCTTTAAAAGAGTCCATACTAATGGATATTTGTTAAATATTTTGAGAATTACTCTATTATTAAATTAACTAAAAAAAACCATAGGAAAAGAAAGTTTAATTATGATGATAGTAAATTTGTGAAAACAACTTGGTTACAAATTGTGATTTGGTTTCCATTTGGAAAGATAGGGGATGCATCATTTTATTCAATTATTCATTAGAACTGTATTTGTGTTGAGTTCTATAGGGTTTTCCAACAACCAAAGAGAAAGGCACTAGTAATAACCATTCCTTATCTAAATTACTAATAACATTAAAAAATAAATATTTCAGGAAAAATATTTAAAAACAAAAATCATAATTCTTCTATGAGCAAACTAATATTTTTCTAATGGCTCCATGTAAAACAATGGTATTTAAAGGGTAGAATATTAAAAATTAGAGGTATATTTGCAATGAAAACGGGAAAAGAGTGAATCACATCTTGTTATATAATAAACTTCTAAAAGAGTCTAAGTGAAATATCACCATAGAACACACAATTTATTATTCCCACCTCAAATTATTCTTTTAATGAGATGTGAAATTCATAGTACATAGTGGCAGATAAGCCATTCATTCTTTAAAGTAATTTTTTTTTTTTTTTAAATATATTTTATTGATTTTTTTTACAGAGAGGAAGGGAGAGAGATAGAGAGTTAGAAACATCGATGAGAGAGAAACATCGATCAGCTGCCTCCTGCACACCCCCCACTGGGGATGTGCCCGCAACCCAGGTACATGCCCTTAACCGGAATCGAACCTGGGACCCTTCAGTCCGCAGGCCGACGCTCTATCCACTGAGCCAAACCGGTTTCGGCTCTTTAAAGTAATTTTAACAGAGACATTTGAAGAATAAAACTCACACATACACACATACATGCGTACACATACACACAGAGAATATTGTCTTAGAATTATTTAACACATTAAGCGCCAAGCCTGTTTGGTCTTCCTTTCCATTTAGCCTGCAATATCCGATTTCACCGATATGCTGGCGGCCAGAGATCTGTGTACGGTTGCGATAAGATTGCATGTATATCTTTCAGATATATTTCTGTATGTATTTATCTCAATCTGTACTCTGTATTCTTTTAGAAATGCTTTCTCTTCAGTCAGTTGTCTCTGGTTCGTGTTTCAGTGCAGTTTAAAAAACGTTTCTTTACCCGTAACAGTGACCATGTCAGCAGAAGAAGCGTGTGAAAGCGATCAAGTGAAATTAGTTTTCCTAAGAAACGTCGTAGAGTTGTTCTTTTTACGTCATCAGAGGACGAGGATGAGGATTTTGAAGAATGGCATGATCCCAGAGGTAATCAACCAAGGATTATGCCTTTCACCTATCCGTCTGGCTTTAGGATTGAAGACTTGAATGTAAAGTCATGTGCAACAGTAGAGGATTCTTATGAATTGTTTGTGCCTAATGAATTGTTTGAGGATATCGCCAAACAAACTTACATGCGTCACAAAAACTAGGAGTTGAAAACTTGCAGCGTTTGTGTAAGTGGACTATGACAAACAAAAATGAAATGAAAAGATTTTTTGGGTTGATTCTATGGATGGGACTAGTTAGACTACCATCTTTACGTTTATATTGGTCCCATGATCCTGCATATATGCAAACTTTCCCCCCCGCAAAAAAAAATCAAGAAATAGATTTGAAATATTATTACGAATGCTTCATTTTTCAGGTAATAGGGAGATAGGTGTTTCCAATCATTTATGCAAAATACAACTACTAATAGATAACATGGAAATAAATTTCAAAAAATATTATGATCCATCTGAAGCTATATGTATCCAAGAATCTTTGATACCATTTCATGGCTGCATAATATTTAGGCAATATTTAAAACAAAAACGCCACAAATATGGTATTAAATTATTTAAGTTGTGCTGTGGATCTGGGTACACGTATGCTTTTCGTGTCTAGGCAAGGAAAAATTTAGAAAAAGAAAATACAACACCAACTAATGTTGTAATGTCTCTTTGTAGAGATGTATTCAATAAGGGACATACGTTGTATACAGACAACTGGTACATGAGTTTAGATTTAGCATATAAATTACTTGATAATATTCTCATTTAGTAGGAACATTACGTTCAAATAGACGAGGAAATCCTCATGAAGTGACGTCAAAGAAATTAAAATGGGGAAAAATTATAGCAAAAGAGAATAAAAGAGGAATAACCATTTTAAAATGGAAAGATAAGGAGGACATCTTACTTCTTTCAACAAAACATACATCAGAGATGGTGAATGTTGAAAATAGATCAGGTCGCTACTTGAAACCAAAAATTGTAGTGGATTATAATGCAGGAAAAGCAGCAGTTGATATATCTGATCAAATGAGTGCCTATAATAATCCGTTACGAAAATCCATGAAATGTTATAAAAAGCTAGCCTTTGAGCTCCTCCTAAATACTGCTGTTCTCAATGCTCCTATTTTATTTAAAAATATTAGCAAGAAGAATATGAGTATCACAGAATTTCTGAAGAAATTAGCTGTCCATTTAACAAATTGTCGGGATGAAGAAATTCCAAGTAGCAGTACTGTAAATATACCTCGAATATCTCGTCACAAACTGCAACAAAAAAACTGGAAGAGTGTCTAAAGTTCAAAGATATTATAAAAAATGCTACAAAGATAATGCAGTACGATTTGGATGAGATATTGCCAGAAAGATGACAAAACAAGTTATAACATTTTGTGAAACCTGCACAGAACAACCATTTTTGTGTATACTTTGTTTTAATAATATTCATTAATTTTTTTATAACAAGTAATATTTAGGTACATTCTTTTATGATCTCCAAATTATTTAAAATTTATTAAATTCATTAAATAAATTTAATACAATTTGTTAAATTGTATATCGTCAGTCAACAGTGACTGACGCAGCCTGAACGAAAAGTATCCTGTCAGTCACCGGTGACTGACAAGGTCCAGACAGAAAGTATAGTGTCAGTCACCGGTGACTGACATGGCACTTAATGTGTTAAGTAGTAGAGGCCCGGTGCACGAATTTGTGCACCAGTGGGGTCCCTCGGCCTGGCCTGAAGGATCAGGCCGAAACCGGCTCTCTGATATCCCCCGAGGGGTCCCTGATTGCAAGAGGGCGTAGGCAAGAGGGCTGAGGGACCCTACTGGTAAACAATCATAGCCGGGGAGGGATGTGGGAGGTTGGCCAGCTGGAGAGGGACTGCGGGAGGGCTCCAGGGCATGTCCAGCCCATCTCGCTCAGTCCTGATCGGTCGGACCCCAACAGCAAGCTAACCTACCAGTCGGATCATCTGCCCCCTGGTGGTCAGTGCACATCATAGCAAAAGGTTGAGCGGCCTTAGCATATCATTACCATATTACGCTTTGACTGGTTGAACAGAAAACCAGACACTTAGCATATTAAGCTTTTATTATATAGGATATAAGATAAATGTGGAAGAGAAACTCTAATAACATCAAAAAATGTAGACCTTGATTTATAAACATATTTTGTGACTATTTCCAAAAATAATTTCAACATTCAATTAAATTTTATTTCACAAAGTTTTTTTCAAAATAATTACCATAGAGCTTGGAGAAAGAAATGTTTAGGAAAGTATCCCCAAAATATACATATTCATTTGAATAGCAATCTATTTTGGCACTAAGTAGCAGTATTTTTTCCAATATAAATAAAAAGATCTTAAACCAGGAAAAAATCCACATATCCTTATCAAGGAATCTGAAAAACAAGCATTTTGTTCAGTAATCTTGTCCTCAACACTATCTTTTCCTACAAAACAAAATGTATTGAAAAAATATAAGTATTAAACTCAGATATGACCCAAAAAGCCAATAGAATGTTTATGATACTGACAAACTCTTGTTGTACTCTTGAGATTAATAAAAAGTAAATTATACATTAAAAAATCAATAATTCATGTAGCCACCGGTATTAATATTGGCATAAAACACTTCATTTTGCATATAGCTGAGGTAAATGCTTGAGAGTAGCAAAAAAAATGTAAACTGTATAGTGAATGAGGGAATATTTAATTCCTTACATTCTAATTAGGTCCTTTGCATGTATTCTCTCAAGTATATTCATGGCTCTCCAGCTGCATGAAGACGTCCTGTTGAGGTTCATGGTAACCTAGTGAAAGGAGCCATATGTACTTCGTACAACTGCGATACAACCATAACAACTAAGCTAAAGCTGGCATACCAGCAGTGGAGAACAATGAGTTTTTCATATTACAAAGAATGGGGAAGGAAAAATTCCA
Source organism: Myotis lucifugus (assembly GCF_000147115.1). Taxonomy (NCBI): domain Eukaryota; kingdom Metazoa; phylum Chordata; class Mammalia; order Chiroptera; family Vespertilionidae; genus Myotis; species Myotis lucifugus. The sequence continues at coordinate 1,140,107 of NW_005871212.1, read as the reverse complement.
GGAATTAGCTAGCATGTAATTGAGAGGATGAAAGGAGGAATGAAAAATCTAATCTTAAAAAGAGTCTTTTCAATAAGTTTGCTCAAATGAAGAGGAAAAACTCAACAAAACAAACTTGCATTAATTTAAAGTTGTAATAGTTATGCAAGTAACTTAATGTCCAACAACAGAGAAATAGTTATGTTTATTTTGGTCAAGTGAGGTGTTGTATCATGCAGTCATGAATAATTACATTGATAAAGTTTAAAATAATATTTAAAACATTCTATGTATGTTATGTTGAGAAAGCAGAATGTTAAAATTTCTGATATAATCTAAAAAATATAAGGAAAAAACAAAATAGAAAAAAATCAGTAGAAAAATGGTGTAATTTTAAAGGGCAACTCTAGATAGCACATTTTTCTATTTCTTTATACATTTCTAGGCTTTCTGAACATTCTGCAATGACTATTGTTTTGATTAGAAAAAAAGTTTGTAAACATAAAATGTTTGTGTGTGTTCTTTTTTCAAAAAAATATGCTCACTGAAACTCATTTTGAATTTAATGTAATAAAAGTCAGAGTAATACTCTATTTTTAAATAGTTGTGCTTTGCTATCAGAAAATGGTACAATAGTAAACAAGTCTTAAATGCATGATCTATATCCCATCCAAACTTCTTCAAATAAGAATAAATGCTGGCCCAGCCAACGTGGCTCAGTGAGCGTTGACCTATGAAACCTGAAGATCAAGGTTTGATTCCTGGTCAGGACATATGCCTGGGTTTCGGACTTGATCCCCAGGGCATGCAGGAGGCAGTGGATCAATGATTCTTTCTTATCACTAACTAGTACATGGGTTCGTGCACCAGTGGGGTCCCTCAGTGGGGCCTGCGGGGATCGAGCCAACACCAGCAGTCCAATGCCGCCTGCCACTCCTGCCCGCCGCTCCTGCTCATCCTGGCCCTGCTGCGCCTGCTGCCACCGCTCAGTAGTCTCGCTGTCGCTCAGTAGGCTCACTGCCCCTCTGCTGCTGCAGCCTCCAGGCTGCGGCCTCCAGGCTGTGGTATCCAGCCATGAGCCCTGCGTCTGGTGCCCACTGGTCAGCTGAGCAGTGCTCCTGTGTGGGAGCACAATGACCACCAGGGGGCAGCTCCTGTTGATGGGTTACTTAGGCTTTTATATATATAGACTAGAAGCCCAGTGCACAAAATTCTGCACTCGTGGGGGGGTGTCCCTCAGCCTGGATTGCAAGAGGGCACAGGCCAAGCCTAGGGACCCCACCGTTGCATGATTGGGACCGGAGAGGGACCACAGGAAGGCTCCAGGGCGTGTCTGGCCCGTCTCACTCAGTCCCAATCGACTGGACTCCAGCAGCAAGCTAACCTAGCGGTCAGAGCATCTGCCCCCTGGTGGTCAGTCCACGTCATAGCGAATGGTCGACCAGTCAACTGTCTGCCCCCTGGTGGTCAGTGCACATCATAGTGAGCGGTTGAGCGGCCTTAACATCATTAGCATATTACGCTTTGATTGGTTGAATGGACGACCTGATGACCGGACACTTAGCATATTAGACTTTTATTATATAGGATGTTTCTATCTCTCTCCTACTCCCTTCCTCTCTGAAAGCAACAAAAATATATTTTTTTAAAAAGAATGCTAAATATTCCCATTTTCCCCACACTGCTTTTATACACAAACAAAACTGCAAACCAAACACAAAATTAAACTTTGAATTCTTTATCTTCCTGATCCCAGAGGAAAACACATTTAGGGCTTCGATGATAAGGAAAAAGTAGTTATCAGTATGCTTTATTCTATGTTCGATACCAGATGCCATAACTCTGAATGTATTCGAGCATATCCTCTCATTTGTTGGGGATTATTTATGGATGTCATTGGCGGAGTGGGATTGTTTTGGGTTTTGTTTTTTTATTTTGCTCTAGCAGCATGCATATATGTCCCTATAAAGTCAGAACATCTGTAAAGCAGCTCTGAACTTCAATCTCAGTAAGGTTGCCAGTATCGCATTAACCAATGTTAAGGCAACTTTCCAAAAAATTAAGTGCTTTTTTTCACATCGCTTCATAAATATAGAGCACATATGATGTGACATGCAGGTGGTTTTGAAAACACAGATAAACCACAAGTTTGCTGCCATTATGAACCTAATGCCACTTTGAAAAGCTCCAGTTGAATCCCATTTCAAAGTGAAGAAACTGTGTCCAAATGAAGAGACTACCTTTGAAGCTGACAGTGGGACACTTCATTTGAGAATCCTAAAGTGCTTTAAAAATCAGCAATTCCTATTCTGAGGGTGAAGCACTCAAGAGAGTCTACAATTGAGCTAAGATTACTGAATGAAATCAGTGCAAATACTTAGAATTCTAAATAACCATTCTTTCAAGCCACTGTCCACTGCAAGGTCTTCCCTTGTCAGCTTTATTTGACACAAAGGTTCTGAGAAAGCCAACCAAATGAACACCCTTCATTTTCCCCACTTCCCCACGATCCTCAAACCTGGCATCTCCTCCGTTTTAAAACGTATCTGTCTCTTCTCACCTTTCTTGTCGCAGGCATCTAATCCCTCATATCACCCAGTCTTCTATTAAGAGGGCTCATCTGGGTCTTTTCTCTTTAAATAGCTCTACAGATTCTGAATGAATCTTTTGGACTTCATGGACCCATAAATTTACTAAGCTAAGCGAGCCAGAGACTGGACTGGACTATACTATGGAGCAGAAATTCTGGGGAGTGGACTTAATTCTGGCCCTACTGAAGACCAGATTGGGCTTCTTCCATGGAGAAACAGGCAGAGATGAGACTGTAGGGGAACTCCCTTAATTTTACATCAACAATAAAACTTTCCACAAAACCCCATCCTCCCGTGGGGGCCTCAGGAAATTATTTTCCTCACAGCATCCCAAGGGCTCCACCTTCACCGATAACACTAGCACTGAATGATTTCAGCTGTGACTACTAGGAAAGGTCTTATTCTAGGAACCAAAGCCTTCCTGGGAAACAACACTTACACAGTCTCATCTCCACAAGAAACAGGAAAGCCTTGAGGCCTTTCTACAAACATGCACACACACCAGAGTAGTAGGCTTCATGCATAATTAGTAGCCATTTTGCTTGAAAATACCTTGTTCTTATTTGGAATGTTTTCTGGGAATTCAGCGAAATTAAATTTAGGGAAATGGCCCAAGACTCTAAGGCTTCTTAAGTCATTCTCAGTCAGATTCACATCACTTGAGAAGGTCGGATAAAGGATGCTTTCATCACCTAAATGTAATTAAACATTTCAAGCTGACTTCTGTGACCCGTGTTTCAAAGACGTATTGCAGGTGCACCAGCTGGGGTTTACTTTGGTTACACTCTTAAAGTCCTGAAGCCTGGAGGGGAATACCTTTCAGATTTTGTTCAGAAAACTTAATGGTGCCCTCCTGGAGCTGACTAGGATATAAGAGCTTCTGACAACCAGGAGATGCCCCAGAAAGTTGTCAAGTTACTGAGTAGCATGTTAAATAAACACACACACACACACACACACACACACACACTACTATTTACAGAGAAATTATGATTTGTTTAAATGTGTTTCTGATTGAGTTTTCTGTTCGTTGTTGAGTTTTATGAGTTCTTTATATATTTTGGAAACTAAACCTTTGTCGGAGTGCAGATATCATCTCCCAAATCACTGGCTGCCTCTTTGTTTTTGTTTTTTTGTTTTGTTCTGTTTTATTGTCAGTTTCTTTTGCTGTGTAGTAGCTTTTTAGTTTGATATAGTCCCAATCCTTTTATTTTTTTCACCTTTACTCCCTTTGCCTTTGGGATCAAGTTTATAAAATGTTCTCTACGACCAAGGTCCATAAATTTTCTTCTTTGTAACTTATTGTTTCAGGTCTTATATTTAGGGCTTTGACCCATTTTGAGTTAATTTTTGTACATGGGGACAAACTGTAACCCAGTTTCATTCGTTTGCATGTGGCTTTCCAGTTTTCCCAGCACCATTTATTGAAGAGACTATCTTTACTCCATTGTGTGATTCTGGCTCCTTTGCCTAAAATTATCTGTCCATATACATGTGGTTTTATAGCGGGGCTCTCTATTCTATTCTATTAATCTGTGTGTCTGCTTATCTGCCAATTCCACACTGTTTTGATTATCGTAGCTCAGTAGTATAATTTGAAGTTGGGTAGCAGTGATACCTCCAGCTTTGTTCTTTTTTCTCAGGATTGCTTTGGCTACTTGGGGTCTTTTATGGTTCCATACAAATCTGATGATTTCTCCTTCTATTTCTTTAAAAAATGACATTGGGATTTTGATGGGGATTGCATTAAATCTGTATATTGCTTAGGGTAATATGGCCATTTTAACTATGTTGATTCTTCCAATCCATGAGCATAGGATATTTTTCCATTTTGATGTGTCTTTTTCTATTTCTTTTGATAATGCTTTGTAATTTTCAGTATACAGATCTTTCATGTACTTTGTTAAGTTTATTCCTAGGTACTTTATTCTTTTGGTTGCAATGCTGTTCATTGCAGCATTATTCATAGTGGCCAAGATGTAGAAACAACAAAAGTGTCCTATAATAGAGGCCTAGATAAAGAAGATGTGGTACATATACACAATGAAATACTACTCAGCCATAAGAAAGGATAAAATACTGCCATTTGTAACAGCACAGATAGACCTTGAGAACATTATGATAAGTGAAATACGTCAGGCAGTAAAAGCTAAGAACCATATGATTTCACTCTCATGTGGGATATAAAACTGAAACTAGTAAACACAAACAGCATTGTGGGGGTTGCCAGAGGGAAGGGGGTGGGGGAGAAGGGGGTACTAACATATGGGGACAGAAGATTTGACTTTGGGTGGTGGGCACAGGTGTAATATATAGATCTTGTAACATAGCTGAAACTTATATGATCATGTTGACTAATTGTCACCCCAATAAATTTAATAAAAATATTAATAAAAATAAGTGCTTCTGGTTTGTGCTTTTTTCCTCTAATTTCTAAGTGTAAAAAAGATAAGGAATCCCAAAGTACATTTAGGAATGCATTATTTGAGGTTATTTATGTTATCGCCAGTGATAATTGGACTCATTACATAGGAATAAGTGAGCACAGAGTATGCAGAATTATAAATTTACCAATAGGTAAGTCCTAAAACTGAAGAATTTCATGGATAATTTTAAATGTCAAGGTTGTAAAAAGACAAAAAGCCATCTGTAATGTAGAAAACCCCTTTTTTATTGCTGACAATGAAAGTAAGTCAAAATATAGAATAAATTTTGATTATCTGTGTTTAAAGGATTCATAGCTTTCCTAAAGTTTTTTCATGCCTGAAATATCTAAGAAATAAAATATCTGTAATATATTCCTATCAAATCACATTTTGGTAATTAATACTGAGAGCTTGCATTTCCATTGTGATTAAAACCTAACTTTTTAAAAATTGAAACCACATTTATAAACAAGTAGTTAGGGAAAAAACCATGCTGAGCTCAAAATACCAGGTCTCTCTGCAAGATAAATCACCTTTCTTATCTGAATCATTCAGATCAAAATGTCAAAACAATTAAATTACAATTTTGTCTGACATCAATATCCCATGCAACAGTGCAAAACAGAAAACCCTGATTTCAAGCATACTGTTTGCTTTTCACTGGCAAACAAATTGAGCAATGAATCAAATTTTGCTCAAGAAAATATGAGACATGCTTCCAGATCACAGAGGTCAAGGAATTCATCAAGCCTCACTTTCCACATAACTGTGTTTTCGGGTCAGGGGGGGAAATTTTATCTATTCCCTCAAACAAACACAAAAACACAAATATAAGAACAGATGGTTAAATGCCTATACACCAAATACAACTTTAAATCACACTGATTTTATAATTATATGTACAGACTTATGTTTATGTTTATACATATCTGTACATGTGTTCATGTGTGTATAGAGAGAAAAAAAGGGAAGCTTAAATATTTGACTTAACAAACCTGTTGTTACCTCATCTATTTCTCTGAATGTACCCTGTAAAAATTACACAATCCTATTTCTGAGTTGTAGGATGTCCTCATATGAGCTACCTCCTCATTTTGCAGTTGAGAAAAAAAAAAATGATGGCCAAGCAAGGCAGGGGCACAAAAGCTAGTTGGGAAAGAACTGGGACTAAAATTCTGGGGCCCTACCTCCTAATCTTTTGCATCAATCATGTCACATGCTAGAGATGGGCTCCTGAAAACTGATAAATAATGCCATAAGAGTCAATAATAGGCTCCTAGCCCTGACCGGTTTGGCTCAGTGGATAGAGCGTTGGCCTGTGGACTTAAGGGTCCCAGGTTCGATTCCGGTCAAGGGCGTGTACCTTGGTTGCGGGCACATACCCAGTAGGGGGTGTGCAGGAGGCAGCTGATAGATGTTTCTCTCTCATAGATGTTTCTAGCTCTCTATCCCTCTCCCTTCCTCTCTGTAAAAAATCAATAAAATATATTTTAAAAAAATAATAGGCTCCTAGTGTTGTATCATTTTATATTTACTAACTTTTTTAAAAAATATATTTTATTGATTTTTTACAGAGAGGAAGGGAGAGGGATAGAGAGCTAGAAACATCGATGAGAGAGAAACATCGACCAGCTGCCTCCTGAACACCCCCTACTGGGGATGTGCCCGCAACCAAGGTACACGCCCTTGACCGGAATCGAACCTGGGACCTTTCAGTCCGCAGGCCGACGCTCTATCCACTGAGCCAAACCGGTTAGGGCTATTTACTAACTTTTCAAGTGAAGTGTTTTGCTTTCAAAAATCCAGTAAAGCTTCATGAGAAAATGATGATGCACTAGAATTTTCTATCCAGGCACATTTGAATTTCATACACTTTTTAACTGTAATGTACATTCAGGATTAGTCAGCATCTTAAAGCCTTTGCATCTGTAATCACAAAATAGAACTTTACTTGAGTGCAAATCATTGATTTATGAATTAATTTTCATTCTGTGATTGGATAAAATACTTTACATATATACGTATTTGTTCTGTGAATCTAAAGAAAATGCAGCATTATTGTTAAGGATATGGATGTTGAAAGAAAGATTGCCTGGATCCACTACTTATTACTATGTAACTTTGCCCGCCTTATACCTTAGTTTCATTTATAGAAATAACAGAACATACCAGATAGAGTTTGGGAAATTAATTGAGCTATCACATATAAAACAAAATAACAGTGCTGGCTCTTAGTAAATGCTCAAATAATATTAGCTATTATTATGAATTTGAGCTAAAGGAATCTCAGAGATCATGCAGAACAGGATTTGGAAAGCATTTTGTAAAGTGTTAGACAATAAATATTTTAGGCTTCTCTCACCATACCCTCTCCATCTCAACAACTCAAATCTAAGTCTCTGACAAATGCAGACACACACAACAAACTGACAGATGTAGTTGTGTTCCAATAAAACTTTAATACACAAGCAGGCTGGATTTGACCTGAGGCCTGTAGCTTGCAACCTCCTGATGTAGGTAGAGTAACATTCACATTTAACAGAGAAAAGAAAGAATAAAGAGGTCAAATGAGCAACAGAAAGTTAGGCAGCAAGCCCAGCAGGTACAGCCCAGAACCAAGAACTCTACCATTTACTTTGATGTTCTTTCTACCTTTCCATATAGGAGAGGCTTCATGATGTCCTTCCTGATATACAAACAGAAACAATGCCTCCCTTCTCTACTCTCCCACACCATGCAAGATCAACAGAATACTGATAGAGTTTGAAGGGTGATGAGTACACTAGAGTTTATTATCCTATTTTCTCTATTTTTGAGTGTTTAATAATTTCCATAATAATTTTTAAGTCTCTCAAAGCCCTCAGTAAACTTTATAAGGCATTCATCAATTTTCTCAGCATATTTGTGTACATTCTTTTATTTTACCTCTACTAGTAATGGTAATTTGACAGCAGGATCCTGCCATTTCCACCTTGGTATCACCATCCCCTGCCAAGATCTCATATAGAAACTTGTTTTATAATTAGGATTCAATAAACAAATGGTCCCTAAGTAACTGAAATGCATCTCAAACAAGTTACTGTTTCCAACTCCAACAATTCTCTCCATCTTGTCAAATTGTTCAATATCCATGAGCAATGTTGTCAAAATATGATCTTTCCCCTACACCCAATTTGTTGTCGATCCAGTCTTACCATATCATTTTCAAAATACAACCGGAAATCTAGTCCAAGCTATCATCTCTTTCCAGCAGTATTAGACTCTGATATTGCCTCTTAATAAGTAGATTCACCACCACCAACACCGTTGTCCATTAGATCACTTTGGTCTTAGAAAGTGTCTCAGTGATATGACTAATATTCTTAGAATTTTACTACAGTTATATAACAGCACTGGAGTTAAGATTCAATGTTTTTACCTTCCTCATCATAGCCTTTCCCAGATTTCATGATGTGATCTTGCTTAACTTATTTCCTTCCTTTGCATCTATCTTTTATTTTATAATCTCAACTTCCTTTTCAAGTCTTCTCCCAAGGAGCAATCAAGGTAGAAGTTGCTCCACTTCTTTCCTTAACAAAATACTAAGTTCTTTGTTTCAAGAAATTTTCAGTATCTCAAAGCACTCTCTCATCAAATATATCCCTGACCAAATTGGAAAAAAGAACATTTCTTACAAATTCATTCTGGACCTCAACTGCCTGCCACTCACTATGATGAGAAAAGAGAAATGATCCAAAGAGAACATCTACACCCTCCACCTGCATCTGTTTCCATACAGTCTACCTTCTTTCTTATCACTACAGATAAGGAGCCCATTATCCTAACAACAGATCATCTCTTCTGTTGCATCCTCCCTAACATGCTTATCCTGGACCCTGAGAAAGAAGGTACCTACTAAGAAGGGCTCTCAGTGTTTCAACTGGGCTCAATTAAAAAACAAAAACAAACAAACAAACAAAAACTAGAGCCCTCCAACTAATGTTCCATTTCTCTCTCTCCCTTTTCAATAAAATTCAAGAGATATACACTATCACATTGTTCAATATTTCTTATTTTACTCTGTCAAACATTCTAAGCAAGCTTTCACCACCCACCACTCTGGAAACTGCTTCCATCAGAGTCACTAATTGAGAACTGATTTAGTAAATCAATTAAAACACTTAACCAGTCCCATTCAAACACATCCTTTGTTGTTTGGCTTCTAGGATCCCACCTTCTTCTGCTCTTTTACTTAGCATACAGCTTTTTCAGAATCCTCTGGTAGGTGTTTCTCATCAGTCCTTGGCCCTCTTCACTTTTCTAATCTCATGCATCTTTAATGAATTTATCCAATCTCCTTGCTTTTAAAACAAGTTGTATGCTGAAGAGTCTTAAATGGATATAGTTAGCCTGGCCTTCAGACTACAGATTGACATCCCTTCTTGGATATCTAAATCCCACCTGACTTTTAATATGTCCAAATCCAAGTTCTTTATCTTCACAACCACATCTTTCTCCTGCTCTCTTCCTCACCTCAGCAAATGAAAATTCCATCTTTTCAGTAACTTAGGCAATTAAGTCCTTCATTTCATTTGGTCTCACACTCCAGATACAATCAGTCAGCAAACCCTGTGGATTGTACCATCAAAAACACAGGGCAGGGCAAAAGTAAGTTTACAGTCGTGGGTACACACAACAGAGTTTATTCTTGTATTATCATTTATGATTGTATTATTTTTCCATACGAACAACTGTAAA
>NW_005871212.1:1128726-1130043 GCF_000147115.1 Myotis lucifugus | reverse complement strand
ACAGTTCTGTTGTAAACAGTTGTGATGAAAACGCCCCACAGGCTTCCCATATCACTTCCGGTAAAAGATACTCATTACATTAGCTTACTACAACATCAGAACTATCTAGTCTCTACTTTATCTCACTTCCCTCCTCTCTCCTCTCCACTCCACTCCATCCACACTGGCTTCCTTGCTGATTATTGAACACACCAGTATGCAGGGCCACTGCATTATTCTGTTCCCTGAACCTGGAAAGCTCTTGCTCCAAGTATCACATGACTCACTCCATCACAAATCTACTCTAAACTGCTACACACACACACACACACACACACACACACACACACCCTTTTGTGCTTTATGTTATGTATCTTAACAGCACTTATTACAGTATCACCTAGTGTTTTCCTATTTATTATATATACTCTCTCCCTCTACTACAATGTCTGTTTCAAGAAGGCAGTACCAAGAACAATGCCTGGCACTGGACAGATACCTGTTGACTCAATAAATAAATATTGTCCTCTCGACTTGAACCTTAAAATGCTTTATGTAAGCAATTAATAAATTGTATCATTTCACTCTTGTTGGTCCTATAATAAAAGTCTATAGTACACTAGATTACTCTGGTGAAGAGAAGTTACTTTTGTGTTTCCCAGAAGTCTTGAGAGATCAGAGATTACTCCAATATATATACTGGAGGACAGTAACGGAATCTCTTTTCTTTCTTAATCTGTCACCAGCTACCCATGATTAACAAAGAACTGTTAGTGGGTTGAAGTGAATGGAGTGAACACTACACTAACCTATGCTGTAACTGCTTATGCTCGCCAAGACGTAGTCTATCAAAGACGCAGCACCATCCTCTAGGTGCTTAAGGTCAGCTGCATACACACCCGTGTCCTCTGTCCTGCATGGCTCACTGAGGCTTCAGGACAGTCCAATAACTTAGTCGCATGCGCAGGCCCAGCATCCATCACTCTGCTCCTCAGGATGTACAAGCCATAGTAAGCACCAACTAACTGCTAAAAATTAGAGTAAAAATGAAGAATAAATACTGCATGTGCACTTGCTATTCGAACAGAGAGGGACCAAACACACACACACACACACACACACACACACACACACACACACACGACACCAAAAGATGAGATGCCTCAAAAAGAGTTAAACTGGAAGATAAACCTGTAAGAATGTGGGGGAAAGAGCCCGGGGGACTAGAGGATGGCGAGGGATGGAAGAAGGAGACCACAAGGCAATCACGGGAGCCCGCCCGGCGCTGGGAGAGCCCGGCGCGGACCGCAGTCACGGGCTGCTCTCCGCCGCGTCTCG
>NW_005871212.1:1041947-1127315 GCF_000147115.1 Myotis lucifugus | reverse complement strand
AAAAAAGCAAGGGGAGGGTGGTTTGGGGGAGGGGGGACTAGGCTCAGTGGCCAAAAAGATGACGCATTATGGGCAAGGGAGGAGGAGTATGCTTACTCTTTTAGAAAATCATGACAAGCTCCCACTGCTGAGAGAGATTTTAAAAAATAAAATGTTTAAGCAGATAAACAACTATCTAAAAATCAGCCCCAAATGAGGAGCCTGCTCCAATGAATGAGATTTGGCAGTTCTGCAAAATGAGGAAATTCTTCCCTGAGCTGCATCTTGGCGTGAGTCATCGAACCCACAGCAAAAATTAGTGGGCTGGATTCCTGAAAGGCACGCCAGATGGATGCATCCTGCTTAGTCTTAATAACTATGATGTTCCCTCTGTGCTGTCAGTTTAGAAGAAGGAAATCTGACAAGATTTGAGGAGTGAACTTAAAAATAAAAGGCAGACTAGTTACAGTACTTGCTATAGGAGTATCCACACACAGTGAGTATCCACACTTACAGCTAAAGATTCCCCACAAGTAACCACGTGTCCTACTTTCATTCTCCCTCCCCTTTGTTTCTGCTTTCATGTATTTATTTTTATTTACTTTTATTATATTATTTTTATACAATGGGACTGCCTAAGGCAGTAGTTCTCAACCTTCCTAATGCCATGACCCTTTAATACAGTTCCTCATGTTGTGGTGACCCCCAACCATAAAATTATTTTCGTTGCTACTTCATAACTGTAATTTTGCTACTGTTATGAATCGTAATGTAAATATCTGGTATGCAGGATGTATTTTCATTGTTACAAATTGAACATAAAGCATAGTGATTAATCACAAAACAATATGTAATTATATATGTGTTTTCCGATGGTCTTAGGCGACCCCTGTGAAAGGGTCATTCGACCCCCAAAGGGGTCGCAACCCACAGGTTGAGAACCGCTGGCCTAAGGGAAAGGTGGTTTTAATTAATACTAAAGAACGGAAGGAATTTTAGCTATGCCTGTCTAAATAGGGTCAAACTTTTTGAAAGAAAGATTTTTCAGTTGAAGTTTTAATGAGAGCAAGGGTAAATTGGCAGATGTGAAATCAGAAGTTGTTTCAGACAAGAAAACAGTAAGACTGGCATGAAAGAAAAATGGAATAAAAATTAGAAACAGTTCTATTTCCTAGTTACTGTAAGCACCAAAGACTAGAGCATAGTTTTCTCTAGCAAGTAAAAATGGATGCCTTGCTCTACTACCCAGCCTTTCAAACAGAAACAAAAGAAAGAAAAAAGAGAGGAGAAAAAAACAACCTCTAGCAGATTCTTGTAATAATTTGCATTTTCCTAGGAGTTCTCCTGCAGGATAAAAGACTTGAAGGTGCCTCTGAAAGTGAAATATTTGAGGGGATTAACCTTTCCAGAACTGGGGGAAACCCTAAGTAAAATGAGAAGCCTACTCTTTGTTCCAGTTTTGCTAAGCCTTGGGGCTGAAGCAAACATTGTCCTTAAACCATTATTAATGTAAAACAAAGAGTTAAAACCTTAAATGGTGTGAAGCCCTTAAACTAAAAGCAAGAAAACAAAACCAAAGCCCAGAAAATAAAGAGATTAGGAGGCTTTTCTAAGAGAACCTTTGAACTTTTGGCTGTCATGTGAATGCATGTGATTTGCTTTAGACAAACAGGCAATACAAACTAAAGCTGGGAACCAAGACCTGGTCAAATCAGATTTTTTAAAAAGCCTGCCTTGACAGATATTTTGGTCTAAGCAGATAATTCTATTCATTTTGGGGGGAGATGAAAACTCACCGGTTAAGTTTGTGAGCATTAGCACCTGAATCCACTTCATTGTGCTTTTTAGTTGAACTCATGGCATTCTGTAGAGTGGCTTTTGAGCATTTTGTGAATTTATCCAAAGGTGGATTTTGACTAGCATTTGCTTTTGAAGCTTTTAAATGCATCATTAATTCATGTTAATAATGTAAAGTATAGAGAGACCCACTTTTCAAGTTGTTTTATGGATAGATTATCCTTTATAAATAAAAGGGTAATATGCAAATTGACCCTTATGGCTGAACAACCAGAAATGACCGATGCTATAACACTCACTGACCACCAGGGGGCAGATGCTTAATGCAGGAGCTGTCCTCTGGTGGTCAGTGTGCTTCCACAGAGGGAGTGCCACTCAGCCAGAAGCCAGCTCATGGCTGGCCAGTGCAGCGGCGGTGGCGGGAGCCTCTCCTGCCTCCGCAGCAGCGCTAAGGATGTCTGACTAATGGCTTAGGCCTGGTCCCCCGGGCTGCCAGAGGGATGTCTGACTGCCAGGTTAGGCCCCATCCCCTGGGGAGCGGGCCTAAGCCGGCAGGTGGACATCCCCCGAGGGGTCCTGAACTGCGAGAGGGCGCAGGCTGGGCTGAGGGACCCCCCCCAAGTGCACAAATTTTCATGCACCAGGCCTCTAGTAATAGTTATAATTAAACTATATCAATTTGATGACATTACAAGTCTCTGTTACTCAACTGAATTTAACCTTGGTGTGCTAGTATGATTTTTATTTAAGATTTTACATCAGATGATATTGGAAAGGATTATTTAGATTGCAAAAGGCTGCATTGTTCGGTATGACTTAAAACCAGTGTAGAGAGGACCTCATGCTGTAGTAGGCAGTTAGACAGACATGGGTCAGGTACAGAAAGTCAGCAGGGCAGAAAGTCCTAGGTGCCTAGCAAGGGGCAAGACTGGGAAAACTAAGACTATCATCCTGGGTAACCTTTCCTCCCCTAGCATATCATTACTCTCGTGGTTTAGACTCCTGGCCTTTCATATCACTGGTCACGTGGTTCTGACCCTCCCTTGACCTTTCCTCCCCTGGTATGTCTCTAGTCATACCATAGAACCCCCTTGGAGGAGGAACAAGAGGCCCAAAACCCCCTTGAATGACAACTCCCTTAAGCATTAAACCCTAAGAATAACATTTAGGCTTCAGTTGTGTTTCAGCTCCAGGTCCAGAAAAGCAGCAAAACCAGACAAGGGACGACGCCCTGGCTGATATCAGGACCAGCTGCATTTGTTGCCCATGGATGAAACTCCCCTGTCTTTGGGGGAGTGAGGTTCTTGAGGTGCCACTGAAAGAAGCATTTTCAGAAGTCCCCAAGGGAGGATGGAATGTGGAAGAAGGCTTTATTTGGGTAAAGTTCCATTTCTCGGGCTCCAGAGTCCCCTGCCCCTTGAGCCAGTCCTAGAAAAGGTGCAGCTGGGAGTTCAACAGAGTCAGAAACAAGGCCAGTGTCCAGAGTTTCTGTTCCATGTTGCAGCCAGGTGTGGTTCAGCCTTGAGGCCAGATTAAAGTGCATTAGTCCCTGCGTGAAGCCTAAGGTGGCCCTGTGCCCTGCAGGCGCAGGGGGGCGCAGGGGAGCACAGCCCTCTGAAGCAGGAACCTCAAGAGGGCCCGTGCCTTGGAGCCAAGAGATCATGGCTCCTTTGTCTAGAAGTTTTCGATATATTTAGATTTCACACACTTGCAATGGCCACACCCATCCTGAACAATTACCCGTTTTCAGTTGTGATTGACAGGCAAGCATTTTCCCATGTCACTCAGACTCTACTGGGCATGTATCTAAACTGCTTTTCTCCAGTCCCTTCCCCCATGGATCAGCAGTGAGCAGACTTGGAAAGTGTTAAGTGCAGCTTTGGGCAAAGCTGTATAAATGGCACATCTGTATTTACTTTTCCCTTTCACTCCTTTTCTGTTAAATCATAACCAGATTATTCTAATGGTATCAAATTGACTTAAGGACACCCTGTCCTGGCACCGACCAATCACTAGAGACCACAACACTGAAAGGACACACCTGGAAAGCTGATGGATATTCTATTGGGATCCTCCCCTGTGACCCCCCAGATAAATACCCTTAAAATGGAGGACCCAGCTCCACTCTCTCTCCTGGAGGCACCACCTTGCCTTTCTCCTCTCTCCTCCGCAGGTGTATTACCTTACTTTTCTCTCTCCTAAGTTTCAAGGACCCGTCTGTAACTTGTTCCCTGAGCCCATTTTTTTTCTACAGCTCACTTCTTCTACCTCTGTTACTTTCTAAATAAATGTTCGCTTATAGTTTGAATCTTGACTGTGAATTCTTTCTTAGCTAGAACTCAAGTACCAAGATCTCTGAACCAAGGTCCCGTCTGACTCCTCTGGTCTAACACCTGGTGTCATCTTCACACTACAAACAGTGCCACACTCCAAACACTGTTAGAGCACTACCTGTTGCTAACTCACTATATAACAGAAGCAATAGATAACTAGCCAGACAGCCTCAAAAAATGTATAGTTTTAGAAACTAATTTCAGGAGTGCTACTAAAGATTATATCAAAACTGAAGTGAGATTCTTGAGCCAAATTTGAACTTTAGCTGAGAACATGTTTCAAGATGGCCAGCTTTCAGCTCAATAAGGGAGGATAGCCTGAAAGATACAGATCATTGCTCTTCATTGTCAACAGCATATATATATTAGTGGAATCTGTTGTACGAATTTTAGAACAGATCTACTTGAAACTATTGAAGTCCACAGCATTCTGGTCTTTTTCGGCATTTAAGTTCAATTGAAGAATGGTCACTTTGTGGTTTGGATTTTTAGACAATGTCACACCTAGAAATCTTCAGGTAATTAAAATGTTCATTGGAAAAATAAACAACTGTGGGAACTAGGCACTCCCATTCGTTTCTTATTGGAGTGTGAATTGTTATAATCCCCAGTGAAGAAAAATTTGGTAACAATCAAAACTATAAACACCAAAATGGCATTCCCCTTGAACCAACTAAGAGCAATATTACTCATCATAACAACAAAAGTTTGGAAATAACATAAAAGTCCATCATCTATAGGAGACTAGTTAAATTAATTATAAAAATTATAGAATAATATACAATCGAATGTACTCTATGCAACTGTAGGAGGAGGGGAAAAAATGAAATAGAATGAGAAACTTCTGTAAACAGTTTTGGGAAATACAAAATATATAAATTGGGGGAAAATAAAACAAGGTACAGACAATGTGAAAAATATAGTATAAAGAGCAGCAAGTTTACATTTACTTGTACACACATAAGGAAATTCTGAAAGGAAACATAAAAAATTAACAAGAGTTGCTCATGTAATGGGGAGGTCAAATGTATTGATTGGACTAAAGTAGAGAGAAAAAGGAGACTTTTTTTCTGGAGGAAAAAAAAAGTTTATTTGTGTTATGCTTGTTTTTTTGTGTGTTTTTTTAGTTTTATTTTATTGTTTGAAGTATTACATATAGTACTACATATGTCTCCTTTTTCCCTTATTGTCTTACACTTTTTTGTCTTGTGGAGGGGCATACACATTTATTATCTGTTTGGAAAAAAATTAGCTAAAAACGATGCCACCAAAGGAATAGAACAGAGATTCCAGAAATTGACCCACACCATTATGGTCAGTTAATATTTGACAAAGGAGGCAAAAATATACAGGGGAGTAAATACAGTCTCTTCAATAAATGGTGTTGGGAAAACTGGACAGACATATGTAAAAAGATGAAACTAGACCACCAACATACACCATACACAAGAATAAACCCAAAATGGATAAGATACTTAAATATAAGTCATGAAACCATAAAAATCCTAGAAGAAAACATAGGCAGTGAAATCTCAGACATCTTACATAGCAGAATTTTTGCCAATCTGTCTCCTAGGGCAAGGGAAATAAAGGGAAAGAATAAATAAATGGGACTACATCAAACTAGCTTCTGCACAGCAAAAGAAACAGCCATCAAAATGAAAAGGCAACCCACTCTATTGAACATATTTGCCAATAATACACCTGATCAGGGGTTAATCTCCAAAATATATTAAGTCCTCATACAACTCAACAAAAGGAAGATAAACAATCCAATTTAAAAATGGGCAGAGGACCTGAATACACATTTCTCCAAAGAGGACATACAAACAGCCAAGAGACACACTAAAACATGCTCAAAGTCACTAATCATCAGACAAACGTAAATTAAATCACCAGATATCACCTCACACCTATCAGAATGGCTATCATCAATAAATCAACAAACAACAAGTGCCATCAAGGACCTGGGAATGCAAATTGGTGCAGCCACTATGGAAAACTATCAAGTTTCCTCAAAAAATTAAAAATGGAACTGCCATTTGACCCAGAGATCCCACTTCTGAGAATATATCCTGAAAACCCCAAAACACTAATCGGAAAGAACATATGCACCCCTATGTTCACAGCAGTGTTATTTATAATAGCTAAGATTTGGAAACAGCCCAAGTGCCCATCGGTGGATGAATGAATAAAAAAGCTGTGGGACATTTACGCAATGGAATACTATGCAGCTGTAAAAAAGAAGAATCTCTTACCCTTTGGGAAAGCATGGGTGGACCTGGAGAGTATCATGCTAAGTGAAACAAGCCAATCTGAGAAAGACAAACATCACATGATCTCACTTATTTGTGGAATCAAATGAACAAAATGAATTGACCAACAAAATAAGACTTGAAGCATGGAGACATGGAGCAGACTGACATACCTCTAGGTGGGGGTGGGGGGAAGAGAAAATATAAACCAAAGAACTTATATGCATAGCCCACCAACATGCACAATAGGGAAGTGAAGACCTGGAGCAGTGGGAAGGGGCTAGGCAGAGGTGGGTAAAGGGAGGGAAAATGGGAGACATCTGTAATACTGTCAACAACAATAATAATAAAAAAGATGCCAACTAGTATTCATAAGGTGTAAAAAGATAAACTTGGAAAAGTTACTTGAAATTGAATTATCTCCCTCTTTCATCTCCAATAGTACTGAAGTTTACTGTTATGAATCCCTGCTAACTAAACTATGAATTCTATGTATACCTGTTTTAACTATAAAGACCCCCAGTATTTGAAAATATTAGGTAAACCTTCACACACAAATAAAATCCATTTTCATTTTTCTCCAATTAGTTTAAAGTTCTCAATAATAGAGAAATTATGCATAAAGTAGTATGTCTTATGGTAAAATTATCCAGAGTTTCCACAATTTACTATTATTTTGCTGAAAATGCCATTTAGTAACAACTACTGAATTGTAATTTATAATGACTAAAAAAAATATTTTTTATATTAAAGTACCTTTGAAGCACAGACTTTATTGTTAACTATATAAAGTTTCTTCTATTTCTAATGATTTTCCGGAAATGAATGGCTTCAATGGGAGGAACTCGAGAAAAAAAATAAATCAATTCAAATCACTCTGCTTACAGAGTGTTTTGAGTTTCTGCAAAAATTTATTTTTTGTAGCAGAAGTTACTTAGCTGAGAAAGTGGTATCCAGGAGGTGTTGACAATGTGTGTATGACTGAAAATTAAGCAGTGTGGCAGAAACTGTGAGTCTCACTAATAGATTTGTGCAGTATTCCCCTTCCCCCCACTTATGCACAGTTTAGCTTTCCATGATTTCAGTTACCTGTGGTCAAGTTTGGTATGAAAATACTAAATGTTACGTTCCAGCCCAGCCAGCGTGGCTCAGTGGTTGAGAGGGGACCTATGAACCAGGAAGTCACAGTTCCATTCCCAGTCAGGGCACATGCCAGGGTAGCAGGCTTGAACACCAGTAGGGAGCGTGCGGCAGCCAATTGATGATTCTCTCTCATCATTGATGTTTCTATCTCTCTCTCCCTCTCCCTTTCTCTCTTAAATCAATTAAAACATGTTTTTTTTAAAAATGTTAAATTCCAGAAATAATTTATCAGGTTTAAGTTGTGTGCAGTTCTAGGTAGCATGATGAAATCTCCTGCTATCTAGCTCCATCCCGCCCAGGATATGAAACATCCCTTTGTTCAGTGTATTCACACTGCGTATGCTCCCCTCCCATTAGCCACTTAGTAGCCATCTAGGTAATCAGATTGACGATCACGGTATTATAGTACTTACGTTCAAGTAACCCTTACTTTACTTAATAATAGCACCAAAGTGCAAGAGTAGTGATGCTGGCAACTCAGATTTGGGAAGGAGAAGCTATAAAGTGATTCCTGTAAGGGAAAAGGTAAGTATGTAAAGGAGAAAACGTAGTACATATAAGGGAGGGACCCCAGGAGATGGAACTCTGATCTCTTGACAGGAGCACAGTTGGCTGCAGCGGACACCTCTGAGAACTCAAGACCAGACTGGGAATGGCAAAAGGCATTTGAGACCATGTCAAACTGGTGCTGCTCAAGTCATGCTGACAAGATAAAAGAAAGTCCCTTTTCTCCTTCTCCCTTTCTGTGCCACCTGTTAGAAAAAATTGGATGGTTTCTCAGAAATGTAACCTATCCTAGCCCCAGCATTACAAAAGACACTGTAGAAAGGGGGAGTAGGAGCAGAGTCAATGAGCCAATACCCAACATACTCCGCACCTTTGTCATCTCAGCATCTATTCACATCCTTTCTCACATTTTTTTTAATTCTATAGCAACAAATGCATGCTTCTGCATTTATTCAAACAAAAATACTCTCACCCTCTCCTGAAAAAAAGGGGAGACACAGGCATGAGCGTCAACATTACCTTCTTGATCTGTTGGTTACCTTAGTTCCTCTCAGTGGTTCTCAACCTTCTGGCCCTTTAAATACAGTTCCTCGTGTTGTGACCCAACCATAAAATTATTTTCGTTGCTACTTCATAACTTTAATGTTGCTACTGTTATGAATCTTAATGTAAATATCTGATATGCAGGATGGTCTTAGGCGACCCCTGTGAAAGGGTTGTTTGACCCCCAAAGGGGTTGCGACCCACAGGTTGAGAACCGCTGCTCTAGTGGTTCAGTCACAACCCCACCTTGGATGCTCTATTACAGAACATGAACGTAAAGACGCCAACCACCATCACCAATTCTTATTTAAAGTAATAGTGACATAAGAAGAAAGAGGAAAAGTATTATATGCAAAATTGTTAAAGTACTTGTTTCTATAACTAGCCAGAAGGGAGTTGATGATTATAACTATTTTTCTATTACCCATTGCATGCTCCTTTCATCTCAGCCAGTGTCTTTGCTGGTCATGGCTACTGAGCAAGTAGAGTACTTAAATCTTTATTTCTGAAGAACCCAATCCTTAGTAATTTGGTCTTTACTGAGATATTATAGTGCCATTAAATTTTGCTATTAAACATGGACACACTAAGAGGTAAGCCAGATAACCCACTGGTTCTAGATCTAGTGCTCTCTGACCTCATTGTATAGCACCAGACTACTCTCTGCTTGGTACTCAGGATTAATCACTTCAGCCAAGATACTACCCCCCTTGTTGTCGGTTAATTCAGTGATATGAAAAAATCAAAGTGACCAGGTGACAGTCTCAACTTTTGATTCAAGGGAACAGTTGCTGTGTCCCATGGTGGAAATACTCTTTAGTTCCTTGGGAACTGATATAACTACATCACAGAGTCCAAATGTCAGAGACAGAAAGAAAACTTTTGCAATTAGGTGTTATAGTGACAGGAGCCAGTCAGATTTATCCTTGATTCTCAGAGACTTACATTCTGACTTTGGGAGAAGCAGCACCGTATGTTTCAAAACATGCTGTAGGCTGCAGGAGAGTATCCCAGTCGGTGATGTTCATGGGAAGACCACTGAATGCTGTTCTGTCCTAATTCTTTTGGGGTGAAACAATGTTGTAGGTGACTTTATTATGGTGAATTTAGGTATTTTGTAAATCAATGAATGGTTCTACTGGCCAAAGCATTGCAGGCAGATAAAGCAAACCTATACCCAGAATAAATGTGAATTCCTCTGAGGTCGGAGTTCTGTCTCTTCCGTGCAGACAGAGATGAAAAGAGCCTGGGTCCTTGACTTCCTCCTTAGAGAAGAGCCACAGACCCAAAAACATCTGCTTTGGACATTGTGTGCAGGCCATAAGCTTTTATTGCATAAGCCGCTGAGATTTTGTTGTTACCTATAATAGCTTTTAGCCTATTTTGAGTAACTCAAGTGGGAAATTTCCTTTCAACAAGAAATTAAATAATTCCAAACACTCATGAAAGAATTAAAGACAGTTAATATACACAAAAACTTTATTATTTTTAATATATTATATTAATAAATAGACATATTTCTGTTTGATCTATTAACTTTTCTACCCTCATGTCTGAGATCATGAGGATAATTTTTTAAATTTTTATTACCACTATTATTTATTAATTTTACTATTATGATTACTATTTTCCTTCATTTTTTTCAAAATAATATTGCAAGTACCTCAAAAAGTTTTTGTCTTCACAAAAAGATATGTTTTATTAAAAAATCAGATCAAACTACAAATGAAATAAAAATTTTAATTACTAAAAAAAAATTAAAGTCAAGTTTTTATATCTCTATTCTTTTTTTCTTCTTATGTGTGGTGAAATTTAATTATTTTCTTATTATAATTCTGGTATTACCAAATGGTTTAAAAACTGAAAAGTTAACTGTGATTCCCAATATCACCTTACAAACTTAAAATATGATTACATCTTGAAAATTATTTTTTTGAAAAATTATTGTTACATGACTAGACTGTAAGGTGAAAAGAAGACTTGAGAATTCTCTTTTCCTGCTGTATCAATATATAAAAAATAAAAATAAAAACACAGAAAAATATTAAATGGTATGTGCAGCCCAAGCTCTGTTTGTTGTTTGGATGGCTTAGCATAAATATCTGTGAGAATTTTCCATACTAAGGCATGTCTTGAATAGTTATAGCAAAACAGTTCTAAATATGATTTAGAATTCACTTCAATCTACCTATATAAAAACCATGGGTGGTGTTCATCACGACCTGAACCGTCGCGACCAAGCGGAAGGAAGCCAGTCCTGCAGGGGTTGTCTTGGCAATGGCTGCGCCCTCCCCAGCTGTTTCCCGGAGCTGTTTCCGGCAAGGGCGGGGTTTGAGGCAGGATCCTGCCCTTGGAGCATGGACCCACTGAATCCTGGGTTGTTTTGCCAAGGGCTGCGCCCTCCCTAGCTGTTTCCCGTGTGGCCTGAGGGAAGAACCCACCCTCAGAGCACCAGGAGTGCCCAGCAGCAGCCAGTCCTGGGTTGCTGAGGTGGAGGCCATGGTGTGGTAGAACTCTGGGTCTGGCCCAACAGGGGGCATGCCAACCTTCAAACCAGACCCTGACAGTAGAAAGGAGGGAGCCCCATTCCTCACAGAATCTGCTGTTGGATAGCTTGCTGTCAGTGGCCTGCCAGCCAGGAACCCCATTCTCCTGCACCCCGGACCCTGACAGGAGGGAGGGTGGAGCCCCTTTCCTAACAGAATTGCTGTCAGGGGCCTGCCAGCTAGCAATCCTATTCACCTGCACCCTGGCCCCTGACAACAGGGAGGAGAGAATATGTTTAAAGACCAACTATTGGAACAAAGTACCTCTGAAGCCAAAAGAAGCCATTGCTGGCGACAGAATAGAGAGTTAGAAACATCGATGAGAGAGAATCTGCCTCCTGCACACTCCCCAATGGGGATGTGCCCGCAACCAAGGTACATGCCCTTGACTGGAATCAAACCCGGGACCCTTGAGTCCGCAGGCCGATGCTCTATCCACTGAGCCAAACTGGTTAAGGCAATTAATTCCCATTTAATGTGCATGAATTTCATGCACTGGGCTACTAGTATAGAAATAAAATGACTGTCTAGTGAATGAGAAAAAAAAGACTATTGTAATACAGAAAGTTTTAAATGACTCAGTAAGTCTTGTAAGGCAAAGACAAAATAACCCATTTCAAATATTACATTACGTTTTTCTTCCAAATTTATTTTATAGTATATCTAGGATGCCCCCCCCCCAAATGTATACATGCTTTGAATAATTATAAAAGCAGTGTTTATTTAAATACATTTGATTTTAAAATTGAGCTCCCAGCTATTAAAAGTGTTTATGCATTTTTGGGGGACATCCTGTATATTTAAGGTTTCTTCCATTCATCACTTTCATGATTTTTTCTATTAAGTATAAGATTTATCTTTTCCATCCTAGCATCCCAGTTTGCACAATGAGCATATGCTACATTTTCTCCCCTACTTTATGTTCCTGCCTTTGGGAAATGGTTTTCATTACCCCAAATGAATCTGATAAGACTATCTAGAAAAAGCACTGCTTCCACCATCAGAGACAAATTCATGATCCAAAAGTACCAACTGATAAACACTGGTAAGTGTGATCCTCTCAATGGACAGAACATCAGCCAGTTCATCTGGTAATTCACTTTGTGTAGAGAAGAGGTTCGAAGTAAGAGTATGGCTGGACTTTAGGCTGTGGTGAATGGTTCGGCCTTTTGATCAGAAGTCTAGAAGAAGCGTGATTGGAAGACAGGTCCAGTAGGTCTAGAAAAGATACATGTGTTCCAGGGGTGGGCAAACTTTTTGACTCGAGGGCCACAATGGGTTCTTAAACTGGACCGGAGGGCCGGAACAAAAGCATGGATGGAGTGTTTGTGTGAACTAATATAAATTCAAAGTAAACATCATTACATAAAAGGGTACGGTCTTTTTTTTTTTTTTTAGTTTTATTCATTTCAAATGGGCCAGATCCGGCCCGCGGGCCGTAGTTTGCCCACGACTGGTTTAGACCAATGGGAGTGGCCATGCAATGTGAACATCTTTGTATCGCGTGCTAACAACTCTCCCCACCCCATTTTATGCCATTTCTCATGAAAGCTACCAGATCATTTACAGTATACTGCAGAACTTCTCACTTTTTTCCATTGAACTGATTGTATCAGTGTGGTATTCATTAACATGTTCCTCCAAACCCATGTTTTCACATTAATTTGGCAGTAGATCCTGACTTGATTAGATTCAGCTTTGCTTCCCTCTCTCCCTCTCTCCCCCCCCTCTTTCTACAATAATAAACCACAGAGATATGTACTTTCTATCACATCTCATCAAGGAAAATAATATGATTGTCCCACTTTTATTTAGGTTAAGAGGGCTCAAATGTTGTCATCAGCCATTAACATTTCCTTCTGTAAATCTTTCACCTAATAGTTTTAACATGTATTATTTTATTATGTTCTACAAAATGGTGATATTGCAATTTTAGTATTTTTCCTGAATTTACTAGTTATGATTCTTCTATAAAGAAGAACATACATCACTTTGGGGTGGCATTCTGAAATACAGTCTAAATAGGAAAGAATAAATAAATGTGTGCTTTTTTATTTTATTATTATCATAATGAGTTTCTGTCCTAACAACCATCAAAGTTGACCCACAAGTTTTATTTTAAATATAATTTTGTAGTTAAGGATATATATATACATATATACAAATATACAAATATGTATATAAATGGTATATCATATATAGGGTGTGGAAAAAGTAGGTTTACTGTTGTTCATATAGAAAATAATACAATAATTAATAAGTAATAATATAAGAAAAATCTGTTTCATGCACTCAGAACTGTAAATCTACTTTTGCCTCAGCCTGTATATATCAGAGATTTTGATTTTTGCACTCACTTACTTTTTACTGCTCAGTTTGTTCTATCATTTGAAAATGGTGCTAGGAAATAATTTTTTAGAGATAAATAAAGGATAAATTTGTTATTATTTTACTAATTTATTTGATTTTATATTTCTACTAGAGGCCCATGCACCAGTGGGATCCCTCAGCCTGGCCTGCGGGGATTGGGCCAAAATCGTCGCGGTGCACAGATTCGTCCAGGGTATGTCCAGCTCATCTCGCCAGTCCCAAATGGCTGGACCCAGCAGCAAGCTAACCTACTGATCAGAGCGTCTGCCCCATGGTGGTCAGTGCATGTCATAGCAACTGGTTGAACGGTCGAACGGTTGGACACTTAGTATATTAGGCTTTTATTATATAGGCCTAGAGGCCCGAGGCACTGATTAGTGCACTGGTGGGGTCCCTCAGTCTGGCCTGCAGGGCTCGGGCCAAAACCGGCTCTCCAACATCCCTCGCTGGGTCCCGAATTGTGTCCGCTACATCTTAACCAGTCCCGGTCAGCCGGACCCCAGCAGCAAGCTAACCTACCGGTCAAAGCGTCTGCCCCCTGTTGGTCAGTGCATGTCATAGTGACGGTCAAATGGTCGAATGAATGGTTGGACACTTAGCATATTAGGTTTTTATTGTGTAGGATATTTTCTGCAGCTTTGAGAAATGATGTTTCCTAATGGCATAAATAGAATTATTTATTTGCTTTATATATCTATCTATCTATATCTATCAATATAAATGTATAAGTAATGTGTATACCGAATACTAAAATATTGATACCAATATTGCTACCAACAAGACCACTGGATACAACTTTGGGGTTTTATTTTCCTTAGGATATATCCACTAGGGATCTAGTGTCAAAACACTATGTTTTAAAGTTATTTGGAATAATTCTGGTCTGTGCAGTTATAGCACCAACCAGTTTTACACTTAGGTTGATTTATTTTACTTTATGATCAAATTTGTGACTTGGTTTGTTCTGTCATTCTTTGATTTATTATTTTTTTTCAAAAACATGTATGTGCCCTAGCCAGTTTGGCTTAGTGGATAGAGCATCAACCTGTGGACTGAAGGGTCCAAGGTTCAATAATGGTAAAGGACACATGCCCGGGTTGCTGGCTCAGTCCCCAGTGTGGAGAAATATCATTCTCTCCCTCTCTCTTCCTCTCTAAAATCAATAAAAATATATTAAATTTTTTAAAAAATATGTATGACATTTATACAATTTTCAGTTCAAAACTAGCTTCCATCCTGGGCTGACTCTCCTGTTCTCTCCATGTTCCTTAGGTAAAGCACTTTTATTCATTTTTTACTTTCTATTGTTTTGGATTTTGTATTCAAACCCAGGTAGTGTGTTTCCTTAGTCCATGCCCTTAAACAAAATAATAGAGTGAAACTGCTCCATCAGAAATTACAAAGTCCTTTTTGTTTTTTAAGGGTCGGGGTGGGGTGAAGTTGAAAATTATATACAGGGGTGGGCAAAAGTAGATTTACAGTTGTGAGTTCTCAAAACAGAGTTTATTCTTGTATTATCATTCATTCATTATTGTATTGTTTTCCATACAAACAACTGCAAACATACTTTTGCTCACCCCTGTATATTTGTAGCTAGTTCTTAAGATGTAAACTTGGAAAATATCATTCCACTGCTCTCCACAAGTCTCACCTTCTCCTTCACCACTACCCCCGGGACCCCCCTGCAATTTAAAACCACCAGGCAGCAGCTAAAAGCCTCTTTTATAGCTCTTTGTGTTCCAAAGCTTATAGCCTTAACCCAGATACCTACTTTATAGATTCATAGCATGCAAGCTTTGCAGATATTCTTTTGAAGTTTGCATTTATAAGCCTTTGTGTACCAGCCTCTGTGAATTTCCATGTGACCTGTCTGAACTTCTTGAAGACAGAGTGTGAACAAACATTATAAGCTTTTTGTGAAAGAGAATGTAGGCTCCATATAAAAGGTTTTTCCTAAATCCCATTATATCTCCTTGAACCATGCCTGTTCCTTCTCACAAATTTTCACTACCCTCAGTTACTATTACATGGCTCTCCTCTTCTACTTTAGCTTCCATTCCTCCCTGTGTCTCTGAATCTCTCAAAAAGTCTATACAGATACCTCAAGGCCCACTCAGCATAACAAAAGGCTGATTGATAGCAGATGGAATAGCTTTACAAACAAAAGTACCAAAGCTGGGTTGTTAGCCACTTTCTAACCACCTATTGTTCTTTATGACTGCCCTTGGGAGTCCTCAGTTTATCCAGTTACACTTCAAATTTCTTATGACCTTTGACCTAGTAACTTCTCTTCTGAGAATCTAGTCCAGTAGAGTAGTGCAAACTGGTATAACAAATAGTCCACAAAGATGTTCATTGCAAATTTTATATGAAAATGAAAGTTCATTTCTACCTAAGTATCCAGCAATAAGAGGATGATTAAATGATACTTATACTAGGCTATGAAGGATTACATATATAGGCTATATTATATTAGTTATATTATGCTATAAAGACAGACATCTTAATAACATAAAGACTCTTAGTAATAAAGTATAAATAAAGTGATATGTAAGGGAAATATATCAGTTATTCACAGTATTTTAAAAAATCATTAATAATGATAAACAGTGTTAAAATCTGTATTTTCCAAATTTTCACAAGTGGAGATATAGTACTTTCATTAGTAGCACACACACACACACACACACACACACACACACCCCACTGGAGTGTAAGCTTGTGAGCTGGATTTCCAAGCTTTTTATGTCTATAAGAGACTGATCTGAAGGACAATAGTCCACAGTGAAAAGACGGGGCTTATAGAGCCTCATAGTTTGAAGATGTGAGCTTCAAAGGACAGTTTTTAAATGAAGACAGACAAAGTCTAGATCTGGAAAAGATAATGAGAGAATGCAGCTGACATCTCCTGGCCTTATGGTAGCTGGGATCTAAGAGAAAGCATAGCACATCCTGGAGAAAGTGACAATGAAATTGGAGTTTTCAATAAAAATCAGGATTACCTTAAGGTAGCACTTCTGACACTGAAGTCATTCTAGATTTTTGCCATTTCTACTTTCTACATTTACTATTGTCTTTCCCAATATTTTTCTTTAAACCATCTCATCACCTCTGTCATTTTTGAAAAAAAATCAATGTGTAAAAACAACTGATATATATTTTCTAATATACATTAACATAAAATACAACTATTGAAATTTAAATATTTATCCAATGAACAGCTTAAAATTATCTTTGAGATATTACTTTAGAGCAAGAAGACAAAGATAACTTTCTCTAATAAGACTGAATATGCAGATAAGAATAATTAACAATGGAGTAAGTGCAAGGGTTTATCGGGGGTAGGTTGGTGTGGGCAGAGTAGATCTTCAAATGAGAGGACAGAGTACTATGCCAGAAGAAACTGCATTTTGGGTATGCTTAAGTATGAAAGATGAGAAGCATGAATTAAATTATTTGATCTTTAAGCATTCACCTTTGGTTAAAGTTATATTAAAAATGTGAATTCTAGAACAGGTGGCATGGACTCTGCAGGTATTGTGTTCTTGGAGCAGAGCAGGAAATGCCTTTGTGGCCTAATGGTACTAGAACATTGACTCCAGGTAGTAACTAAGCCCTGAGCTAGGTATTTTTTTAAATATATTTTATTGATTTTTTACAGAGAGGAAGGGAGAGGGATAGAGAGTTAGAAACATCGATGTGAGAGAAACATCAATCAGCTGCCTCCTGCACACACCCAACTGGGGATGTGCCCGCAACCAAGGCACATGCCCTTGACCGGAATTGAACCTGGGACCCTTCAGTCCGCAGGCCAACGCTCTGTCCACTGAGCCAAACCGGTTAGGGCCCTGAGCTAGGTATTAATCTCAGATTGTTGGCTAAAACTCCTCTCTGGTTTCAGAAGGTAAAAGCTACTTCATATTTTCTCCCAAGTTATAAACAAAACCAAACTTTCCTTTTAACATGTGCACTTAATTTTGTAAGGAAGAGAAGAGGAAGATTATGCCTGTTTTGAAAGTGAGTCAATGTGTCAGAAATTTAACACAAATGCCTGAGGTTTCTGATTTTCCATGTCTGAGGTGCTTTTTTACACATCTACTTAAAAGACATGGGAAGAAGAAGAAAATGAATAAAATTCTCTGCATTAAATAAAAATTATCTTTAAAGTCATTTATGAGATTTGAATCAGTAACCTAGATCACATCTCATCAAGGAATAACCAAATTAATAGGTATACCCCACAGTCCTTCAGCATGAGGGGATTAAAAAAATCAATAAATACTGATAACATACTAAAAAGAAAACAATAGAAATGCATAATTGCCTCTAGTGAAAGCCCTCAACCAATAATTTTAAGAATTCTAATATTTCCCAAATCACTTCCATTTCCTAACAGGGTACCAGTTTGGTGCTAGTTATGGCTTTAATATGAGCATCTATATATAGAAAAGCCCAGTGACTATTATGGTGGAATGACCAGAATGACCAGAAGACTGGTCGCTATGACGTGCACTGACCACCAGGAGGCAGACGCTCAATGCAGGAGCTGCCACCTGGTGGTCAGTGTGCTCCCACAGCAGGAGCGCCGCTCACCCACAAGCCAGGCTTATGGCTGGCTAGCGCAACGGCAGTGGCCAGTGGCGGGAGCCTCTCCTGCATCCGTGGCAGTGCTAAGGAGCGGAGAGCCAAGCGGTGAGCAGTGAGCAGGCAGGCAGTAAGGAGTGGCGAGCCAAGCAGTAAGGAGTGAGTAGGCGGGCAGTAAGGTGGGAGCAGGAGGGCAGTTAGGAGTGAGGGGTCCCGGATTGCAAGAGGGAAAGAGGGCACAGGCTGGGCTGAGGGACACCCCCACCACCACCCGCATAAATTTCACGCATCAGGCCTCTAGTCTCCCTATGAAATGCTACAAATAGGATCACATCTCTAGTCATTCCCACCCTGGCCCCTTCCTTTTTTTCTAATCCAGCTTTTCTCTCTTAAAGTGGTTGATGCTATCAATAAGTATTGCACTGAGCCTCTATGTTTTTCTGACTCAGGACACACTTATTCTTTCCTGAGACTGGTAAATCAGTCAAACCCACTGTATTGTGGCTGGGCCAGGTAATGATTTTTCTCAAGGCAGTGAAACTGTTAACACCCATCTCCATCTCAGTGACACGGCAAGGTTGAGGCTGCCTCTTCTCCTTTTTTATAAGCTTGAAACATTTCTATTTTACACTAATTCCTAACACCTCTGTTTATCCTCTTTTTCCCAAAGCTCAGGAAGAGTCTATGGAGTACTTGTCCACCACTAATGAGTTAATCAATTCCATCAGTCAGTTACCTAAGAAATATTTGTTTAATGAACCTCTGTTCTTTGTCAGTTCCTCTTCCAGGCACTGAAGATACAGAGGTAAACAAGACAGCAAAATTCCCTCCTCTCATGGAAATTATATTTCAGTAAGCAAATTAATAAAATAATATTCAATGATATGAAAAAATAAAACAGAATAGTGCCTGCTAATAAAGCAGTTACCATTATAATTATACTAGAGGCCCAGTGCACGAATTTGTGCATGGGTGGGGTCCAGCCAGCCTGGCCCCAATCAGGGCAGATTTGGGCTGGGCCTGTCAGGAGGAAGAGATGGCGGGAGGTTGGCTGGCCGGACCAGCTGGGGGAAGAGGCCGCGGGTGATTGGCCAGTGGACCATAACCCCAGTTGGGGTTGGGGAGCCGGTTGGAGATGGGGCCGGCCATGGGGAGGGGCTGTGGGTAGTGGGCCAGCTGGCCCAGTCCCTGAATGGGGTAGGTGGGAGGGTACCGATCAAGGGTCAGTGGCCTGGAAGAGGGGCCATGGGTGGTTGGCTGGCTGGGCCCTACCCCTGATCAGGGTGGGGGGCAATCTTGGGTGGGGCTGGGCAGGGGGAGGGGCTTCAGGAGATTGCCAGCCAGCCCCACCCCCTATTGGAGTGGGGGGAGTTATTCAGGGGTGTGGCTGGTGGGGGAGGGGCTGCAGGAGGTTGGCTGGCCAGATATGCCCCCTATTGGGATGGGGGTTGTGATCAGGGTGGGGTGGCCAGGGGGAAGGGCTGTGGCTGATTAGGGTGGTGGGGGCCCATCAGGGGCGTGGCCATCAGGGGGCAGGGGCTGCAGGAGGTTGGCTGCCCAGCCCTTCCCCCTATTGGGTTGAGGGGGTGTGATCAGGGGCAGGCTGATTGGGACACGGCTAGCCGGGGGAAAAGGAGGAGGTGTTTGGCCAGCAGGCCCTGCTATTGATCGGGGTGGGAGAGTCCGATCAGGTGCCAGTTGGCAGGGGGGAGGGGCCATGAGGTTGGCCACCGGCCCCACCCCCTGATCGGGTTGGTTCGCTGGCCACCGTGGGCATCATAGCAATCGGTTGTTAGGTCATTATGGCTGTTACGGTAGCTGTCTTTTTATATATATAGATCTATTTGATGTTCTATCCTAATAAAGTTAATATTCATTTCAATATCTATGAGTAGACAAAAAAATTAGGCACCAGAGACATAATCCCTTTACTTTGCCCATGTGTGAGGTCAGGTTTGTCTTCTCTATCTTCCTTATAGCTGAGCAGGGCATTTTTCTGGGTAACCAGAAGTCTTCCCCAAAGTTACTCTGGATTCAGTACTTGCAAGGCCTATTTCTGCTTGTTAGCTTTCCACTATCTGTAGATCCTAGGATTGCCTCTGTTGGTCAACACACTCCCTAGCCTATCTAATAAAGAGGGAATATGCTAATTGACCCTCAAGCCATCACAAAGATGACGGTGCCCATAGCCAATAAGGAGGGAATATGCTAATTTACTGTCCCGCCCTCAAAGATGGAGGTGCTCACAGCCAATAAGAAGGGAATATGCTAATTGTCTGCCCCAACCTCAAAGATGCCAGTGCCCACAGCCAATAAGGAGAGAATATGCTAATTGACTGCCACACCCTCAAAGATGGCAGTGCCCACAGCCACAAGATGGCAGCACCCAGTCCCCTCAGCCCCCCAGCCACCCAGGGCCGACTCGAGGTGCAAGAAAGCCTCAGATGGTGGCTTCCCAGGGCCGCCTGAGGCTCAGGGAACCAGGGCCAGCCGAGGCTTGTGTTGCTGGCAGTGGCAGCAGCAGAGGTGTGATGAGGGTGTTGCCTTCCCCTGATCACCGGGTCGCCTCCCACCCCTGAGGGTTCCCGGACTGTGAGAAGGGGCAGGCTGGGCTGAGGGACCCCCCCTCCAGTGCATGAATTTTCATGCACCAGGCCTCTAGTTTAGAAATAATCTTGTAATGGCAGGTTGCCACTAATTAGTCTTATTGTTTAAGGTCCAAACTCTCACTTCTTTTCATGCCACCCTTCCCCTTTTTTTCTGGTCTAAAATTTCCTCTTTTTAATGCTATTCCATTGGTACACATTCACCAACCCACATCTTTTATTTTTTATTTATTTATTTTTATTTATTTTTATTAATTTCAGAGAGGAAGGGAGAGGGAGAGATAGAAACATCAATGATGAGAGAGACTCATTGACCGGCTGCCTCCTGCATGCCCCCTATTGGGGATTGAGCCCACAACCTGGGCATGTGCCCTTGACCAGAGTAGAACCTGGGGCCCTTCAGTCACTGGCTGATGCTCTATCCACTGAGCCAAACAAGCTAGGGCCAACCAGCACCTTTTAAATAAATATTCTAAGAACAGAGAAGCAGGCAGTGTTATATAGTATCAGAGGCCTGGTTCACGACATTCGTGCACTAGGATGGATCCCTTAGCCCCACCTGTGACCTCTTGCAGTCCAGGACCTCTTGGGGGATGTCCGCCTGCTGACTTAGGCCCACTTATATACATTGATATTGGCATGATATTATTGATTAGTTTTCCCTTGATGTTTTTATTTCAAAATAGGTATGAGAAGGCAGGTAGTATGGAGGGATGAAAGAAAAACATTCAATCACAGAGGAGAAATTTGTCAAGCTTTTGTATTCTCATTTTTTATAGCTCTTAGAATACTTTCTACTCTTCACTT
This sequence comes from Myotis lucifugus, assembly GCF_000147115.1. NCBI lineage: Eukaryota > Metazoa > Chordata > Mammalia > Chiroptera > Vespertilionidae > Myotis > Myotis lucifugus. Next base: position 1,105,845 of record NW_005871212.1, on the reverse strand, counting down.
TCATTAACAAGCACAAGGAGATTTATCAGTGTCAATATTAATTTGTACCCAAATTCCTCTACTTATCCATTCCTTAATTTATCAAAATCATGATAGCTATGATGTAATTTATAAGATACTGCCAGGAATTCTTAACTGTAATTGTTAGATAACAAGAGAGAAAATGTTCCACTGGTGTCATATTTACAGTGAAGCTTCTTTTCACTTGTTCTCTATGTGGGAATAGTGGGCTGAATCACAATTGCTCTCCAGGTCAAATCAGTAGCACCTCCCCAAGATTCATTTTGTACTAAGGCCTGAGGGTTAGTAGGGAGCTCTGTAGATATAGCCCTGGTTGGGTTGAGGAGAAGCAAATCTGAGTTTGGGTTTAGAAGTCAAAATACATCTATTCTTCTTATGTACTGAAGCAACTTCAATTTTTCCTGAAAACTGTAATATAAAGGATTTTAAATTAAATAATTTTACTGTTGGCTTAAATGAGAAATTTTATGATGTGTTCCATTTCAATCCAAGGCAGCCAAAAAATGTTCACAGATAGAAAAACAGTTCTCAATTAAACAACAAAAACAAGGTAATATAAGTAATAACAAAAAAATGCAGGTAAACACAGTTTGTACCAAAATGCAACGTAACTACCATTTATTGCACCTGCCAATAGAAGGAAAGATATTTAATAAAAGATGGTGAATAGTAGAGTGAAGAGAATGGGTACAAGAGACTCATTCTTTGGCAGGTATACTTTCCTTTTTATACCATTTTTTGTGATGCTTTTCTTCTTTTTATACCATTTTAAAACCTTTCTTTTTTTCAGTCCTTCTAAAGCTCATGGATACTCTACATAAAACTTCAGTAAAGGTATAGTTCAGAAAAACAGTTTTAGGACAGAGGTATTCAGGGCAAAATAGAGCCAAAATGTGCATGGTACAAAATATTTGGCAATAGTCCAAGTTCACAATAGACCAAAAAATATCAAAGAAGATATTATTTCATTTATTTTTAGTATATCCAAACATAGTGTACAATTCAAATTTGTTCATATGATATTCTCTCACTAGACAATCTTGTGACAAGTAGGTTAGTGTGCCTTTGCCTGAAACCATAATGTTAAAACATCATCTAATGTACAAAAGTTATTTAAGTATATAACTTTTTTTAAAAAGTTGTAATACTGAGAAAAAAATAATTGTCTGAAAAATGAAATAACTTTTCAAGGATCTGAATGATGAAAGTACTTACCTGAATAGTCACTCTGTATGGTTAAGACTGTAGTTTTCTGCAGTCTTAACCATGATAGGTCATTTCCCTATCTGAAGCTGAAAAAGAAAAAAGACTCTTTCTTCATAGGGCTACTGAAGTGCCTCTGTTCAGATTCTTTGCTTTTGAAAATAGATACACATACTATGAGGCATGCTTTCATCCAAACTGTTAAACAAAAATTCTGCAAAGAAAAAAAAATCAACAAACAGAAATTGAGTTTGATAGGGTCAGCTATGTCTTATACCCCCATTTCATGGGAATATAGACTCAGCGACATCTGTTATTGAACCATAATTTAGGAAGACTCCTCCTACACTAATATACTGTTTGTGCTAGATATCTATATAACATTGAGTCTCATACTTAGGTAGAATTTTCCAAGACATAAGTAAGGCACTGGCAATTCATATTTGCAATTGAATTATTTTGCCAAATTCAAATGAAATTCTCTGTGCCTAAATTTCCTCACCTGTAAAATAGATATGTAATATGTATTTCCTTCATAGCAGGGATAAAATGAGGGAATAAACCAAAGTTTTTAGATCTGTGCTTGATGTATTACTGTCACACATCCTTTACCACCAAGAAAATACTTTATTTAACAAACCACCAGAAACTATCCTCCTTCCTTCCTTTCTTTTCTTTTTTTTGTGTGCCTTTGATCATATTTTTATTCAAAATTAAATCAGCTGTCCAAAGTGATTTGACTTTCATGGAATAAACAAATTTAAGTTTATGCCACTGGCTTCTATTCTTCTGTGGTGGGTTTCTTTTCTGCCGGCTTCTTCTTAGCTGCTGGTTTCTTGGTAGCTGCAGCCTCTTTCCCCACCAAAGGCTTCTTCTGCTTCTTGATGCCGACAGCCTTCTTTCCTTTCTTCCCGACCACAGGCTTTTGGCCTGGAACCCCCTTCTCATCTGATTTGGCTTCTAGTGCCGCTGCTGCTTTATCCACCAGAAGCTTGTGGTTCTTGGCAGGGTGAAGAATGGTGTTCCAGCACATGGTGTTTGCATATGGGTTTAGCTTCAACATGATCCTCAGGGTTTTCAGTGGATTCTTCTTCAGGACTCTGCGGTGAATCTTCTTGCATGGTGCTCGGAGGGCTCTTTGGGTTTCTGGGCTTTTCAAGATTCTACTAAGGTCTGTATTGAGCATCTCGTGCATGGGGAGGCTGTAGTTATTCTTGAGGGAAGCATCTCTACGCCAAGTGCCATCAGCTCATCTAACTTGCGGAAAGCACTTTCAGTTCAAATGCAGAAAAGGCCCACATGCCCTCCAGGTGCAAGTTTCAAAATGGTCAGTTTGCTGACATTAAGCAGAGTAACTCCAGGGATGTTTCTGAAGGCTTTGATGATACATACCTGTTGTCCTCATTATAGATGATGCAAGGTCCCCTGTGCTGGATACAACATTTCTGATTTTGCCCTTGCCAGCCCTCATTCGCTGAGAGGCATAGACCTTTTTTGTATCATTCCAGGCCTTAAGTTTCTTAAGAAGCAAAACTGCCTCTTTGGTTTTCTTGTAGCCTTTAACTTTATCTTCCACCACCAAAGGAAGTTCAGGAACTTCCTCAATACGGTAGCCTTTAGACATGACCAATGCTGGTAAGGCCTGAGCAGCTAGGACAGAGCAGATGGCATATTGTTTCTGTGTTGTGTTCACTCTGCGGTGCCAACGGCGCCAGGTTTTGGTCGATGCAAACATGTGGCCCCCACACACGTATTTCCAAAAGCACCCTGCCAGAACGATAAGTTCCACCACCTCGGACTCTGGGAATTCGAGCCACAGCTCTGCCAGTACTCCAGGACCCGGTACTGGTTTGATGCCCTGCCAATTCACTGACAGCATAGGGCTGTCTATTGTTTTTGCTCAAGTTGGTGTGAACGAAGTTCCCAATATCTGGTCGAATGTGAGCCTTGAACACAGCAGGCAAAGTGACATTTTTGCTAGGTGTTTCCCCCTTTTCGGAGTACAAAAATATCAGTGGAGGAGCACAGGCCATGGCAGGGAGAGGTGAAGGCCACTATCCTCCTTTTCTTAATAGTGGACAGTTTAAATGCCTGAGTTAAACTGAGTTTAGCCTCTACCTATAGCAGAACATGAGAGTTGATGGTAGACAAGAATGGGGAAAGAGATCAAAATTACTGGAGATTTTGCAAATATCCCTTAAGACATACCTCAGGCACCTCTTCAGTATTTGGGAAACTGAAGAGACTGATCAGCTTTAAAGTGAGACTATTTTATGAGTAAGTTTTGCTTCTGTCTATCACTATGGATTATTTGTGAAACTGGATTTTGGTCCTGGCGAGGCAGGGAGCATCTCTTGACCCTCACTAAACAGAGTGGCTGGTCTACAAATTATACCAATGGTTCTCAAACTATCATATCCAATGGCTCCCCTTTTTAAATTTATGTGTTGCCATAGGAGTTGGGAAGAAATTGTGAAGGAATATTTTTAGACTACAGAAGAAAGTAGCCATGGGGATCATACAAAAATATTTGTGGATTTACAATCAACTCAAGGAGCCCTAGCTGGTTTGGCTCAGTGGATGGAGTGTCAGCCTGTGGACTGAAGGGTCCCAGGTTTGATTCCCCGTCAGGGCACATGCCCAGGTTGTGGGCTTGATCCCCAGTGTGGGACATGCAGGAGGCAGCCAATCAGTGATTCTCTCTCATCATTGATGTTCCTATCTCTATCTCTCTCTCTCCCTTCCTCTCTGAAATCAATAAAAATATTTAAAAAGTAAAGTAAAATCAGCTCAAGGAGAAAGTTTGGGAATTCTTGAGTTTTATCCAATATGTATAATCATTAAATTTAAATTATACCTTAAGTAGATCTTCAGGGGATTTATTAACTTAGTTTCAATTAATTCTTTGTAGTTATTTTATTAACCATTTAAGTAAATTATAATGTAAGTAAAAATTGTATGAATCATAAAATTATAGCTTAATAATTTTTCACAAACTGTATAAAACCCTTATAATCACCATCCAGATCAAGAGGCAAGGTGGGCTGTTATCACACTCCCTAACAACCCACCTTGCCCTTTTCTAGTCACTATCTCCTCTCAATGGTAACCACTCATCTAGATACTAAGCCAGAGATTACTTTTGCATGTTTTTTTTAACTTTATAAAAGATATGGAATGCTACAATATATACTTTTTCTTATCTGACTTCTTCCACTCAACATGTTTTGAGATTTGTTGTGTGGTTGTAGTTATTTCATTCTCATCGCTGCGTAATTTTCCCTTATGTATATATACCCCCAATGTATTTATTTACCATTCTACTCTTTTTTTAATCATTCTTTATTGCTGAAAGTATTAGATATGTCCCTTTTTATTCCCCATTGACCCCCTCCAGCCTGCCCCTGCCTCCCAGCCCCTGACCTTAAGCACCTTATTGTCTGTGTCCATGGGTTAGGCATATATGCATACAAGGTCTTTGGTTGATTACAGACCACCCACCCACCCTCCCCCACCTTCCCTCTGAGATTCCACACTGTTCCATACTTCCATGTCTCTGGAACCACTCCATTCATCAGTTTATTTTGTTACTTAGATTCCACATATGAGTGCTATCATGTGATACTTCTCTTTCTCTGACTGGTAGCATGATATTCTCCAGGCCCCTCATGTTGTCTCAAAGGGTAAGATATTCTTATTTTTTACTGCTGCATAGTATTCCATGGTATAAATGTACCACAGCTTTTTATCCACTCATCTACTGATGGACACTTGAGCTGTTTCCAAATCTTAGCTATTATAATGTGTGCTGTTACAACCTAGGGGTGCATACATGCTTCAGGTCTCTTAGGATATATTACTAGAAGTGGGATCACTGAGTCAAATGGCAGTTACATATTTAATGTTTTGAGGAAACTCCATACTATTTTCCATAGTGGTTGCACAAGTCTACATTCCCATCAACAGTGTACTAGGGTTCCATTTTCTCCACATCCTTGCCAACACTTTTCATTTGTGATTTGTTGATGGTAGTCATTCTGACAGGTGTGAGATGGTACCTCATTGTCGTTTTGATTTGCATCTCTCGGATGATTAGTGACTTTGAGCATTTTTCATATGTCTCTTGGCTATTTGTATATTCTCTTTGGAGAAGTGTCTATATAGGTTTTTTTGCCCATTTTTTAATTGGATTGTTTGTCTTCCTTCTGTTAAGTTGTATGAGTTCCTTATATATTTTGGATATTAACCCTTTATCAGATGTATCATTGTCAAATATGTTCTCCCATACAGTGGGCTCTCTTTTCATTTTGTTGATGGTTGCTTTTAGTGTGCAGAGCGTTTTATTTTGATGTAGTCCCTTTTGTTTATTTTATCCTTGGTTTCCTTTGCCCTAGGAGATGTATCTGTAAACATTGCTATGAGAGTTGTCTGATATTTTGCTGCCTATGGCTTCTTCTAGGATTTTCATGGTTTCACGACTTACATTTAAGTCTTTTATCCATTTTGAGTTTATTCTTGTGTATGATGTAATTTGGTGGTCTAGTTTCATTTTTTTTTTTGGATGTACCTGTCTTATTTTTCCAACACCACTTATTGAAGAGACTCTCTTGACTCCATTGTATCCTCTTGCCTCCTTTGTCAAATATTAATTGAGCATAATAGCTTGGGTCAATTTCTGGGTTCTCTGTTCTGTTCCATTGATCTATATGCCTGTTTTGTGCTAGTACCAGGCTATTTTGATTACAGTGGCTTTGTAGTATAACTTGAAATCTGGAATTGTGATTCCTCCAACTTTGTTTTTCTTTCTCAAAATTGCTGCTGCTACTTGGGGTCTTTTTGATCTATATAAATTTTTGGAGTATTTGTTCTAGCTCTGGGAAATATGCCATTGGCATTTTAATGGGGATTGCATTGAATCTGTAGATTGCCTTGGGTAGCATGGTGGGCATTCTAATGATGTTGATTCTACCAATGCATGAACACGTTATATTCTTCCACTTGTTTATATCTCCTATCTCTTTTTTCAATGTCCTGTAGTTTTCTGAGTTCTTTTGCCTCCTTGGTTAAGTTTATTCTTAAGTATATTAATTTTTTGTTGCAATGGTAAATGGGATTGTTTATTTAGCTTCTCTTTCTGAGAATTCATTATTGTTGTATAAAAAAGCCTTTGATTTTTAGGTGTTGATTTTGTATTATGCAACATTGCCAAATTCATTTATTAAATCTAGCAGTTTTTTGGTGGAGTCTTTAGGGTTTTCTATGTACAATATCATGTCATCTGTGAATAATGAGTTTTACGTCCTCCTTCCCAATATGGATGCCTTTTATTTCTTTTTCTTTTTCTTTTTCTTTTTTTTGTCTGATCGCTGTGTCTAGAACTTCAGTACTATGTTGAATAGGAATGGTGAAAGTGGGCATCCCTGTCTTGTTCCTTTTCTTAGGGGAAATGGTTTTACTTTTTGCCCATTGAGTGTGAAGTTGGATGTAGGTTTGTCACATTTGGCCTTTATCATGTTGAGGTATGCTCCTTTTATTCACACTTTGCTGAGAGTTTTTTTATAAAAAATGGGTGTTGGATTTTGAAGGATGCTTTTTCTATATCTATTGATATGATCATGTGATTTTTGTCTTTCAATTTGTTTATGTGATGTATCATGTTTATTGATTTGTGAATATTGTACCAGCCTTGAATCCTTGGAATAAATCCCACTTAGTCATAGTATATGATCTTTTTAATATATTGCTAGATGCATACCATTCTACTCTTGATTGGCATTTGGAAAATTTCTAGTTTTGAATATTATGAATAGTGCCACTATGAATATTTGTGGTCTTTTTTTTTTTGTTTTGTTTTACACACACATTTCTGCTGGATATGCACTTAAGAATAGAAATATAGAATCAATTGTTCTTTTTTTAACTGCCAAAATTTGTTGGTCCATTTTACTAGCATGGAGAAACAGTGACATCTGGTGCGTGAAATAATAAATTTCAGGTCTTAGTGTATATTTGAAAACTTTTAAGGAATCTATTCTTAAAGGTAGTTTGTAATCTTATTCTAATAAGAATCATTATGTACAATCAGCTTATAGGTCCTATTTTTAATGTTAAAATTAACCTAAAATGTATTCACTTGGAACATTTAATTTAAGATAAATTTTTTAAAACATAAATAATTGATAAAACCAAGTAAATAGAAAAGATTAATAGATTTGTGGAAGAAATGCTATACTAACATGCACTAATGCCAGTATTTTTAAAGCAAATTGCTACCCTTAAAGTTGCTACACATGAAATATTTTTAGGGTTTGTAAAGTACAAAATTTCCTTTCTAACTTAAACCAGTAAAATCCAAACAAAATAAAATACAAATACACATAAGTAATATGTTTATAACATAATTAGAATGTATAATTAATTGATATGTAGGAATTTTATTGAATTTAGTTAAGGGCGCTCTCTGTCCCTTGGAAATGTTTCTAGCTCTCCTGAAAGAGCTACACTTTATTTCCATTATATCATATGATTAGGAAACACACATGTGTATAATACTTTATTTTTTGTTTGTATGTGATCTTTGTTGTCACAAAATAGGTGGAGTGGTTTAGGTATGTCTTTTAAGACATTGTTTGGATTTATAGCTACAGTTCCAGAAGGATAATATAGTTTTCTTCCCTGACACCATGAAGCTCATAAATCAAGGTTTATCACTCGGAAACTTAATGCTTTTCAACATTTATTCCACAAATGTTTATCATAAACTTTTATTTGCCAAGCATAGTGGAGTACTGGGTGAAGTTTCTCTTTCTCCCTCCTGCCCTCTCTGACCGACTCCATTCCTTTGCTTCTTTTGTTCCTTCCTTCTTTCTTTCCTCTATCTCTCCAACTATGAGAAAAACCTAAGTCACATGCTTACAAAAACAAATCACCTTGATAACTGGAGATGCTGAAGACACAGGAGAAACTTGGAGTGATTTATGAAACAGAGAAAGCAAAAAGTCAAGAATGAAGCCCACTAACTTCAGTTAGGAGAAAGAACCCCTTTTGAATTGTGTCAGGGGAAAAAGAAGAATGGGGGAGTGTAAAATAACAACAGAGTGGCAAGAAGTTGAGGAAAAATTGGCTACTAATTTCTGTGAAGCAATGACTGAGTTTATGTTCTGAAAGTGACATTGGAAGAGGTATCTTGCTAGTTGAAGAAAGTTTATGGTAGTAACTGTTGACAATGGTTGAAAGTGGAAGCAACTAGAATAAATAGACAGGATTTCTGACAACACTGAAGGCCCAGTTGAGGCAAAAGTTCTTTTTAAAAAAATATATTTTATTGATTTTTTTGACAGAGAGGAAGGGAGAGGGATAGAGAGTTAGAAACATCAATTAGAGAGAAACACTGATCAGCTGCCTCCTGCACACTCCTTACTGGGGATGTGCCCGTAACCAAGGTACATGCCCTTGACCAGAATCAAGCCTGGTACCCTTCAGTCTGCAGGCCGACGCTCTATCCACTGAGCCAAACTGGTTAGGTTGAGGCAAAAGTTCTTGAATGTTAATGGTGCTAATCATCAGCAATGCTCATCAAGCAAAGTTTAGTCAGAGAGGAGGGCAGGTGCATTAAGTTGGGTTGAGTTTTTTAAAGCCTATACATAATAAAAGATGAAGGGCCAGAGAGATAGTCTGGAAAATGATTATGAAAATATTTCATGGAGTTGATGTGGATCTAAAGATAAGGAGTGTTTTTCAGATGGATTTTGACAGAGAATATTGATGATTCTTAGGTACTTGGCAATTAGATGATGACAAAATATTATGGTAACAATGAAATAGGAGAGCTGGTAAGATGAGAGAGGTTAAGGTCAGAGGGAAATTATAAGTTTATAAGTTTAAGAAATATTTGCAGCGATGAGTGAGGTAGGAGTGTGTGGCAAATACAAAGCAAAGATGGAAGTCATTGAAAGTGAGAAAGTCAATAAAATGAGAGGCAAAGATATTAGATGGATATTGATAGATAACCAGAATAATTGCAGAACTTAAGAAAGTCAGAGTGACTTTAAAAAGCCTCTAATAAATGAGGGGCAGTGATCAGGATGTTAGTAAATGAGAGTAGTATTGGTGAGAACCAAAAGTAAGTGATTGAAAGACATTAATAATTTTCAATATAAGAAGATTAACTGATTAATAAGCCTATAAAACAATGTCCAACTTTATAATTAATAAAATATCTTTAAATTGAAAAAATGGGAAATAATTTATTTTGTCTATGAAATTAGCAGATATAAAATCATTGTCAAAGGTATAATGAAATAGACACTCTGGTAATGTGGATGCAAACTATTCAAACACTTACAAAAGCAATTTAGCAATATTTATTAAATATGTATCAATACCACCCAGCCATGACCTATTAGCCTGGAGGTCATGGTTTGATTCCAGGTCAGGGCATATGCCTGGGCTCGATCCCCGGTGTGGAGCATGCAGGAGGCAACCGATCAATGATTTCCTCTCATCATTGATGTTTCTATCCCTCTCTCCCTTCCTCTCTGAAATCAATAATATATATATTATACACACACACACACATATATAGTTTAAATTGTGATCCCTGAGAAAAGGAAAGCAAACTACTATGAGGTTTATAGTATATGTAGAAATAAATATATGACATATTATTGCAAAAAATAGGAGCAGTACCAACAATTTTATCACTGTTTCTTACATAATATGTAGTAACATAATATTAATTCAAGAAGACTGTGATTAATTAGGGATATATACTGTACATCCCTAGAGGAAACAGGCCGAAACCAAAAATAAATAAACAACAAAAATTAGCAAAATACTTCACAAAGCAGTATGAGCTAAATAGCCAATAGAAAGATAATATAAAATATTAAAAATTTTACTAACCCCAAAGCCAGAAAAGGAAGAAGAAAGAAGCAAAGAGCAAATACAATGCAAATAACATCATGGAGATTTGATCTCAATTACATGAATAATTGAATTCAGAGTTTGTCAGACTACATAAAAAAACAAACACCAACTATTTGCTTGCCTACAAATAGAACCACTATAAATATAATAGTAAAGACACATATGATATGAAAGAATGGAAAAATACACTATGCAAACACTAAGCGTATGGAAACTGGTATGCTCTCCAATGTCAGACAACATTGATTTCAAGACAACAAGTATAATTAGACATAAAAGGGTCATTTTATAATCACAAAATATTTATCAAGACATAACAATCCTAATGTGAATACACTCAATAATATTTTAAAATACACAAAGCAAAAATGGATAGAATTAATGAGGGCAATGGATAAATTCTGAAAGTTAGAGATTTTAATATTTCTCTCAGTGTATAATGAGTAAACAAAATATCAGTACAGATCATCATAGAAGGTTTAAAAAACACTATCAATCAACTTGACCTAAGTGGCATTTACAGAACACTATATCAAATAACTGCAAAATACTCACTCATTTCAAGAAAACATGAAACACTCACTAAGATAAATCACATGCTGAACCATAAAACATACACTATATTTATAAATTTCAAAATTTTGAAATCATATTTCCCATCCACAACCAAAATAAATTTTAAAAAGTAGTAAAACAACACAGATAATGTGATCCAAATTATGTTAAACAGTTAACCCTCCAAAACAGTACACTCTAAAGCTATAAAAATATTCACGTACATGTATAAAATATAACTGGCACAATATAGATCAAAGATGCATCTTAACAGAATGAGAGTGAAAAAGAGATTGAAGAGGAACATTCATGCTTTATTTATATGTATATTTTTATCATCAGGTTGTTTTTATTCCCTTATTACTTGTTGATACAATATGTCTTGTAAATAATAAATAAGTGAAAACAAGAGAGTCCATAAAATGTTTTGTTTGAAATAGCAGCATACTGAAGAAGGACCTGCCCTACCTCTATCAAAGAGGTTTAGATAGCTATGGTACTTGAGGTACAGTTATAGGAAGAAATAAAGTCCTAATAAAATAGAGTTCAATAACAGACATATTACATATGAGAATTAAGTAGATAATAAAGGTGGCATTTAAAATTGCCGGGCAAATAATGTAATCAATAAACGGTGTTAGAAAAATTACCTAAACACTTGAGGGAATCTTAGACACTGTTCCAGCTGTACTGTCCTTCACTCTCTATTTTGGGGCACATGGTTGGATTGTATTTCCTCACCATCTTGGAAGTTAGGTGTGGCTCTGTGACTTATTTTGGCCAATTCTTTCCTGCTGTTACAGTAGTAACTGAAGTCTATATTGAGACAGGACTTTGTCAGACTGGCTCTTTGAATGACACAATGAGCAGAATGCCCTCTACCTGACTGCGTGCGACAGAAAGCACTAGGGACAAGTACATTTTATTGTGTTTAGTCATTAGAGTTTGGGTGGGTTTGCTATTACACTATACAATGATTAGTGTAAAAATTGATCTCTAGAATTTTGGAGGCATTGTAATAGAAAACCCAAAATTTCTTGCATTGGCATAAAGGCTGGGAAGCAGGTGGGAAGAAAATTGTTATTTGATGTTGGAATATTTCTCCCTACTCTGCAGTAGCAAAACTTATCACAAAACTTTTGCTCAAAATGATGTGGATGACTAATTATGTATCTAATGAACTTTTTGTCCTAAGGGGAAAATATTGGAAAGCAGAGTGATAGTAACAGGCTTTGGCTAACACAGACTGAATCTGGCAAAATATTACAAGAAGGTTAGCTCCAATAGAAAATGCTACATTGCAAGCATAAACAAAAAAACACTATTATAGAAGCTAAGAATCTGTGAATTTGTAGGGATGGAAGAGGAAACTGCTCCTCAAAAAACACCATATTCACTGGAATGCTACTTAAAGAAACAAATGACTGATACTTGCAACAAAATGGAGAAAGTTCAAATGCATTAAACAAAATGAAAGAAGTTAGACTTAAAAGGCTACATATTCCATTTATACGAGTTTTTTGTAAAGGCAAAACTATAAGACTAGAAAACAGATCAGTGATTGCCAGAGACTGAGGTTAAGGAGAAGGCGCAGAGGAATTTTTTTGGGGGGAGGGTAATTGAACTTTATTTTTCTTGTGGTGGTGGTTATATGTCAGTATACATTTATTGAATATCATAGAGTTGTACATGAACAGGTTGGTAAGCCCAGGAGGAACCTTTTTTTAATGATTAAAAAGCTGAGCAGTTGTGGAGAGCATTTGGTGAACCTGGAAAGATGGGATAAATTAGCCTTCCTGAGAAGGAAATACACCTTTTCCTCAGAGATAAAAATAATAACTAATTCTTGAGCACTTATGGTGTGCCAACTAGAACCAATCTACTAAACACACTTATATAGAGAGCTATACTTTATCCTGAATCCTTACAACATCCTGTGGTGGAAGTATTGTTATTCCCATTTTCAGGATACTGATGATCAGAGAGATTAAATAATTTGCAGGAGATTGTTTAGCTAGGTACTATTGGACCCAGGCAGATCTGTCTGACTGTTAAGTCCTGGTAGCTATCTCTATATAATGCAGAGCATAGAATGAGTGATCAGAGAGATTTTCAGGTGGGAAAAGGAAGTTGAGTAAATTATAATCAAGAGACTCCATTATAGCAACATTATAAATTGGGCCATCTGTTGATTATGAGGGGATTAATGAGGTAAAGTCAAGTTGAAGCCTTGAGTAGAGTGGGGGAAATTAAAGGAGGTTGTGATGATTTTGACATTATTTGTTCTAGTCTTTGTCCTTAAACCTTTGGGATGAGATACCATTCCTTTCTCAGTTACATGACAAGGAAGAAATCCTGCAGCACTTTGCAGGAGACCCACAATAGTATTCATTCAGTGCAGATTATCATAAGAATGTGCAATTTGAGGCCCTCCTATTTTGCAAAGACCAATTCTAATCCATTCCCCAAGTCCCATTCATTTCTGTGTTCTGTTTATAAAGAGTATGTCACTGAAATTATTGTGTATTCCTGAGGGTGGGAGAGAAACTTTGAAGTGTAAAAAGAAATTCTAATTTGCAAATGAATGTCATACTGATCTCTGATGGATTGATTAACCTTGATTTCTCAACAAGTTTTTAGAATCTCAGAAAAGAACTGGAAAACATAAAGTGTAAAATCAAAACACTCATAACATTAATGAAACACAGGCTTGGCTCAGAAATATCTTTTCTATGAATATCACGCCGCTAAATTATAAAGTTCACATCAGTTTCCTTTTAAAAAGGAAGCCCTGGATATTTTCATGTTGGATTTGGTGGGTAACATTTAGTGTTGAAAGTATTAGGGAACTTTCATAAAGCAAAATTGAATTGATTCAAATATAGTCCATATGAAGAAATTTTAGAAATCATCTAGTTCAATTTCTTCATTTTGCTTGTTAGTAAAATAGCATGGATTCAATAATTTTATTTTAATTCATGAAAACTTGTTAATCAATTGCAGCATACCTGTAAGTAAATTTGTATTGCATTTATAGACTCCTTTATCATCCTTTCTTTTACTGTACCTACAAGGTGACAGACTAACAACATAAAAAGTAAAAGACAAAATTACACTAAATAGTAATGGAGGAAGGCATTTAACAATACTATTACATGCATTATATTTTTTGTTCTGAGGCAGAATAACTGGAAAGAACACTGGGTTAACAGAAGACAGAGTTCCAATCCACTCTTCAGGACTCACTTTCCTCATTTTATGTTCTTGGTTCCTCTAGTAAATAAAAATCCTACAGTTTTTGAAATTAAAATAAGTGGGGTTTTTGAGGGATAAATAGAACCTCTTCCTATAATTGGATGATTTTAAAACCCTGGATAATTATGGGATTTCTGTCCTGGAATATGTTTATAAAGCAAACAAACAGCCCTAGCCAGTTTGGCTCAGTGAATAGAGCGTCAGCTTACAGATTGAAGGATCCCGGGTGTGATTCTGGTCAAAGGCATATACCTCAGTTGCAGGCTCAATCCCAGGCCTAGGTTGGCCAGTGTGGGAGGCAACCATCTCTCACATCGATGTTTCTCTGTCTCTCCTCCTCTCTTCCACTCTCTAAAAATCAATGAAAAAATATCCTCAGGTGAGGATTAACATATATATTATATGAAAAACAAACAAACAACCATTAATCTTGAATAGCATTGAGATATTTGGAGAGAAATGTATGAGTCTGATAGTCTCTAGAGGCTTCTTATAGATCTATAGTCTTATGATTATGTCCCCAATGCAGTAGGTGAAATAAGTGCTCATCGTTGCAGATCTATAGATTCATGAAATCTTACTGCATTGCTATTGGTTCACACATGTGCCCTAGCATCACAGAGATGGCATCAAGACTGTAAGTAGATACACTTTTGAACTTTTATAAGAAAATAATTTAAGTAGAGCTGCATTGAATAGCAGAAAACGAGTATTTACTCTATCAGAGCTAGAGTATTGGTTATAAACGGAGTCCTGAAAACATAGTTAAAAGTTTTCAGAGATATCTTATAAAATGGAAAGAACTATCACAAAAGGGGGAGGAAATAAAATGAAACCCTTAAACATAAAAGAGTTTTTCTTTACACAGGAATGATAATGACAACACCACTGCTCTTTTACAGTCTCTCTGGGAGTTTTTCTCACCACAGCTGTTACAGAAGAATGAAAGCCTCAAGCCTTGGGAATGCTGCATTTTATTGTCTGTAGCTCTTCCATTAGGTCACACTGTTAAAGGCACAGCTCTTTCCTAAGGGAGATTTTTCCTGCTTCATAGCAGCCTCTTAAATTCTGCCTGCAGCTGCTCTGTTCCCTTCTTCTCCATGCAGACCAACCTCATTAAAACAGGGTAAAAATGGTTCCAATGGAATGTCTATCACTGTTGGCTTAACCGCTTATTATACATATTTAAAAATATATAGTTTCAATTTTTGGAAAATAAGAGAAACTGTCTTACAAGTTGTATCTGGACAACTCTAGGAATAAACAGACATGAAATAAGACTGCTAGCATTTGCACAGCACATATGCTTGGCTTCCTCTGTGATGGAGCACAGGAAAGGTACAAAGATGATGCCTCACTCCCTGAAGGATCAGAAAGGGAAACGCCCAATGTTCAAAGTTTATTTTCATTTACCTGCTAGTACTGGTATATGCCAAACAATGTCAAGATCCTCCCATAGTAGAACGAGGAGTAGAGAATATGGTGATCCTGCCCTCTTTTCAATTATTTGTATTTTTTCTTTTTTAGTTGTTCAGGAACCCAAGTTTTAAAAAATCATCTTACTTTCAGTGAAATATCAAAGGGAGTTTCCTCTAACAGAATGCTGACTCTTCCCCCTACAACTCAGTGATGCAATGTCATCTGATTTTTCCCTTCTTTTTTCTGCTTAAAATCTGGGCTCTTTGCCAAAACTTAGATCAAACTCACAGGTATTAAACTTAAAAATATGTATACATATTTTATTATATGAAAACCACCCCTGGCTAAAAATAATATATAGTAGACAGAGGCTTTCTTTGTATTTGAAGATGGGAACTGGAACATGTCCCCCAAATCCAAATCAATAGCAAACTACCTTTCCCGCGCCAAGCAGCTGTTGGACCAACTGACTGGGGCCTGGAGGGTATAGACAGGCTTTGGCTCTTCCAAGAACAGATGGAGAGAAATGAAAGACCCTTTGTCCTTCTGGTCTTAGAATGCCTCTGGAGATCAATGATGGAAAGCTAGGAGGTGTTGATCAAAATTATGTGGAGAGAGAGTTTGCCCTACAGAAACCAACAATTGCCCAGGAGGAAAGATGAGTGTTGCTGAGAAAACCTACTGGTCTCCGCCAGCTAGCAAGAATAGCCCAACAGGTGGTGCGTATCCTTACTAACACCAAGGCCTGGGAAATGATAGTTTTTTGCACATGGATGCAAGCAGAAAAAGTCTCCATGATGCATCTATTGGGACCCACAAACTGCTGTTTGGTATAAACTAGTCCCTTGCTATGCATAATGTTGTCCTTGCCCGCCCCCCCTAAAAATAAACAAAACACAATGGTATCACTGGTTGCTTAATAAAATGTAGAATCACAGGCCCCAACACAGATTTATGGAATTAGAACCAGGACTTTAATAAGATTTCCAGGTGACCATAGGCACATTAAAGCTTTAGTAGCCTGCAGATATAGAGACAGCTCCATTTCTCTTCACCCGTGGTATTATCACATTAAGGCAGATTAGAGGCTGGACCCAAACACCTCTGAGAAAATTAAGATTCCCACCCACGGTGGCTCTTAACTAAGGACTGCTGAAGGGTACTAATAAGCACATCAGGAGATAAATAACATTGTTGATATTGAGAAATTCGGTGTTTGAAATAAAAAGTTAATAGATTATTGTGAAAATATAATGGTCATTGTTAAGACTTGAATGAGTGGTCTTAAATATTAAATTAAAAAAAAATGCTTCAGAATGAAGTAAAAAACACCCACAAATGGAAATAATGAGGAAAATCATAAAAGAGAAAAATTCAAAAATCCTAAAAGTCAAATAACATTGGTTCTAGAGGAAGAAAAAAATGAGTGGACATAAGAGAAATTATTTAATTTCACAAGTAGTAGAAGAAAATGTCCTATTCTGAAGATAAATTGCAATCAGATTGACAGGATTTAGTAAATCCCGTGCAAAATTGAGAGGAAAAGACAGATCAGACATGTCATGATAAAGATCCCTGGATTCTAAGATTAATGAGAGCATTTTATAAACTGTAGATGGAAAAAAAAAGTTGCTTACTAAATAAAAGATTGACATTAAGCTCATCATTAGGAAGCTAATGGAGTCAGAGACATAGACCTCTGAAAGTATAGGTTGCAATTGTTAGGGAGGGAAAACATTTTATTCTACCCTTCTAGGTTCCTTGGCTGGTCAAATTAACATAAGATGGATAAATAAGAAAAAAATGAACTTCAATTGCATGGGGCTCCATAACATCATGAGGGGCCAAAGACAATCAGACAATTGAGATTTATATGCCATCCAGAGTTAAGGAAAAAGGAGTAGTAGGGGCCTGGGACTTCTAAGAGGAGAAAAGCAATTCATATAGAGATGAAAAAACAAGTGTTTGCCAAAAAAAAACAAAAAAAACAACCCAACAACAACTTGCTAGAGACATTGGGACACAGAAAAGACTTTGGACAAGCACTACATGCTAAGTTTCTACCAGTCTACCACAAAGAATATAATATTCTTTGTAGTTATCTCTGGTGATAGCTTTAACATATTTCATATTTCTTAGAAAGATATTTTTGCTATATATTCTAATATATATATATATATATATATATATATATATATATATATGAAACATGCAAATTGGCATCACTCCGCTACGCCCACCAGCCAATCAGAGTGACTATGCAAATTAACCCAACAAAGATGTCAGTTAATTTGCATATGCAGGCACGGAGGAAAGACTGAAGGCTCCAGCCAGAGTGAAGACTGAAGACTGAAGACTGAAGAGGCTTGGCTTCTCTGCTGCAACCGGACCAAAGGCCTGGGTACCAGGTACCGGAGAAAACCGGTGCCAGCAGCCAGGGGAAGGAAGGCCTATTGCGCAAATCTTCATGCTTTGGGCTTCTAATATATATATATATATATATATGCAAATTAGGCCAGGATGCCATAATGGGTCATGACCAGACAGGAGGAGGTTGCACGCGCAGGTGAGGTCGGGACCAGAGATGGAGACAGAAACAGGGGGCTGGTGAGCCTTCACACCCAGGCTCGGGCAGGCCCCCCGGAGCCGGAGCGGACATGGAGAGGGACAGGGGGGCTGGCCTGCAGCCTCCGCAGCCTAGCACAGGCCCGGAGAGGAGATGGCAGGCCCGCCTCCTGCAGAAGCAGCGCGGCTCTCTCCTGCCTCCCAAGGAATTGGCTCAGGTCCCTCCCGGCACCTGTGGGCGCCGGCGGCTCGCTTCCACCTCCCGCAGAAGCCACACAGCTCCCGTGGAAGCAGCACGGCTCCCCGCAGTGCGCTGTGGTTCCCGCCGGCTCCTGTGGAAGCTGCGGGCGGACTACTGTGCACGATGGGCTACTAGTATAATCATAATATGATAAAATTAGAAATAAATAATGAACTTAAAACTCTAATGATTTGGAGATTAAGGAATACATTCTTGAATAATTCTAAACTCAATGGTAAAATAAAAGTGTAATTATAAACTATACAGTATTACTGAGGAATACTGCAAAAATACTCAAGGGAACATATTAAGTCTTAAATGTCCTGGTAGTTAAAGATATAAAGAAAGGAAATTAGTATATGTCTCAGGCAACAAAATCAAAAGAAAATAGAAGGGCATGCATAAAGCTAAAGCCGAAATTAATAAAATGGAAAAATTATAACTAGAATAAATAAGTTCAAGAGCTGATTCTTGATAAGTCTAATAAAACAGGAAGATTTCTTAGAACTTTGATTAATACATTGCCAATGGATATATTTAATGGTTTGGAAGAAAATTTTAAATGTTTGGGAGAAAAATTTTAATCAAGATAGGAAACTCAAAATATATTGAAGAAAAGATAGACATATTTAGCTATCTAAACATTAAGACATAGTGCCTGAAAAAAGCATACCATACACAAAGTTGATATGCAAATTATAAATAATAAGACATTTGAAACATATGACAGATAAAAAACAATGTCTATACACAAAAACTCATAGAAATAAATCATAAGCAGATGGATATCCTATTAGAAAAATTATAAGTATTAAAATGCAGTTCATAAAGAAGCACATCTAAATGACTGCTAAACACTAAAAATGTGCTAAACATCTCTAATAGTAGAGAAAATGAAAATTAAAAAAACAATGAGCTATGTCATTTTATATCCAGCAGAATGGTAAAATTTAAAAAGTAGCACTAGTCACAAATATTGGTAAGCATGAGAAGAAAGTCATATACATTGTTGATAGGTACGTAAAAGGTCTAGACACTGGGCCTGATTCTGACTTTGCTGAACTCCCAGATGCCACTCTCTCAGGACTGGCTCTAGGGTCAGGGGACTTTGGAACAAATAAAGCCTTCTTTCACATCCTGTCCTCCCATGGGGGCTTCTGAAAATATGCCCCCAAAACCTCACTCCCCCAAACCACAGGGGAGTTTCATCCATTGGCAACAGATGGCCAGCCAGCCAAGAGTGAGGATGCTTCTGTGAACAACTTGAAAAACGTGAACCCTGCCTGCCAAAGCCAGCACAAAAAAGTCAGGAAGGTGAAGGCTAACCAAGACTCTAGGGCAGTGGTTCTCAACCTTGGCTGCACATTAGAATCACCTGGGAATCTTTTTAAAATCCTGATTTCTGAGCCTCCGGATTTTAAAAAGATTCCCAGGTGATTCTAATGTGCGGCCAAGGTTGAGAACCACTGCTCTAGGGAGTCAGGTGAGAAATGGGAGTTAGCCTCTCTGTCCTGGGAATTCTATCATGCATCCCTCTTTGTCTCCCCCATTCTAATACCTATGTGGGCAATTTGCTTCCTCCTCTCTGCTTTTCGCAGCCTCAGATGCTGCTGTTTCAGACCCAGGGTGGCAACAATACTTTCTCATTATTTCCTCTTTCTTTACCTAGCAGTTGCTGTTGCTGCTTTTTAGAACTCATATACTGAAGACCTATTGTGGGGGAGCACAGGAGACATGGTTGGAAAGTTTGTAAGGAGGAAATTCTGACTTAGGGGAGTTGGCTGAAGGCCGCCACCCCTAATTTTTCCTCGACCTTTCCAAATAAGTCTGTACATGTGGGGACCCTCAGATGTTTACTGGAATCCTTATGCTTAATCTTCAGGTGTCCTTGTTTAAAGGACACTGCAGACACATGTGTCCTCCCAAGATTACTTCCCCTACTGATTGTATCTAAAAGATAAACTTTATCCCAAACCGCTGTTACAATAAAAGCTTGAAGAGGCAGGTGAACGAGGCTGCCTGGTTCCTCTAGCCAGGCAGTCCCTTAGCCCTCTCTTTCGCAGAAACTGGTTTCAGAGTAATCATTCATCCATCGCTCAGGGTCTGCTGGTCAGCCCGGGCAACCTATCCTGAGCAGAAACCAGGATTAAACAACAAACCACACAGTAGAGCTGATAGTACCTAAATGCATTATCTTCTGTTCTGAACTTTTCCCTCAAATCCCAAACTCAAATATCCAAATGCCAGTTATTTGTTAGGCATCTTGAACTTCACAGGTTCAAAAATTGCAAATAAAATTGTAGATATCATCTCTCTACCTTCCAGCCTTTATTGTGACCCTTCCTAAATCATGACACTAGAAAACACCTAGTATCTTCTTCCAGACTCAGGGGCTTTGCACTGTCTGTTCTCTCCATCATGAAGGCTCTTCCTTCAGATCTGCACATTGTGGGGTCCTCTTCACCACCCAGGTCTCATTGCTAGTGTCTTATCCTCAGAAGGACCCTTCTGGACTAAACTCACTGAAGCAGCCCCTTCTCCATTATTATCTAGAAAAGGAAAATGGAGGGGCTTGTAACTTAGTTCAGTATCTGGTTAAAACTGTAATTTTACTTCCCCAGTCTGACTTGGGTGGAGCTGCAGAGCCTAACCCCAGGACCCCGCCACAGCTGACTTGGGCAGAACTGCGGGGACCCTCAGGGGCCCGCCACAGGAGGAGATATATAGGTCAGAGCCTCCCCACGAGTTCAGTTCAGGCTTTGGATCCGGAATTCCCCTGGACTAGCAGATCTGCAAAATAAAGGTTAAACTTTCCTCCCTCAGAGTGCTGGCTGGTCCTTCTCCCGTGCATTCTGCCACAACAATCTATTCCACTGTTTTATTTTATTCATAGTCCTTTCACTGTTTGAGTGTTTGTTATATTTACTTATTTACTCTCTGTCCCTCTTCACTATTTCCATGCGCTATTAGAGACATTTTCCCCTTTACCACGTATCTTTAGGCAACAGGAAAACACTGTGTGACACATAGTAGCTGCACAATAAGAATTTATTTTCTTCAACAAATGATTGAATCATACCATTTTAAAAGAAATCCAACACAACCAGTTGTTTTTTTAAACTGTAGAACATACCACTATTTCTTGTGTTGACCATTAAAAGAAATATTTGGTTTATAAAAAGGCTGTCCTATACAAATAGTGTGTATCTTTAATCCTTAGATTCAAATTAAGAGTGATAAAATGTGGCCCAGAGGATCTGAGCCCCACAGAGGAAAAAGCAGATTTACATTTGTTTCACTCTCACACTGTGGTTTCTCCAATTATAGCTTTAGCTTCATTTTATTCTGCCCTCCTGATAGATAAGATTTATTGAGATACCCAATTACAGAATTATCCCTGCTTTCTGATAGAAATCAGTTCACTGCAAAGCCTGACTTCCTTAGACCCTCTCCAAAATCACTCAACCACCATCTAAATCCTTTAATAAGTCCTTTCTGACAACCTCTTGCTGAGACACCCTAGGATTCCCCATGATGCCTATTCTCTCTTCAGGAAACCAGTAATAAACTCAACTTGTTCAATTACATGTGTTTTGGTTCTTTGGCTGTAGGACATGACATTGTAATACATGACTGCTTATTACACCTGGTGGCAATTGGTAAAATCTCATCTATACCCAGGTAACCCCACATAAAGGGAAATTCTAGAACTCTTTGTATTACTTGACATAGCAGTAATACATTACAACTAAGCAGAGAGCTGCAGCTGCCAAGATCTGCTGATGGAAATACTGCTTCCATTGTCTCCAAAAGACCAGCTTTGTGTCTGAGAGCAGTGGTGTTCAATCTATAATATGCATAAGAATCATCTGGAGATCCTGTTTAAAAAAATGCAGGGAAAGGGTTTGGAGGCTGGGTGAAAGAGTGAAGTGATTAAGCAAAGAAATAAAAAATAATAATAAAGACTCATGAACATAGACAACAATATGGTAATTACCAGAGGGAAAGGAGGGTGGGGGGTAGAAGAAGAGGGTAAAGGGGTTCAAATGGTGATGGATGGAACTTGACATGGGGTGGTAAACACACATTCCAATATACACATGATGTTTTGTAGAACTGTACTCCTAAAATCTATATAATTTTATTAACCAATGTCAACCCAATAAATTCAATAAGAAAAAGAATGTCATGAACCAGAAATATAATTAATCCAGCTCCGAGTAGCTGTGGTCTAATGCAAGATACAAATTAAGTAAAATAAATCACTCTTTAAAATGTAAAAAATAAAAATTTTAAAAAAGCAGGACTATTCAGTAGGTATGAGTGGGCTCTGACATTCTGTTTTCCTAATAAGCTTTAGGGTGATACTGAGGACTAAACTTCGAGGAGCAAGTTTTTAAAGGACCTAGAGGCTGCAGACTTGAGCTCCCATTCCCTTTTTCCTCAGGTAAGATGCTCAGATGACCACCAGATAGGTAAGATGTGGATTGTACCCTGAAATTATAAATTTTTGACCTTCCTTTTTATTTTGGGCCAAGAGGTAGAAAAAGATAGAAGCTTTGCATTCAAATTAAAAGCGTATCCATATGTTTGTGTTCCCAATCTTCAGGCACATCCAAAAGCAAAAAATATTTGAGATTAATGTATAACAAGATTTGTTATTCAATGTCTTTGTTTGGATTCCTCTGGAAGCAAACACTCAAAGATTTGAGAGCCAGTAGGGAGGTAGTCCCAGGAAACACCAGTAGGGAAGTGGGGAAGTGAAGCTGGAAAGAGAAGGAAGGCAATAGAGAGCAAATTTTACAACTGTGAGCAGCTGGAGCTTGAGTCCATCAGAGAACTCTGGGAGTATTGCAGATCATACCTTAGAATTGTCTCTAGAGGGAGAGGAGCACTCTTCATTGTTAGAAGCCTGCTTCTAGGGGAATGAACTCCTATCACATTTGTCTTGCCACGGTAAGTGGCATACTGTGCTACAAAGCCGAGTGGGGGGTACGGGGGGGGGGGTAGCAAATAAGAATTTGCACTTATTCACAGCAAGCAGCCTTCCGTTTAGAGGTGAGCACTGAAAAGATATGGGTGGGACATGGACAGCAAGTGCTCCCTGAGTAGCAGAGGCCTTTGCTAACACATAGGTGAAAAATAATTTATATATTATCCTCAAGAAACTGCAGATGTTTCTGATAAAGAAAAGAAAGTTCCTGTCACAAACAACCTTTTCCAGTGAGGGTTTATAGCAGGGCCTCCTGGGAGAGGCTAAGGCAACCTTTCAAATGGATGCAACCTTGCTCTTCTGGTAAAAGCGCTCTTTCCTTTATCATCATCAGCTGTAACTGCTATCTGATAATACTCACTCTGCAAATCTGACAAGGTGAACTCTAGGTGTTCTTAACAAGAAATCTATTGATCGCTTTTAGTTGGACAATTAACAGTATGATAATTCACACACAATTTTTTCCAGACTCCTTTTTCACTATCACAATTGAAGAGGCATATGGACTATGATTCTGTAATGATCCTATTAACCAACAGTTCTTTGAAATGATCCCTTAGGTCATTAATCTCCCACAAAGTAATCCTCCTAGATTGTTCTGCAAATGCCCTTGAGTCGTTTAACAGGATGGTGTGCTGCTCCCATTGGGCATATCCCACAGCCAGGCTTGTAGAGACTGACTTCAGTTCTCACCTCAATCTCACCTTATGCTCAGATGCTGAAGATATCAAAAAATGCAAGAAGAGGGGACCTAGGTCATGGGTGTCCAAAACAATGGTAAAGAGAAGGAAACAAAGGATCATTTTTCCCTATCTCCCCCACAATTCAGGTATTATACCTTAGACGTGTTCTATAGGGGTTAAATATCTCTTGGTGCTTGGTGCTAGGCCATTGTGTTCTACAAGCTATAGAGAGAATTAACCTGCAACACAGACTCACTACTACCCAACCTGGGGAAGCAGGACATATCACACAGCTGCTTACTACTGTGGAAGACCACAATCTCTTGAAGGTATTCCAATATCATGATAATGCACCTGGTGGGACATGTTCATGATCCAATCTCGGTTGGATGAGATGTTTACTCTTGAAGCAATTGAACATCCTATTTATCCAGATTCATGTGGCATAGTCTTTGTCCTAATTTCTGGATATCCTGTAGTTCCTGAGGGTAGAGGCGACAGATCTGAGTTGAGTCTATTCTTAGGAAGGTTCTCCTCTGTTCCAGAGGGTTATTCCATTGTTAAACTACTGTATTAACTTTCTGAATTGCCTTTTGTAGTCCCTAAGTCCTGACTGTCAGAGGGTAGATTCCTTGGTATTACCACTGATATTTATTCTTGGAAATATCTCTAGCAAAGCGAAAGGTTCATAGTGACATTCCAGGCCTAGTTTCATTCTTTTGAGGGAAGAGGTAAGGAAAAGTAAGGGGATTGGGTTGTTTTGGGGGAGAGGGAAGGACATCTGGCCACTCATACTTACAGAAACTTCTATGTCATAGATTTGATGCCAGGTTCTAGATCAGCCGTGGGCAAACTACGGCCCGCGGGCTGGATCCGGCCCATTTGAAATGAATAAAACTAAAAAAAAAAAGACCGTACCCTTTTATGTAATGATGTTTACTTTGAATTTATATTAGTTCACACAAACACTCCATCCATGCTTTTGTTCTGGCCCTCCGGTCCAGTTTAAGAACCCATTGTGGCCCTCGAGTCAAAAAGTTTGCCCACCCCTGTTCTAGATCCATAGCCACAGTGATGTCCATCAGCATACCTAGGCTATGTCACAGCTACTAGTTCTGTTGTTTTACTTGGTCCCTTAAACTCCAAAGTTTGCTACTTTTGATTTTTCCTCTGGGATAAAAATAATTATTAGTAAGAAATTAGGGAAGGGATCAATCCTTCAAGTGTCTCATATAGTCATAAGATTTCACAGCTTTGAAGCTCATGTTAAACACTTGGAGTGCGGGTGAATTTCCCGCCAAAATATAAGATGGCTCTGTCTTTTGGTTTTGTTCCATCCACCAAAAGGGTGGATTACAAACAAATATTTGGTAATACGCAGTTACAATCGGCCCGAGTTTACACGTTTCCCGCACTCCACCGCAAATCTATATGAACCGAGTTTTAAGACGCTCCCGCGGAGTACGCGCAATTCTCGCGAGCCGACTTAACTCGTTTCCCGCACTCCAAGTGTTAATGAGAAAGTTCCTGTTTTTGCAGCCTTAAATGATACTGATTTGTTAATTTTAACTCAAAAGATAGGTTGTCTGTTGTTCTTTACAACAGACTTTCTAGCACAAATGCTGAACTGAAGGTGTCTTACTCACTCCTGGTGTGAATTAAACTTCCAAATCCCTCTTATAATGTTCACTCATTTGGTTGACCTAGTCAACTATAGCCCTAGAGATTTCCATGAGCTAGTCCCAGCCATCTATACCACATCAACTACAGAAACTGAATCCTGAGAAATCCTTGTGCTTCTTTCCATTGCCCTGTGCTATGGGGTAAGAATGCTTCGTTCTCTATTGGTGCAATGTGGCTTATCAGTGCCCAGGACTGACCTGCTAGGACAGTGGTTCTCAACCTTCTGGCCCTTTAAATACAGTTCCTCATGTTGTGACCCAACCATAAAATTATTTTCGTTGCTACTTCATAACTGTAATGTTGCTACTGTTATGAATAGTAATGTAAATATCTGATATGCAGGATGGTCTTAGGCGACCCCTGTGAAAGGGTCGTTCGACCGCCAAAGGGGTCGCGACCCACAGGTTGAGAACCGCTGTGCTAGGATGTCAACTCCTGCACTGGATGGCCTTTCCCACTCCCATACTTTCACTTTCCCTATGCAGCTGGCTATGCAGCAAAGGGCTGACCCAAAGAATTCTTTATTTTCCCACCGAATACTGGTCAAAGACAGTTCTATCTACTTTAAGCCTGCTACTTCCATCCAGTTTCCTGAGCAGATTTTAATTTCAGACATTTACCCAACAGATGTAGATATTGTTCTCTTTGTTATGATTTTATTTTATTTTTTACATATGCAGCTGGCTCATGTTGTTCCCTTTACTTAAAGAGTGAGCCCAACTCATCTCCATCAGTTAAGATCCATTGTCAGGTCTTCAAGAACATCTATGTTTCCACCTTTTTCAACACAGCTTTATTTTTTCTTTGAAAACTGTCCTTCTCCAACTTAAAATATTGAAACTCAAGATGGCACTGGTAGGAAAAACATTATTAAAATATAATGCAACCTATTCTTTCATAGACAAAGATACTGCTGTTCAGAAAGTTGTGACTAAACAGATGGCAGACAGCTATTTAGTGGCAGAGACATAGGACCATGGGACAGACTGTGGAATCTCAGGGGGAAGGTGAGGGTGTGTGGGTGGGTAGGAAGAGATCAACCAAAGAACTTGTATGCATATATGCATAACTCATGAACACAGACATTAGGGGGTTGAAGGCCTGGGGTCCTGGGGCGGAGGGCAAGGACGGGCTAGAAGGGGTCAAAGTGTGTGTGGGGGGGAAGGGACATATGTAATATTTTCAACAATAAAGATTTAAAAATAAGTAAATACTGAATCCAATATACCAGATTTGTATCAAATGCTCTTTTCTCAAAGAGGGAAGTCTTGTAGGTTGTAAGCACCTTCCTGTTGGTCAATATATGCTACTTATTACATTTTGTCATTTATTTACCAATATTTGTTTCATTGTCTTATATTCCTTATGTGATTGTAAACACTTTCCAGGCAGATGTTGTGTCTCACTCATCTCCATATCCCCTTTATTATTAAGCACAATGCCCTGCCCTGGAAAATAATTGGTGCTTACTAAGGGTTTAACCAATAAACAATGCATGAACAAATGAGTGAATGCTCTTTCACTAACTGTGATAAGGCAATACAATTAAATTGGAAGAAGTAATGGGTGCTTTGGAATGCCAGTTGTTTTGTATGACGTTACTCCAACAGCTGGCTAATTTAAAAGTAGTATGAGTCAAACCAATGCTTTGTCATCACATAGACAAAAATTGGCTCATTAACTGAATTGTTCGCTTTCCAGTTTGTGGCGGTGAGATTATGTAGTTAGAAATTCATAGTGTTTTGTCTTTTTTCTAGATAAAGCGATGTTTAATTGAGTGATCTTGACCAAGTAAATTAAAATCCCCCTGGGCCTTCTCTCCATCTGCTAAACAGTGTAGTCAACTCTACCCGCTCATTGACACACAGGAAATTGCCATGCCAACATTTTTATAAAAGAGGATTTTATAGAGAGAGATAAAGGACCAAGTGGCCTAGTTCCTGTCTCCTCCCAAAGAAGATTCTGTAAATGAGTGATTTTATTCTAACTCATCAACCCGGCTTTGTGTTAGAGCTATGGCAATTTGTGAGGCATGAACTCCTCAACAGCATCCTTATTTTCACATCCTCATTGTTTGTTTGAATTACTAAGTAATGTGATTAAAAATAAAAATACTTTATAGGTTTTCTTAGGTTATTTGGTTTGTGTGGTTTCTTGGACTATAACACACACACACAGAGAGAAAGAGAGAGAGAGAGAGAGAGAGAGAGAGAGAGAGAGAGACTTGCCTGAACATCTATAAGTTCTTCGGTTATTGGATATTTTCTTTTGCCAGGAAAAAAAATAGAAAGAAAAAATCAATATTGACCTACTCTGACACATAATCTATTTTTGTGAGTTTTCAAAAGAGGAAGTTCTAAGTTCTAAAGGGAATCAACATATAACCCAAACACCTGACCTATTCACACATGATATACGTTGCTCCTTTCTCTTCACTCATTCTACCAAGTCTGCTGAGTCTCAGTTTTCTTAAGCTTTTTCTATCTATCTCTATTTCCTTCCTCCTTCAAATCATCATGTACATTACCACCAAGCCCATCTTCAAAAAACCTTCTTTGATCAAATCCTTCTCAATCATTTATTATTGACTACTGCAGGAGCTGGCAAACTTTGGCATGAGGACCTAATCCATTCTACTCTCTATTTTTTGTAAATGAAATTTTCTGTAACACAGACATTCTTATTCACCTACTTATTGCCTATGACTGTTGTTCTGCTGTAGCAGTTGAGTTGAGTAATTGCTCCAGACAACATATACCCCACAAAGCCTAAAATATCCACTATCTTGCCCTTTACAGAAAAAAAAGTTAGCTGACCTCTGGACAAGAGGATAAAAATGAAAAAAACTCTACAGCCTGGCATTTATGGCCTTTCATAAATGGTAGTTAGCAGGTGATCAATAAAAGCATAATCTAGGTACAAATTTATGTTGGAAACATCCTGTGTTATTAATTCCTAGCACAGTCTCCCAGCTCCAGCCATCTCCTGTCCCATTGGAGACAGTGCAGTGAGTTGTCAGGGCATGTACATAGCCTGAGTTCAAGTTGAAACTTCAGCATTTATTAACTGTGTGACTGACTTTTGTTTTATGAGCCCTGGTTTCCTCATTTGTAAAATGACTTCATGGGATTCTAAGAATACAATGAAGTAACACATCGAAAGTACCTAGTACAATGCCTGGAATATAATAGTTCATACTCAAGAAATACTATTGCATAGTTTCTTAATTAGTCCAGGAATGAGGATTGCCTGAAAGATATATTGGTCAATTCAGGCTGCCATAACTAAATACCACAGACTGGTTGCTTCAATAACAGAAATTTATTTCCTCATAGTTCTGGAGGCTGTAAAGTGTAAGCTCAAGGTGTTGGCTGCTGAAGCTCAAGGTTTCTGATGAAGGCTTTCTTCCCAACTTGCAGATGGCCACTTTCTTAATGTGCTCTCACATAGTGGAGGGAGAGTGATCTCTCCGGCATTTTTTTCTTATAAGGACACTAACTCTATGGGGTTGGAGACCCACCCTCATAATCTCATTTAACCTTAATTACCTCCTAATAGTCCCTGTCTCCAAATACAGTCACATTGCATTTATTGTTTCGATGTATGAATTTGAGGGGCTACAATTCAGTCCATAGCAGATGGCATAGATAGAGTGGTGGTTGATTTAAGATGAACCAATATTTGGTCCCCTCCAAAACACCCACTAAGCCATTTGATCCATCAAAAGGTTCTTGATATTTGTCTTATCCAATACATCATGCCAACCATCTTCCTAACCTCAAGAACACTTGAGCTGTTTTGACATTTTGCCTATTATGAATAACTCTGCTATGAACATTCACATGCAGGGTTTTGTATGGAACTATGGTTTTATTTCCCTTGGGTAGGATCTTAAAGTGG
The DNA here is from genome assembly GCF_000147115.1 of Myotis lucifugus. Taxonomy (NCBI): domain Eukaryota; kingdom Metazoa; phylum Chordata; class Mammalia; order Chiroptera; family Vespertilionidae; genus Myotis; species Myotis lucifugus. Next base: position 1,076,399 of record NW_005871212.1, on the reverse strand, counting down.
AATTACTGATTTGTATAAAAAAACTTATATTTAACTTTATATGAAACTGCTCTATTTTGTTTTTGATTTATACAAACGAGGGATAAGAGCAGCTACCTCTTTGACTTCCTTAAGTTGTGCAACCTGGGGTCAGTTTCTTATGTCCTCTACATCTGTCTCATCTATAAAATGGGAACACAAATAGACCTTGTATCATGAAACTGTTGTAAGAATTAAAGGTGTGATATGTAAAATACTTATAATGGTGCTTAATATGTGTGAGTATTAATTAAGATTAGCTGTGATTATGGAGTATGTTTAGATGATTGGAATTCCAAGTCAAATTCCTAACAAAAGCATTATATAAAACCATATTTAAAATATAATATAAAAATATAAAATAATTTATTATTTACTTCTTATAGTTTCTACAGTAAAATAATACTTGCAAAATCTTCCTAGATTTTTTTTAGTATTTTTCCTCCAAATCTTTCCATTCCATAGCTCACTTCGTATTTGATCTTTATTTAATTTTTCCTAAAACATTCACTTAGTTTTTATGTAAATGAACTGTTATAAAGACATTAGCTCTCATTCATTTTGCATTCATCTATTATATTTATGCTTCACCACTTTAAGCAATTATATGTCTCAAGTATTTGTGGAGATGAGTAACTTACTGAACATGAGTGTTCATGCACTGGAAATATTAGCAAGTTTTATGAAGTGAATGGATGTTTCCAGTAAATCTAATAGGTGATTGAATAGAACTTGGTAAAAACTTTTAACTCTACATGGCAATATATGGATTAATTTCTACTAATTGCAAAACTAAAAAAGAGAAAATAACAATACATGCTTAGCTTCACATTCTGCATAATATGAAGCAGAACTTGGCATATTTATTACATAAGATAAAATACATACATCAATACTTGTGGTAATTTTTCAAAGCCTACAAAAATATATTAAGATTTAAATGTTGAACACAAATAAATCTTGAGGAGGAAGCTGTGGCTCTAACCTATAGAATTATAGGTTAGTATTTTTCCTGCATGGCTGTACTTTTCTCTATTTATTAAAACTTATAATGTGGACAGCTTTGATAAATAGACAAAAAGTAAATAGAACTTCTGATTTCTCTTTCTGAGTTCCAACATGGAGGGAGCTTGAAAGTCTATAGTTTTTTACCTATAGCAAGAAAAAGCTAAATAAATAGAAAATCAACAACTTTCCTTGAAACCATAAAATAATTGAGACCACAGGACAAAGTGACACTGAAAATCTGTAAAGATAGATAAATTCAGAAAACCACAGTCAAGATCTTCCAACCTGAAATGGAAGCAACGGGAACCATAAACTGGTAGGACACTTAAATGATAATTGTGATGAATTGTTAGAGGTTGAGTGTAGATGCATAAAACCTGCGTATGAATTATTCATAATCATCCAAAACTGGCAAAAACAAGACGTCCTTCAATAGCTGAATGAATAAAAAAAATGTGTGTACACTATATAATGGAATGTTATTTAACAATAAATGAAAAGAAACTATCAAACCACAAAAAATACATGGATGAATCTGAACTGTATGTTGCTAAGTTGAAGAAGTCCATCTGAAAAGGCTACATACTGTATGAGTGTAATTATGACACTTGGAAAAGGCATAACTATAATGACAATAAAAATTCAGTGGCTTCCAGGGGTTTGGTGGTGGAGGGAATGGGTAAGTCACAGAGGACACATTTAGAGCAGTTAAACTATTTGTTATGAGACTATAATGTCTGATACATGACACTATGCTTCTGTCAAAACCCATAGAACTTTATATCATAAAAAGTGAACCTTAATGTACAGAACTATAATTTAAAAAATTAGGAGGTTAGGGTTTCCCAGTAAGAATTGCACACTGTGACAAGAGAATTTAACTCTATTACAAATGTATAAAATAACCTCATTGAATAGGGTGGGAAGGAAAGTTGCTGACATGAGTACTTTTGAAAATGAGTGGCTTCTGTAAGACTAACAGCAAAGGAAATTCACATAAGCACTGTACATTCTCAAGTTGACAAAAATGTTCCCAGGAGAGGATAGGCTGATAATTCTGAAACTTCGATACATGCCTACTGGACTTGAACATTAAGTAAATGTGGTGGGTAGTGGGAGCCAAATGTCTCACTAGTGGAATAGGGACATAGAGATAAGCAAGTGAAGGAGGCTAGAATGATCCGGTGGTAATGAAATGGAGACATCAGTATAAACTCTTATGTAGTTGATAGAGATGCACATGGTTACAAATAGAAAGGTTTATAGCTAAGTGTGTATATATGGGTTAGTCTCAGATACATTTCCTTGTTCTGTAGTTTGGGCCTAGAAGGAATGATTACCCCTAGGACCCTGATCTTTATTTCCATTTCTAGTTCCCAGTGAAATAAACTAGGGCTGTTTGGAGAAATGGTTGATTCTAAGACTGGAACAGGAAATATATATATGAAGATCCTGGAGAATCTACTAGTGCCAGAAAGAAAGGGTTTAAAAAAATAATGAGTACATGTCAATGAGACACAAGAGCCAATTGAAAGAGCTCTCAAATATTCAAACGACTAGCTATATATATAAAACCCTTATATACAAATAGACTGAGTAGCAGAACAACTGAACAACTGGTTGCTGTGATGTGCACTGACTACCATGGCGGCCATTGGCAGCAGGCGGTAGAGCACAGAACATAGCAGGTGTCGGCTGTGGCAGGACGGTGGAGCTGGTGAGCAGGGGCACCAGACCAAGGTGGGGCACCAATTTCTGTCATCAGGGCAAGCCTCTGGTGGTTACTGAAAATTCTTTGCTCCCACACTCCGCTCGCACCCGCTGCTCGCACCCGCTGTGTGTCGGTGGTGGCGGAGGGATCGGGGCTGCTGGCAGACAGGGGACCAGTAGCCATGGTGGGAGGGGCAGGGTGAGGTTGTGGAGGATGGGCCAAGACCCATCCCTGTGCCCACCACAGCCTTGCGGCCCACTGTTCCTTTCAAGGTGCACAAATTTGTGCACTGGGCCCCTAATACTGTTATAAATTTTGAAAAGTAAGTAGATAAAGATTTGGGGTATAAGAATAAAACAGTAATGTCCATGGTGCAGTTAGTACAAAATTGCCTGTTAGTCTCCCATGCTTTTGTAGGTGGACTGTCTATTTCTTTTGGGTATCCCAGTAGTCAAATCAGAGACTAAAGCAAGTTCTACAACTCCTAGTGTATATGAGCATATATAAAAGCCAAATTATTTGTTCAGAAAGACAGCTTTTCTTGAAAATGATATTCAAGAGACATTTCCTTCTTGGGTTTTCACAGCATCCTTGCAATAAATATAAAAAGTTGTAGTAATGTCTTTCACTATAGACAAGTTAATGGAAATTTTGTTTAATTAGATCCTTATTGCACATGTACCAGATAATGTTTATAGGTACTATAATTTTTACTTGTAGAAAACCTAAAATCATGACTTGTTTCTAAAGGGGGAGGTTTTGGTTATTTTGAATTCTTGAAATCATAGGTGGCAGAAATGGGTAAAAAATAAAAGATTTAAGCATGATTTCAAATTTTATTTATTCTTTATAATTCTGACTTTTTCCTGAAATTTAAGAAATTGACTTGCAAACAATACATATTTCCAATTTTAATCCTGATTTTTACATACATGTATATAATAAGGAATATGATCCCAGCTACTGACATTAATCCCTTCGTTTAATACAATGGCATTCTATTGTGGTCACAAATATCTGCTGCTCTCCAGTTACTCTCACAGTTTCACCTAAAAGCCAGAATGGTGCCCAGTCAGTGTGGTTCAGTGGTTGAGCATCAACTCATGAACCAGGAGGTCAAGTTTTGATCCCCAGGCAGGGCACGTGCCCTGGTTGTTGGCTCAGTCCCCAGTGGGTGGCATGTAGGAGGCAGCCAATCTATGGTTTTTCTCTCATCATTGATGTTTCTTTCTCTCTCTTCCTTTCCCTTCCTCTCTCTGAAATGAATCTATATATATAAAAGCCTAAGCGACTGTTTGACTATTCAACCGTTTGACTGTTCGACCAGTAGCTATGACACACACTGACCATCAGGGGGCAGACACTCAACGCACAGGCATGGAAACATGGAATAGACTGATGAATCTCAGAGGGAAGAGGGGAGGGGGGAGAGTGGGAAGAGATTAACCAAAGATCTTATATGCATACTAGAGACCCAGTGCATGGATTCGTGCACTGGTGGGTCCCTCAGCCTGGCCTGTGGTGATCAGACCAAAACCAGCAGTCCGACATCACCTGAGAGGTCCCAGATTGCAAGAGGGTGCAGGCCAGGCCAAGCGACCCCATTGGTGCACGAATCCATGCACCGTGCCTCTAGTAACAAAATAAAAGCTAGAATGGCTCCAGATTTATTTAGATAAGTTGTTTATGGGTTGAAAGGAATATATTTTCATCAACTCTGAAGTTGTTTTTCTAACTAAGATTGGCTTCACTTTCTAATCTCCTGGAGTGGTAGTACAAGGCTGTGAGATCGCACTGGAAGTGATCAATTGGTGCCCTGCAGTGCTCACTTCCACAAGAAGAGTGAGGAGCACAGGTGGGTGGCTTAGACAACATTAGGCCTAAACAGAAAACCAATCTATATTCACTCCATTGGGGATTGAAACTGGGAGGGCTAATTTGTTCCAAGTAGGAAAGAAATACTGCAGATTCCCTGCTGTGAGCTGTGTGGGTTCCTATCATTGAATTCATCCTAGGGCATCCCACAGAGGCTGACCTGGAATTGTTGTGGAATGAGACTACAAAGACAGATGTTTGTAGTCATACTCTGTGGAACTGCTTCCATCAAATGTCACATTTAAATTACAGTATGTTTTAATAGTCATTCAAGTACTGTTTCTACAAACAGAGCTGCTGCATAATTTGCAACACTTCCATTACTTATAACACTTTATCCCAAATGGGAGGCTATATCTAGGAAGTGATTGACAAGAGGACTGAGGCTCCTTTTCCTTGTGTTAAAAGACCAAGACCTATCTACTCTTTGCTGTGTAATTTAGTAGCCTATGATTATAATGATTGTCTTAGATCCAATTATTTTGTCAGGTATCAAGTAAACTCCAGTAAAACTGAACATTACCCTCTTGGTATTTGTCGGTAGGGTATTATTTAATTTAAGAGAGCTTTAGCAACTCCCCTTTCAAAGCTGCAGCAGATATTTTTACTGAGAAATAAATTTTTCAAAGTATGTCCTTCCCTTCATCAAACCTCTGTTATGGTGTGTTTCATTTCCAGGGGAATACATTTCTTCTAATATAATTGTGTCTTTAAAGTGTATTATAACTTGAGGGCATTCTTTTCTTATTTATTACCTAGGATCTGAAGAGGACAAGATAAAAATACCAGCTTAATCAGCAGAGTACTTATGTAAACCTAAATGTTTATATTTAAAACAGACCTTGTAGCCTGGCTGGCATGGCTCAATGGTTGAGTGTGGATCTACGAAAAAGGAGGTTGCTGTGCAATTCCTGGTCAGGGCACATGCCTGGGTTGCGGGCTCCATCCTGGGTAGGGGTCGTTCAGGAGGCCGCTGATCAATGATTCTCTCTCATTATTGATGTTTCCACCTCTCTCTCTTTACCTTCCTCTCTGAAATCAATAAAAAAAGAAAAGAAAAAGAAAGCAGATCCTTTAAACATTTGTATTGATCAGTAATAGTAAACCTCATGATACACTGATACAATAGGATGATATTGCTTTCACTTACATAGATACAAGGTGAAGCAGAACTTCAAATATAGAAGTGGTCATTAAGTAACTAGAGTGGAAAGAAAACAATAGTTGCAGAACTGAAAAGTTAATTGGGAAAAAGTTTCTATTGAGGGGGCACACGTTTACTTAAATTGCTATTATCCAATTCCAGATTCCATTGGGTCTGGCCCCTTTTAGAATATTTACCTCGCTTCTCGTTCCTATACCTTTTATCTTTTTCTCTCTGTCAGCTACTTCTATAAACATTCTTAAATAAACCTCAGTTCAAAAAGCAACTTCCTTTGAACCTCTTCAGTCTATTGTATAATAACTCTTCTTTCGTTCATTCACTTGTAAACATGGTAAAACCTTACTCATCTATCATTTATGATGCATTTTTTTTTGCAAACTGTCATTTGAAACTGTTTTTATTTCATTATTTATTATCCTCATATTGTCTGATCTTTTTAAATTATCTTTTGATAGGAACTCTGTGTCCTGTATGTACCTTGCTCCTGCTTACCACAGGCAATATCCCCTATGTTCATGGCTTCCTGGGTAACACTGTGATTTTTTCCTTACCAAGCTTTTTGTTCCTTTGTGAATGTTTTTCATCTTTCTTTGATGCCTCCTCTATGTCTGACCCTAAAGTTTGCTCTCCTAGCCTTCTTAATCTGTGGCATTGCTGAGTGATCCGCCCTATTACTAGGGTTGCTGATGAATCCAAAACCTAAACAGAGCAGACAAAGGAAAGTTAGACTAATTTAAGAAGAAAACCTGGACATTCTGGGTAATAAAAGTGAAAGGATAATTTTAGAAGGAATACTCAATAGATTTGATTACAATGTAGATTTACAGACTTTGGCTATTAAAGAAAATAACCCGACACACTGTAGAGGATGTAGAAGATAATGGAATTTCTTAAAATTAAGATCAAAGAGTCATCATAGTTTCTAGAGCTCAAAGATGTTCCCCCCTCTTCACTGGATGGAGCAGGAAGCTCTTGATCTATGGCTTCCCTGTGGTTTGTACTAAATAACAGAAACTGTCATCTTATTAAATTTTCTGGCTCTGGAGTTTGTGAAGTAGGGAGAAGGAACTAGAAAACAATAACAGACAATAACATCAGGATTTCTGAATCTGTCATAAAGTATGCTATTACAACATCTTACAGTGACAAAATGAGATGAGTATGCAGATGACTTAACAGTATTAAGGCTAACGGCCCAGCAGTCATTGCTGACTCACTGGGAGGCATAAGCTACACTGTTGAAAACAAAGCCTGAAAAAATTGCCTGAGTCAGAAGTGGGGTTCATGGGTTGGGTAGTAGTAACTTGTGGGACTTGCAGTGCAGCTTAAGGAGGGAGCCGGGGCTCAGTGAGAAAATCATACAGAGTATAATGTAACTCTTCATATTTTAAAAACAAAAGAATTTCATTGATTGAGTAAAGTCAATACAGACATAGTATTGAAATTCAGACTTCCGTTTTCTGGGCCATTGTACCAAGCAGCCTCTAAAAATAAGGAGGGTTAGGGAAATTTAAGGAAATCCTTTCTGTTTGAAAACCACTTTAACAATGCTTTGCTCCAACCAAATAAACACGAGGATTTATTAAACTAAATGCCTTAATTCACAGGGAAAGTGGTGAGCTATGAAGGGAGGCTGACGAATGTTTCCTTGATCTTTCTACTGTTCTGCTCCCGGAAACCTGTTCAGCATCGTTGACTGCTGGCACAACTTACCACTTTCAAAGTTCTCTAAATTTAGAGCTGAGATGCTCCGAAAATCATTCATCACACATAAGTGAATGGCCTGATTGTTGTTTCCAAAACATAGAAAATATTGGAAAAGAACAGGAACACAAACTTTCTCTGAAGTGTGTAGTGTCTTTGCTGTGTGGGCCTCCACAGTAAAGGGGGGTATTTGGCTTCTGTTTTAGATAAACCCATAGCTCATTTCCATTTGATTTTTTTCCCAGTGGGATTATTCCATTGCAGACTTCCCTTTCTCATTTAGTTTGATTATTAGCAATTTAGAAATATCTACAAATGTTGCAAATGATCCAATTTAATTAAAAATACAATATAGATGAGAGGCATATATTGAATTAGATTTTGCAATAAAGGTAGTCCAACTTTAAATGAGAAAGGCCCAATTCATACATAGCCCATGAATAAATGGGTTCTTATCCCTTTTGGTCCATCCTCCCAGCACTGGAAATCACTGGATGGGTGCCGTACAAGTACTTGGTTCTTAAAGGTACAGGCCATGTTGATTGGGTTTTGTTAGATGTTCTTGACTTCATTTTATTATGTCACCTGAAATTCCTATACTTAGAATATTTGAGCTCAAAAAAGAATACTCTAATAAAATTGCCACCTTTCTGGAAATTGTAAATGGCTTTTAGGCATTTTATGTTAGTATGGATTTATTGAATTGGGTTGTTTTCATCCTAAAATCATCCAGCCCTTGACAATATGAGTTTTGGTCGCAGAAAGGAAAGCAAATCATTTAAAAACAGAACACTTGGGCTGCTGTGGACCAGGCATGGGTGGGCAACATTGTAGGGCAGGAAGGACATTGAAGATAAATTTGATGAATTAAAAGGAAAGAGATTTTTAAAAGACCTGTTCTGTTTTCTTTGTGGGCGTGCGCGCGCGCGCACACACACACACACACACACACACACGCACACACACACACGCAGAGGATAAATTCAAGACCTCTGTTTTACCAGGAACTAGAACTCAGGGAATACCAATAACACTATAACAATGAGCTGGTTTTTGTCTTAAACAACTTTTATGGACTGGTCTAGAACATCTTTGTGAATTTCAAATTACAGACAAAAATAATGAGCCTTTGCAATCTAATTGGATTATAAATTTTGGAGTCTCTCGGCAGCAATAAATAAAAGGGGAGGCTCTTGGATAATATTGTATATAATAAAATTATTTTATAGTTTCATACCCCAGAAGGGTTTTTCTCTCTTGAAGGACTGGAAAGTTTCCTTTAATCAGATAAGAATTTTATAACTCTTTTGTTTTGATCTTTAATAAATTCAAATCTGAGGCCTAATCATATTAACAAAACTGGCTCTTGCATTGGCTTTTACGCCACTCATTTCTTTTAATTACTTTGACTTTCAATTTCTAATAAAGCAACTTAATTATAAGCTGCCTTAACTCTTTTAAAAAATATGGTATCTAAGAGAAGAGGAAGAAGAAACTGAATGCTAGTATGAGCATATGCTACATGTTATACATGTATTACCTCTGTTATTCTTCCCAACAGCCCATGACATAGATCTTATTATCCCACTTTCATGAATGAAGCTGGGTTCAAACAGATCTGGAGTGACAGTATTAATATTCAGACTTCTCTCTATATAACCACTTTATTGAATGAGCGATATTCTGAGAGGTTATAATCAGGACACAGATTTTTGTTCCTTCCATGTTTGCATCCGAAAAAAATTCCTTGTGTCTCCCCATCACTTGATCAGGAAATCGTACAATTTTCAAGTCACTTTCAGCTTAAGGATATGTTTGATTTCCAGGTATTACCAAGTCAAATCCTTTTTAATGAATCTTCAAACATCCGTCCAATTCTAAATTTTCCCCAGGTCTCCGCCAAGGTTTGAGCTGGGCATCAGAGATCAGAAGTGACAAAGCTGCCTTAGGCTTTTAGCTCCTTCTCTCCACTTACTTGGTAGTTGGATGCTTCGGAGTCAGGGTCGGGGGTTAGGGGGTGTGGAGAGGGATGGTGATAGGAGGAAAAAGCAATGTCTCTTTTGCAGAAGGGCTCTAGTGATTCATATCTCGGTGTCCTCTTGGATGGTAAACTTCCAAATGCTGGCGGACACAGGAGCTTCACTTCCTGGCTGACTTCTTGCACTCCACTTCCCCCACAGTGAGAAACATTTTCTGCTTCTTCCTGTGGCGTGCCCTTCTGGCTGGGGCCCATCCATATGTTTTGAACTCTACCTCCTGAGTAATCCATTTTGCATGAAGGAAGGCAAACTTGTCTCACTAAACAAGTTATGTGTAGAGTGCTCCCCACCGCTGCCCTCTCGACTTGCCTTGCCATCAAATCAGTTTAAGCACTTTCCCTCCAGAACTCCACGGATGAGAGGCAGGGACCTGTCTCCATGTTTGTCTAGGTCCCGGGGTTATGCCAGGTTCTCTCTCTAGTCAGCTGGGGAGTGAGATTCCCAGTGTTCCCTTTTAGAGACATGTAATGTTTTCGCCATTTAAAAAATTTCTTCTCACTTATCTTGAGGGCGAGGGTGGGAATGGTGTGGAGGCATACTCCATCAAGGCCAATAACACTTTTCTTTTTTTTAATACAGAGGATATGTTTATTGATTTTAGAGAGGAAGGTAGAGAGAGAGAAAACATCAATGTGAGAGAAACATCGATCAGTTGCCTCCCATAGGCCTGGGGATTGAACCCACAGCCTCGGTATGTGCCCTGACAGGGAATGGAACCTGAAAACTTTCGGTGTATAGGATGATGCTCAAAGCAACTGAACCACCCTGCCAGGGCGAGGCTGATAACGTTTACCATGATAAACCTCTTTCATGAACTAGTTTTCCAGGAAGTTGCTGCAGTGATTTTGCTGCCTTAAGTTATAGTCCATATGGGTGTGTGTAACACTTTCCTTTAGAATGTAGGGAATATCTCTATCCATTTTTCTCAGTCTTTGGGCTTCAGCTGAAATTTAGAGGCAATAGGACAAGACTTTGCAAAATTGTTAATAGGCTTCATGATGATTTCATTGTAACAGGCTATTTCCCCAATTTTAACTTAAATGGATCTACTCACATTCTTCAAATGCCCCCCCATAACACGACAATGAATGTTAATGTAATGTGTAAAGTGAACAGACCTTATATCGTGAGATTCTTTTCTTCCTGTTGTCATTTATGAATACCAAAGACATGTTTTCTGCTACACATTTAATAATGAACAGTGGCTATAGATTGTCAAAATGTCAATATTTGCCAAACCAAAAAAAAATATTGTTAATAATTGCAAGCAAACATTAAGGACTTTACAACTTAATTCTGCTTTCTTTTCAACATGGCCATTAGTTGGCCAGTCTTAAAAACGTTCTGCAAAGAATCGCTCTTTGAAAAAAAGGTGTAGATCTTATTTTTGGCCTTAGTGCTACAAAGCTGTGTGAACTTGGCAAATATGTTAATCTCTCTTCCACTCGGGGTTCTTATAATTAAAGACTCATGCTAGTAATCTCCATAGCCACGAAAGGTTAACCGTGCACATAGTGCTTAGATGAACCATTTCAATGAAGCACTGAAATCTTTCTAAATAAAGCCAGGGTCACTGAAGCTGCTGACTACAAAATAACCCCTGACTGGTAATATGTCTGGACAAGCCATTATCCAGGAGGGGTGGATTTGATTTCAGTAAAGTGAAGTGCTAATCTAAGCAGTTCGCTCCTCAGAGTTTTCAGAGACTTAAAGGCAATTACAGAGCATGTTATTTCTTTTCTTTATTTTAAAAAAAATATTTTTATTGATTTTTAGAGAGAGAAGAAGGCAGAGAGAAAGAAACATTGATCAGCTGCACCCCACTGGGGATCAAGCAGCCAACCTGGGCATGTACCCTGACTTGTGACTGAACCAGCAACCAACAACTTTCGGTGCATGGGACAACACCCAACCCATTGAGCCACACTGACCAGGGCACATGTTATTTCTTAAACTGTGTGTGTGTTCACAAATTAATAAATAGTATTCTGGCATTTTCACAAGTAATAAACTAATATATATATTTAAAATGTGGATGAATATAGATTAGTTCCAGAATAAAAAATCAAACTCCTTGGCATAAATTATTAGGACGTCTTACGATCTGACTTCCACTAATCTCTTCAGTCTTGTCTCTTGCCTTGCCCTAACTCAAACTCTATCCTTTCATTATATTCAGCTACTTGTTCTTGCTTGGAAACACCAGCATGTTGTAGGCCTCCATAGTTTGTCACAGGCTGCTCCCATGTTCTTCTGTTCTAGTTATCTTCTGCTTTATAATAAGTTATGCCAACACTTGGGGGTAGTCCTGGAGTTGATGGCACTTAGCTAGGTGGTTCTTACTGAGGGAGGTCTCTCATGTGGACATAATCAGATGGTGGCTGGAACTGGGATTGTCTGAGACTTGTTAACTCACATGTAGGCTCCTAGACTTGAATGACTCAAACAACTGAAATCTGAAACAGCGGTCTCCTTGGGCACCTCTCTTTATGTGTTTTCTTGAAATGGTCTCTTCAGCATGGTAGCTTCAGGAGAGTTAGACTTCTGCAGGATGGCTTGGGCCTTCAAAAAGATGGTTATCAACAGAACAAGAGAGTCACATGGGAGCTATATCTTCTTTTATGACTAGCCTTGAAAGGCATACAGTGTTACTTCTGCTGCATTCTACTCATTAGAAGTAATGACAACCCATGTTCAAGAGGAGGGGAATTAGACTTCATTTCTTGGTGGAAGGAGTGTCAAAGAATGTGTGGACATGTTTCTAGATCACCACACACACATGGAAAAACTGTTACCTTTCAAGACTCAGCACAACAGACATCATTATGAGGCCTTTGGACGATATTCCCATTCCACCTTACTTTTTCCTGTCTCAAATTGACCATTTGCTCCATTGTACTTCTAATCTTCCTGTGCCTGCTTCTATTATCACATGTATGCTATCTTTTTTGTTTCTATATTAGTTTATGTTTATCTGACCTATTAAAACATACATATCTTAAAGGCAAGAAACATTTCTATATCCTCTTCTTTAGCCCCGTGCCTGAAAAAAGGGAGGTGTGTTCATTGAAAAACTAATGAATTAAATAGAAAATCAATTAAAAAATGTGAGGGTATATATGAAGCTTATTGACATTAGAACATTAATTTCTTACAGGACAGATTTACTTTTTAAAATAATATTAAATTATTTTTTCCAATGCTAAAAACATTAAGCTTTGGGCATTGTGAAAATTACAATTTGCTTACTACTTTGTCCATGTTGAGCAACAAGTGACTGGAAGTCCTGAACTTATCTGTTGTCCTTGCTAGAATTATAACCATTGAAAACAAAGTGTCATGGTCCAGATTAAGAGCTCATACTCTTTGTTTGGAGGCACTGAAAAAAATTAGAGAATAATGTAGAATGCATTCATCATTTTTCTCTCAGAACTTCAGTCTATGTTAAGCTTGTAGATCCTCTATACCGATTACTATGAGAGCCATCAAAGGTCCATAAAAGCTCAATACAATAATGGAAGAAGGAACTTCTCCAAAATGAATTTAAGATGTGATGGATTTGCAAAATGTAATGTTTAACTTCCTGGCAATTGTGTAATGAATGATAAGCAGAAATTAAGCAATGCAATTCTATTTGCTTTAGATTTATATGTTTGCCTTTTGGATACATCCTGGCCACTTAAATTGACAGTATTAATCTTTGGCATCTTCCTTTCATCTTCTATGTAAAAGCTTGTTTAAAAAGTTGTTGCAACTCTCACCCAAATTAGTGGAAGCAAGGCTATTTATATTTAATATTCCCAAGAGCCAGACTTTCCACTTCCTATGTATTTCTATGTCAATATTAGACCTTTGTATGTTGAGAAATTTCAAAGTTAAGTAGTTTACCGGCATATTTTGGCAACCCAAGATCTCTGCCACCCGCAATTGCAATTGCATGGGGAATGGGTAATTATTCTTTAATCGTAGAAGAATAGTAGGGGTCACAATTGGCTCAGAGTCATGGGTAGCATTTTCATTAAATATCTCCCTGTAGTCATTACTCATTGCACACTTTAGCAAGACAGCTGATGAGGAAGGGCGATAGAACAGGCACATTGCCATAAGCAGGCAGAGCACGCACAGATTCAAGAGTGTAATTTGGTTCGACTAGTACTTGGAGACACTTACTGTCACATTATGCCACCCTACAACTAAAAAGAGTTTAGGGGATAAAAAATATTATTTAGGGAAAATGTGTGCTTGTCTGATGGCACACACTTCAAATTCTTTTCAAATAAAATCTAAGGCAAGTGAGAAATTCCACCCATTTTATTAAGCCTTTGATGAAGGCAGAGCCCACAATTTAATAATGTTTCCGTAGATAATATATGCAATACTGTCTTTCACACAAGTAACATGAAGTAGACATAATGCCCAATCTATAATAATAAAAGCATAATACGCTAATTAGACCGGATGTCCTTCTGGACGACCTTCCAGAAGAAGCTGGGGCTGTGAGGGAAGCCTGGGTTCTGGGTGCCAGAGGGAAGCTGGTGCCAGCAGCCAGGGAGAGGAAGGCTACTCTTGCATAAATTTCATGCATCGGGCCTCTAATCATCTATACTAATAAAAGGGTAATATGCTAATTAGACCAAATGTCTTTTAGACATCCTTCTGGACAAAGCTGCAGCAGCTGCCAGGGCTAAGGGCTGGTGGCACAGGAGAGGTGGGACAGTGCCTCGATCTGCAGGGACAGGCGGGGCAGCGCCAGTCGCAGGCCTTCCTTCTGCAGAGGCGGCGCTAGGAGAGGCGGGGTGGCCCGTGGTCCCAGAGCCTCCACAGAGGCTGGATGGGGTGTGACTGTGGTGCCTCAACCTCCCACAGCCCCTCCCCCAGCAGACCTGGCCCCAGATCGCCCCCACACACAAGTGGGCAGGGGGCAGGGCCAGCTCAAAGAAGTGAGGGCTGAGGAAGCAGGCCTAAGCCATCAGTAGGACATCCCCCGGCTTCCAGATTGTGAGGGGGGCAGTCAAGGCTGAGGGAACCCCCCCTCCAGTGCACAAATTTTTGTGCACCAGGCCTCTAGTTATATATAAATCTTGAATATAAAGGGAGGTAGAAGCAGGGCTCTTTTACTAATTTTTCTATACCTTTGAATATAGTATGAAGAAACTTTTACACTGATTCCCATCATTATTGTTTTATATAATTTTAATTTTTCTGGTTCAGAAAATATGATTACTCATTAATTTTTAGACATTTTAATTCTAATTATTTGCTTTGTCTTTTCAGTGTGTTCATAAAGTGAAAACCAAACCCAAAAATTTCAACAAGGCAGGCACAGGTTTAGTGTCAGCACACCTGGATGGCTTGGGCAGATTTATCCCCTTCACAGCCTCTATCAACCACACTTCTCTCCTTAAGCTTTATCCAAAGAAAACATACTCTTCAACAAATCAGCAAGCATTCATGACCAAGATATCCCTCAGATAAGTTTCTGAGCCTCGGATTCCAGACAAATGACTGCCCCTAAGTCCTTTCTGCATTGAAATTCTCACGTTGTCACTGTTATTTTCATTGGAATACCTAGCTCCCTATTAAAATGTTCTACTTCTTCAAATTGATACTTGCAGCAGATGAGAAAAATATTAAGTCTGGATATGTATTATTTGTAATAATCTATTATTTAAATTATGACAACAAGGTAAAATTACAATTCTGTTATTCCCCTAAGTTTATAAACTTATTTTGGGGGAAATTCTCTCTTTTACTTCATGCTTCATGTTTTTGCTAGTTTCTTATCTAGATATTGAGTTAGAGTGATCAGTGCTGGTGTATGTTTCTGACCAATGAGGCTTTCTCTCACTTGCTCATGAGATAAGAAAGAATAGAAAATAAGGCAAAAGATTCACTTCGAAAGAGGGGTCATGATTTGGAAAGTGACAACTAACAGATTCTTTCTCTTTGCCGTATGTAGGTTTTCTGTCATAGTTTCCCTTTTCCTACCTATTGTTTTTAAATTGACCTCTGCCTTCCAGATGACCTTAGAGGCATTTGCAATCTCTTTTACTTTCTCATTTTTTTAAAAATGGTGAATATGTTATACAATGCATACAATGTTATGTAGTTTTAAAAATAATTATACATACCTGTATATACTATCTATACCTAGAGCTGAATCACATTTAGCCCCATCCTCAATAAATTTACAACTTTAGTGGGAAAGAGAAAAAAAATTGACTGAGTATAATGAAATGTTATAGATATTTTGAAAGACACATGAATACATATAAAAAGAAGACACTAAAAACAGGGCATAGTCAATTGTATTCATTGAATAGAGAAAGAATATAACAGGGATGGCTTCTTAGATAAAATTGCAGGTTAGTCTTCACAGGGCAATGGGCAATTACCAGGTGAACAATTAGGTAGTTCTGGATTCTATTAGTGAAGAATGAGGTGTGAAAAATCTTGCCATGTTTTAAAATCCCAACCAGGATTATGGGATGTAGGGTCAGAGAGGGCCTGAGTGCCTTACATGTTCTCTGGAATCTCAGTTCTAAGTTAGTAGGAGAAACCTGGATGCAGAGGGTCCCAATGCAAGGCTGTTTGGTAGTCTAGAAAAAGATGAAAGTATAGGTTAGGAAACATAAAAACATTATGAACATTTGAGGATTTAAAAACAAAGTCAATTTGAAAAAGTACAATTTTTAAGAATTGTTGATTAATTGGATGTAGAGTGTAATGAAAGGAGGATATAAGAATCAGCCCCAAATTTTTATTCTAAGAGATAGATACCATTTAGGTTGATAGTGATATCACCAGGTAAAATAAAAAAAATTAGTAAATTTAAGCCTTAACATGAATCCTATATAATAAAGAGGTAATATGCAAATTGACCATCACTCCAACACACAAGATGGCCACCCCCATGCGGTCAAAGATGGCCACCACAAGATGGCCAGCAGGGGAGGGAAGTTGTGGGTGATCAGACCAGTAGGGGAGGGCAGTTGGGGGGAACCAGGCATGCAGGGGAGGGCAGTTAGGGGTCACTGGGCTGGCAGGGGAGCAGTTAGGCATCGATCAGGCTGGCAGGGGAGTGGTTAGGGGATGATCAGGCAGGCAGGCAAGCGAGCGGTTTGGAGCCAGCAGTCCATGATTGTGAGAGGGATGTCCAGCTGCCTGTTTAGGCCCGATCCTGCTGGACATCCCTCGAGGGGTCCCAGATTGGAGAAGGTGCAGGCTGGGCTGAGGGACACACACACCCTAATTTGGATATAATGGCATTTATGATTGGTTCCAATTCTCATCTCAGCCTCAGTTCTCAAAGAGGGAAAGACAAGAGCAAGGAGAAAAATATTAAAAAAAAATAGAGGGAAGGAACATTGAGCAAGAAGTTCCTAGGAAATGAGTGCCTTATGATCATTTGAGACTTTCTCAGTTAGTGTGTGGTCATTTATATTCGATATATATTTCACTATCTTCACTCTTGTGCCTATTACAATTTTTTAGGATGGCTTTTTAATTAACATTGCATTAATGTGACCTTGAATTTTATCTGACACAATTTTTTTGACACCCACATAGAACATTTTTGGTGTGGTTCTATTTGTATAGGAAAAGGAGAGGGTCAAAGATGTTAAATTGAGTTTTGATATTGAGTGTAAAGTGCTTATCATACATGGACATAGAACCCATTATATAGTTATATGAGTGCATATATTTGAATATCAAAACTGTTAGAGATGAAAATGCAGATTTTGACCATCAGTATATATTGATGCTTGAAGTTATTATTATGTTTCTTTTTAAAATATAATTTTTATTGATTTCAGAGAGAAGGGAGAGAGAGAGAGAGAGAGAGAGAGAGAGAGAGAGAGAGAGAAACATCAACGATGAGAAAGAATCATTGATTGGCTGCTTCCTGCATGCCCCACACCCGTGATTGAGTTCATAATCTAGGCATATGTCCTGGTCAGCAATGGAACTGTGACCTCCTGGTTCATAGGTCGCCGCTCAATCACTGAGGCATGCTGGCTGGAAATAGGCATTTTAATTGTAGGCAGAAGAAGAGAAACTCACACATAGACAGAAAAAACGATCATGATAAAAATATTTCAGGTTATCAAATGAGCACAGAATAATGGAAACTGAAAGAATTGGGAGTTTTTTGGAAGAAAAGAAATGAGGCAGTCACATAAGACTGAAAATTTCCTCTGTATTTGATAATGAGGAAGCAATTTGTGCCCTTGGTAAGAGCCATTTTGGCATCATTCTGGGAGTGGAGAGTAGAATGTCATGAGATGAGAAACATATGAAGCTAATAAAGCCAGATGAGTATATTTTTTCAAACTGAATGAGAAGAGGATAGAATTTGGGGGTAGTTATTCAAGTACATGGGGTGAGGAGGTTTTAAGAAAGAAGGCAATTGAAAAATAGTACAAAAAGGTACTTGAGCCTGTTTGTGGTACCAGTAGCTAGAGAGACATCTAAGCTTCAGGAGAGAGGGTAGGCTATAGATATTGTTGAGAAGTAGATCAAGTGCCAGGATGGCAGGCTGGATTTACAAAAGAGGAGCTCCACCTTTTTTCTTAGGTTAACCAAGAGGAAATTAGGATAAAGTGATATGACAGAAGTAATCAGAAGTGGATCTGAAGGAATCAGGACTAAAACATGAACTTGACTGCTGGTCTCTATTCTTTCTTTCAAGGAGAGAGGTGGAAGGGTTGATGACAAACCATCAAAAGTGGCTCTTGAATGTAAACTAACCATTCAAGGATTGTTAATGTGTGTTAGTGAGAAAACTACCATCATGTACTAGAATACTTTCTGTTTTCTTAAGCAATTTTATAAAGATACCTCGTTGTCTTGATTGCTAGATGTAATGAGAAAAGACTTGCTATAAAAGAAGGAGCGCTAGACTGAGAGAGAGTCTGGAGACTGGCTTCTGATATCAGTCTCGCCATATTCCCAGCGTCATTATGTTAGTCAAGCCAAATTAACAGGCCTCTCATCTGAAAAGGGAGAGCTGAACTAAACGACCTCTAAAAGTCCTTCCTGAATCAAAACTAACTTTTCTGTTTTCATTTTGATAAAGGCAACTAAAAAGTATGAAGAAATATGTAAGCCACACTATTTAATTTATATACCCAACCATGCAGAGGACACCTGGTAGGAGATTAAACTAAAGCTTCAGGTTTGGGGGAGAATTTTTTTTATTTATTTCAAAAATATTTATGGCATTTCTACTTTGAGTCAAGTACTGTGCTAGGTATTGTGTGAATAAAAAAGATATATTAAATGGGTTTAAGTCCTTGAGGGAGCTTACAAACTAGTGAAAGAGTGGGATATTCATCTTTCAAATGTTGAAACTATAAAACTAAAGACACGAAGAGACAATAAACGTTCCAGGACTGAGCATAACAACATAGATAGTCTTTGTTCCCAGGCTGTTTGTTAATTGCCACAGACATTTGCCGTTAATTGGCCAGGACATTTTCCAGTTCAGTTCATGTGATGTGCTGCTAGTTCCCCCTTGTCTACTAAATCTGTTGCCACCATAGCCTGGAGAGATTCTAAAAGTACCACAGAAGACTACAGAAATGTTATCTCCCTGCAGAGGGAATTGGTTTGGGCATGAACTCATGAGCAGTTTAATGTCATTCAACTGCTGCCTTGTGTTATCCTTGAGCTAACTAAACTCTGCCATCAGAACCAGGGCTGCTGCTTGGGGCCTGGGGATTGGGGGGTTTCAAAAAATATAGTGTTCTATTAAACTTAGCTTTATTTCCTTCTCTGCATATCTGCAAACCAAATGAATCCAACACTCCCTCCCTCCCCCCCCTCTTCTTTCCTGAGTTTCTCTCTCTTTTGTTCTTCCTTCTTTATTTGCCCATGTCATCTATAAATATGTACCCCAATTTTATTGAGCCCTGTGCTAGATGATAAGAATGCAAAGATAAAAAGTATGGTTTCTGTTATAGAGTTCATAGTCACAGGAAGAACACAAACAAACAGTAATAATAGACCTTGATAAGTATTTTGGGGGAATTTTGCAATAAAGAGAAAGAGGAATGATCCATCTGGAGAAGAGAGAGGAAAGGGACAATGGTCAGGGAAGGCATTCTCAGTTGAGTATTGAAACACAGATGTGTGTGCACATGTGCATTTGCATTTGCTTTCTGGGGAGAAGTTATTGCCTCTGCAGAAGTCCTGAAGCAAAGAAAGGGCCATATGTGGGAGTTTGATGAAGGTCTAAGTATTCTGTATCTGCTTCAACTGGTGGAAAAGAAGTTGGGAGCTTCAATCCTACTCCTGCTACTCACCTACCAAACTAGAGTACATCCCTGCTTCTCTTCTATTCTATGATACCTTCTCTCCTCAAAAGACATTTCATCAAAAGGCACCTTCTCCATGTACACCCATTGGTCCCAGGAGCTTGTCTTATTCTGTTGGAATGCTCAAAGGAAAAAGAAGAAAAGTCAATATTTTTTTTCTTTTGGTAAAGTGTCTATGTGCTGCCACCCATTTTTACTAGTCAGACTTCTGAGAATAGGACAGGTCATTAGGGGAAGTGCCAGTGGTTTGGAGAGGCTATCGGATACACAGAAGAGTGCAAGGCATGAGGTAGAAAAGGTATATAGGGGTCAGAGATTGAGATGCCTAGTATAGATGTTACTCTGAAGTTGATGAGAGCCACAGAAGATGTTTAGGGAAGGGAAAGACACACTCAAACCTACATTTTATAATGGACATAATTCATCATATTTCATAATGTATAGTTAAGAATTTGGCATTGCTCATAGAGGGGTCTGGCCTTTTCCCTCAGCTTCTGGGAGGCTTCTATGTCAAACATGATCGGAGGATATTTGGTCAGGGTCGGGGATGGCTTTACCATATCTTAGGGTGGGGCCAGTCACACCTGATAATCCAGCAACCATGTGGTGCGGTCACGTGTATCAGTCCACCTGGAGGCTGAGATTAATCACGTGGGAAACCAGTTAATCCGATGTAATGCAGCTCCAATAAAATCTCTGACTTCTGATACTTGGATGAGCGTCCCTGGTTGGCAATAATCCATGAGCATTGTCACATGTTGGTGCGGGAAGAGTAATGCGTCCCGAGCCCGTGGGGAGCAGACCACGGAAGCTCACATTTGGGGCTCTCCCAGACGCTGCCCTTTTCTATTTCTGACTCTCATTTCTGTACTTTCCCTGTAATAAACTGTAGCCACGGATAGAATAGATTTCAGTGCGTGTTGTGAATCCCTTTAATGAATTATTGAAACGAAGGGCAGCGTTGGGAGCCTCTCTCGCCTAAACTTGCAATCGGTGTCAAAATTGAGGGCAGACTTGAAACTGCACCCTCTGTCTTTGAAGTTCGCTGAAACTTCTTGCCCATAGTGTAAGTTTGGGAGTCAGATCTGGGTATAAATCCTAGCGCCGTTATGTTGCTTGGTTACTTTAATCTCAAAGATTTACTTTCTTTATCAGAAACAGATGCCTTTGGTGCTCCGTCACTTCCCCTGCTTACCTTGGATTAGATGCAGCTGTGCTTCACAGTTCCAGGTGAGCCCAGACTCACCTGCTATGGTCACAGTGTGTGTGGTCTATCTTCAGTGTATGCTGTTTATCTCTTCTCTTTCTGACCCTGGGCTGTGGGAGCCGCTGAATCAATGCAAACATGGCACAAGGCCAGTTCTAACCAAGGGAGACAGCAGTTGTAGTTTACCCTAAACTCTTACCTATGGGATGGCCATTTATTGGAGGCATTTTGTTTATTTCTCAGATATTCCAGCTCCTGTTGCTTATAGTAGTAACCATGAGAATGTTCCTTATAATGGCTTTTCTTTCTCATTCCCTTACTTCTGCTTTTTACCCAAGACCTGTCTCATGCACTATTTTAGAAGTTTAAATAAGACACTATTTCACACTGATGATAAAGATTAAGTGAGATAACATATTTACTTGAAAGAGATTTAATGCTTAGCATATAAAGGCTGCTATTAGAAAATAAATAAATCAAGGCAGTATTTATAGAGATGGAGATAAGGGGATTCGTTTGGAAGATTTTGGGGGCTCATCTGAGAGATTTTTAAAATACTGGTCAGGTTTAACAAATGGTTAGATTTGCTAAAGGATAGTGAAGAATACAAAATGACTCACAGGTTTTTGACCTTGCCATTCTTTGAGAAAGATACTATGAAAGAGGGGGAGGTCTAGTGGTAAAAAGTGCTGAATTTAATATTTGACATCCAAAGCTTGATATTCTTGTGGGTAGACAAGTGTGACTGTTAATTATGATGTTCTTTCTACGTATGAGGAGCTAAGAAGACAAGTGGTCTAAAGCACAAGGTACCACTGGTCCTAAGTAATGCTTGACATCATCAGACATCATCAGAGATAGAACAGATGCTATAAACTAGACCTGCTAGTCAGACACACCATGGCTTTTGTTTGGTCTGAATAGCGTTTCCCCAGATAAAGATTTACCATATTAAAAATTCCCCGGACTCTAATATCCTCAAAATGAGTATTGTCTCATTTTTATCCAAAATGGTAACTTTAGGATTAAGGTGCGGTGGTGGTGAACATGCTCTCAGATCTCAAACTGTAGAGAATATCCTTCATGTATGGCCTCACTGCTGCACGCTGAATCCCAACACAGCACTGGTCTCTGGCTGTAGGTACAGGAGCGGGGACCAGAACTCTGTGCTGAGAACTTGGCCTGCATGCACCTTTGAGAACACAGCACACCACCAGATGGTGGTGAACTAGGCACACAGGACCAAAGCTTATTACTTGAAACATGCATATCTGTGTGTGCATGGTATAAAAGGATGTGTTGGCATACTATACATGGCAGCAATGAAGAAAATTAATTTGATGTGCTTGAGGGGTTAGGTTCTTGGCTCTAGTCCATGCTCTGCTAACAGTATATGACCCCAGTTTGAAGTTTTTCTTCCATTCTCCCACATTCTGGGCTCCTTTTTCTTGTCCTCTTCAGGGGTCTGACTTTTAAATCTTCTCCTCCCTCCTGCATCTGCTGCCACTCAAATGGGTTCTTCTCTGAGGCACATAAGCATTTTTAATAGTCTTCCATCTAAATAAACAAAACTCAAAAGGCCACACCTTTCCCACCTCTCTCACAGGAATATTAGGGATGGTCATGAAGACGGCATGACTGTGAACTCCATGCAAACAGGGACCATATATATCTACCTTAATCTGTGTTGCATCCCCAGCCTCTTGCCTACTACTTGGATCAAGACAGAAAAAAAAGCCCTAACTGGTTTGGCTCAGTAGATAGAGCATCGGCCTGCGGACTCAAGGGTCCCAGGTTTGATTCCAGTCAAGGGAATGTACCTTGGTTGTGGGCACATACCCAGTAGGGAGTGTGCAGGAGGCAGCTGATCGATGTTTCTAACTCTCTATCCCTCTCCCTTCCTCTCTGTAAAAAATCAATAAAATATATATTTTTTAAAAAGACAGAAAACAATTATCTGGATGAATGAAACGAGACAAGTTTCATTTTCAGAAAAGTGCATACATCATAGCACAGCCCGATGACATTCCATAAAGCATCCACAGTTGAGTAGCCAGAACTAAGATCAAGGAATAGAATATTACTGACACCCAGAACCCCACATCTGGTTCAAGTCACTACAAACCTCCATACACTGAGCTTTCATGCACTCAGCTTAACTGACGCAACTTCTTGTTTGGGAATTTCACCCATATTATTTTGTGCAGTTAGTTCATTATGTAATATTCTATTGCAAGGATATATTAAAATACATTGACCAATCCTATTGTTGATAGACATTAGGGTTACCGCCAGTTATGGGTTACTATGAATAGTGCTTCACTGAACATTTTTGAAATTGTATTATGGTTTATTTTATTGAGAGTGGAATTACTGGGTCCTGTAGTTGATTTTTGCCTCCTATAAATGTTCCTAAAACATCTAACTAGGAATAGAAAGACACTCAGTAAAAATGATCTTATTGAAAGATACACAAATTCCACAGAATTCAAAAATATAGGAAACTATCAAAAGCAGACATATGAATTCATGAGGCATAGCATTTGGGTTTACACAGCTCTATATTTTAATATATCCAGAAGCATTTGAAGTTTTATATCCAGAAGGATGCTCACAAAGAGGCCACCAGTTCATGAAGAGAAAATTAAATAATCAGATTTGTGTAACAGATTTTAGTAAAAATTTTATTAAAAATTAAAATGTAATTTGGATCTTAATAAGAAAAATATTTGCAATGTGGGAATATCTTCTACCCCAATCTGGCTTTATTAGGGAATTTAAATAGCTGCTATTTTATTGAGAGAAGGGGAAACAATATTTTATATAGTGAGGAGAAATATAATGGGGAACACATAAATTTACTTTTAGCATGTTTCAACTTTATATTTTCATATTCTTTAAATATACATTTTATAAGGATTTACATATAGAACTAATAAATGTATTCCTATAATTATGAATTATATCATTATCTGAGACATAACACACATATAATGAAGTACAAGTAGAAGGACTTCCATAAAAATGTGTTCTTAAATGTCTATATAATGCATGTAATACATATCATGTACATTTTATAACCAACTAACTACATTATTAAAAGTTCTATTGACCACACAGTTCCTCACAGGTGATGAAATTGTACTGTAATTTTTATTCTGATTTTCACAGTGATAGCCTACCTACACCATTAAGGAAGTAATTATTGTTTTCTCTAGGTGCTTACACAAGTGACCTCGTGTTTTGTTATTCAACCTTCACTGAAATGTGTCATGAAGTGTAAGAGAGAACAGGACTATTATATTACTAGACAAGCATACCGGTCTCCTGACTAGTTCAAAAGGACATTGTAAGAATTAATGAGATTATATCATTGAAGTACCTTTAAATACTGGAAAATTCAAGCTGTGTGAGTGGTTATGACTTTAAAATGATCACCAAAGGTGTATTTTGGGAGTTTGATTGTATTCCATTCAAAAATTATTATGTCAATAAATTAGCTTTATAATGTCACTTTTACTAAATTAAAAGGGTAGAGTCTTGAACTGATTTAACTTTTGTGAGAGAGACCTTTCCTATAAGGCAGAATTTTCTCAGTTGCATGTCTGAAAACCCAAGCCAAAAGAGCTAGCTATTAAAGCAGTGGTTCTCAACCTTCTGGCCCTTTAAATACAGTTCCTCATGTTGTGACCCAACCATAAAATTATTTTCGTTGCTACTTCATAACTGTAATGTTACTACTGTTATGAATCATCATGTAAATATCTGATATGCAGGATGGTCTTAGGCCACCCCTGTGAAAGGGTCATTCAACCGCCAAAGGGGTCGCGACCCACAGGTTGAGAACCGCTGTATTAAAGGGAATTGATTGGCTCCAGTAATTGAAAAGGCTTCTGACTTTAAGATAGCATGGAGGGACCTGGAGAGTATTATGCTAAGTGAAATAAGCCAGTCAGAGAAAGACAAATATCATGTGATCTCACTCTTACGTGGAATCTAATGAACAAAACAAACTGAAGAACAAAATAGATCCAGAGACCTAGAAGTAAGGAACAGACTGTCAAAGGTTAGAGGGAAGGCCCTAACCGGTTTGGCTCAGTGGATAGAGCATCGACCTGAGGACTGAAGGGTCCCAGGTTCGATTCCAGTCAAGGGCATGTACCTTGGTTGCGGGCACATCTCCAGTGGCGGGTGTGCAGGAGGCAGCTGATCGATGTTTCTCTCTCATCGATGTTTCTAACTCTCTATCCCTCTCCCTTCCCCTCTGTAAAAAAATCAAAGCTTAGAGGGAAGGCAGGAGAGGGTGGGTAAGCGGTGAGAGTTCAACCAAAAAACTTGTATGCATATATGCATAACTCATGGGCACAGACAATAGGGTGGTGAAGGCCTGGGGTGGGGCAGGTGCTGGCTAGAAGAGGTCAATAGGGGAAAAAAGAGGGCATATGTAATACTTTCAACAATCAAGATTTTTTTTTAATAAAAAAGTAATTATTGACAGGAATGTAAAAAAAAAAAAAGAAAAGGCTGGGGGGTGGTGTACCTTCAGGCATGGCTAAGTTTAGAGTCTCAAAGAATGGAATAATGCAATAGTCACTCTCTCTTCTCAGTTTTGCTTTCTCCTAGATCAGTGGTCGGCAAACTGTGGCTTGCGAGCCACATGCAGCTCTTTGGCCCCTTGAGTGTGGCTCTTCCACAAAATACCACGTGCGGGCATGCATGTACAGTGCAATTGAAACTTCGTGGCCCATGCGCAGAAGTTGGTATTTTGTGGAAGAGCCACACTCAAGGGGCCAAAGTGCCACATGTGGCTCGCAAGCCACAGTCTGCCAACCACTGTCCTAGATTACTGTCATTCTCACATAGGTTCTCCTATATAAGAGCAGGTTTGGTCAATTAACAGCTTTAGAGGTTTCTCAAACCCTGTGGCAACCCCAGAGGAAAAGGACAGCTTATCTTTACCCACAGTTTTATGAAAGTCTCCAGATTATTGCTAGTCTGAAACAGCAACGTGTTCCCCACTGTGGTCATTGAGATGTGGCCTCTGTTAGCCAGGACTGGGTCTCCAGTGTATTCTGAAGTCAACAGTTCTCAGCATTGGCGGATCCATTGATAGAGTGGGAAAAGCCTGGCCACCCAGGCGAACACCAGGTGCTGCTACCAGATGATAAGGCTAAAGGCAAAACCGATGAAGAACCAAGATTCCTCTCACCTGTATGCAATCAGAAAGTCTAAAAAGAGAAATTCTTCCACCAAACCCACTTTTATTTTTAACATTTCTTGAAGATTGAGAAAACAGTGAACAGTTTGTGTTTAAATATTCTGCCACTCTAAATTACCTCCTAAACTTAGCAAAACTGCTTGTCAAAATCTCACTGAATCTGTGTTTCAGAGATTCACTGCCACCTTTTTCCTTGGCAAGATCACAGCTACACATGTGCTCATGGATATTTGGGACCCATAACTGAACAATTAAAGAATACGGCAGGCAAATCAGACGACCTTGTCAGGCTTGAGGACATACGAATTAGAAAGCCGTGAGGTTTCAGAGAGCGAGGGACACGTTAAAAACTCCAATAGTTAGAGGAAGACTAGAAGACCAATCAACCTGATTTTATCTGTAGAAGAGAGTCTCTACAAATAAATAATTAAAAAGGAATTCAAAGCCTCAAGGGACAAATTAAAGATCTTATAGCATAGTAGGAAAAAGTAACAAGGGCAAAGAAAGTCAAATGACAACAGATGTACTTGTTGGTGGGTCATTTGAATTTTGCTGGCGGGGTAACCCCAGCAGGAAGGGTATTTTCACATCGTTTAGCAGAGGCCACAGCAGGGATAAGAAGCTCTAATCACTTTATTAGAATCCCAGTGTCATTACAGGAAGCATGGGCATGTGGGAACTATTTATAGAAATATTCAATGAAATGCTTGTGTGACTATGAGAAATAATGGCAAGTAGATGTAACTCATGAACACATTAAGAGAATAAAAAGGATTTATTTTGGCTGAATAGACTCATGAGATTCTCTGGTGAAAAAGAGAGTTGTTCTGAGAATGAGGTCTTAGGCTGGCAGACTTGGGGCACAGTCTTGGGCCATGGACTCCCATCACATTCTTATGCCTCCTTGGTTATAGAGATTAAGATATTCATCGACCTTACAATGTTGACTATAACATAAACTTGAACAGTTTTTTTTTTTTAAATCACTCCTGATAAAGGAGTTTTGAACTATTTGGGATTTTCTTTTCCTATCAATCATTTCTTAATGAATGTTTTTTTTAACCTAAACACAACTGACCATAGTGATTCTATAAACCTAACTTTGTTATTTAAAATCTGATGACTCATAACACCAATCTCATTCACATGCATGGTTCAGAGAAGCCAAGTTTGGATCAGAGTAGCTGTGCTTAAAGAGCACCTATCAACCCTAAGCCAGAGTCACTTTGGCGCAACATGGGTATGTATTAGTTTTCTGTTGCTGTTGAAACAAATCACTGTAATTTAGCAACTTAAAATAAAACCTATTGGTCAGCCCACAGTTTTGTAGGCCAGAATTTCAGACATGGAATAACTGAAGTCTCTGCTCAGGATTTTTCAGAGCTTAAAGCAAAGTGTGGGCCAGCTGTATTTTCATTTGGGGGCTCGGGGAGAAAATTGGTTCATTGAGGTTGCTGACTGAATTCAGTTCCTTGTGGTTGTAAGACTGCAGTCCCTGTTTCTTTGCTGGCTGTCATTGGGGCCTGCTTTCCACTCCTAGTGACTATCAGCATAAGTTGCCACATGGCCCTTTTTTTTCTGCAAACCCAGCAGTGGGAAATCTTGTGAAATCTCTCTTAAGTGTTGAATCTCTGGCTTCAGAAAGAGCCCAGTTCCATTTAAGGTCTCACCTGATTAGGTATGGCTCACCCAGGATAAGCTCTCCTTCTTAAAATCAACCAGCCTATATAATATAACCTAATAATGGTAGAAAAATTCATCATATTCACAGTTTCAGGGACTATGCAGGTAATGTACATATTGTGGGTCATCTTAGAATTATGCCTACCACAGGTAGGATAATAACTTTTTTACCTAAATGTAGGTAGCTAAGTCTATAATGGTATATATTTCAAGCAAAGAAATCAACACTCCAGTTTTCAATCTATTTTCACTTATCTGTCACTGCCTCCCCAACCATGAAAATTTTTAAACTATTGTTATTGTCGTAATTAGCTAGTTATTAATATGAGTAATAAAAAGAGAGCAAAGGGGAGAAGACATGATACGCATAGCCATCTGGACAGCTTCACCAGGAAGTTACAACTTCATACTGCCCAGGAGATCACTGGGGAAGGGATCAAACAAAGGGGGAGGTAGGCACATATGCAGTGAAGTCAGTATCACATAGGAAATGTGTTTGCCTGTCAGTCTAGCCTGGGGAACAACGGATTGGCGAGGCGGGTGGAGCCACGGCAAGTGTGGGAAATCTTGGAAGGGTAAAATCCCCAAGACAAAGTGTTCCCTCTCTCTTGTTCTGCTTTGTGTCCCACACTTGCCTGCTCTCTCTCAATAGCCATGTGGCCTTAGAAGCCATGTGGCCCATGGCCATGTGGACTCCACAGGCAGGATGCTAGACTGAACTGTGCTTTAATATGGAGTGAAGACTTTGGGCAGTCGCCTTAACTCTAGCCCTGGTGGAGATAAGATTGGACTTTTTTTTATGGCAGGTTGGAGGGAAATATGACATTGGAAACCCAGGGGTTTAATTCCATGGAAATAAAGATCACTCATCCTCCCATGTGAGTCATAGGAAATTCCTTTCCTTGCAACATTGCAAGAACTCCACTTTCCCTGGTAACAGATAGGGATGCAGATGACACTCCACCGATAACACTACGACACAACACTAGGTAGCGGTTCCCAATCTTGTGTGAATGAGTCTCCTAGGAAAATTATTAAATATTTGAATTGCTGGCTACCACTCCTAAGAAATTCTGGCTCAATAGGTCTTAGAGAGAAGCCAGGAGTATGTATTTTAACAGTGATTCTGATGCATTCACAGTCCAAGAAACACTATGGCTTTAGAATCTACGTAGTGATTTTGGCAGTCTGTTGTGGCCACATAGGATATAGTCTGGTGTACATAGCATTGTTTGAACTGAAAAACTGTAGCATTTAAAGAAATATTTGAGAACCAAATTTGAGACCCACTTTATCTCATTTTTTAAAATGGCAAGTTATTTTAATGTAAAGCAACTTTGGATGGGAAACATAAAGCATGAAAAAACGAGACAGCTATTAAAGAAGAATTAATTTTCTTAAAGAGTTTTATTCTATTTCTTTGAGCATCATTATTAAAATTTTCATTTTTCCATCTGTACTATATTTTGTTTGATTTACATTAGTCATTCTTCATGGAGATGACATGTCATGAATACTTATTGCATTTTGCTTTTATTCATACTTATGAATAATCATGGTACAAAACATGAAGAAAGTGCTATAGATGCTACACTATGGTGAAATAACCATTGTATTTTGAGATCATAAGTTAGCATTTAAATACAGAGCCAAACACTTGATTTATGAAGAGAAATGAAAAATAGTATCCTAATAAGGAATGCACTCCAAATGAATGATTTTTTTTAAGACAACAATTTTTAGAATCACTCTGAAATAGGACCATTTTATTTATTTTTAATTTTAGTGACTTCAGTATATTCATATTTTATTTTTTCAGGCCTTTTACCTCATCATTAAATTAAAACCTGTTTGCCTCTGAAAAGTATTTAACACTTTAAAGAAAAAAATTGTGCATTTCAACTGAGACAACCAAGTGTACAGTGAATTTCCCTTATGGTTATGCTACTCTTTGAAAAGCAATGCAGTAGATACAAAGTAAGATACTCTTTTCAGGAATTGTGATCCACACAAAATGCTTCCTTGTTTTACCTGGTGAAATGCAAATAAATCTTCTCAATTACCACTAATAGCAATGATTATGGTAATAAATGAATATGAATACCCAGCTTCACTTTCACATACCCATTCACATAAACCAATATAATATAAATTTATTACATTTTCATGCCCACTAGATAGAAATATTGGCTTTATAAAAGCAGAGTAACATTTGAAACCTAAACATTTTATATGACATTTATCAATATCAAAATATATGTGATGATAATATATGATAATTACCAAACAAGTAAATTCCAGAACATATAATTCAGCTAATATGGTTGAAAGTACAACATATATCAGAGATTTTTTTTGAGCCACTGCCTTTTCATCTAGGAAACATGTTTTTTTCTTTTGACTTTATACCCTCCAAATTCACACTCCAATGAATTGAAAGGCAGATGTGTTTTTCTCTCTAAAGTTCAGATCTTCCTTTAATATCTTCTATAAGCACTTGACCCTTTAGTTCCTATACTCTCCTCTTTTCCTTTTAAACTCACTAAGGTGTTGGAAGACAAAGGCGGTGATTTAAGTAATTTCTACAATCTGCATCACCTTTATCATCACCCTTATCATCTGAAGACATGGCATATGACTTTCCCTCCTATTTTACTGAGTAAAACCTAAGCCCTCATACATAAATAAACTCCCTCTGATTTCTTCTCTGCAACTCACTGTATACTCATATAGCATCCCCTGCTTGCCTGAGAGAGAAATGCCTTATGGGATGGATGTTCATTTCTTTGGTTCTGGTCGACTCCAGATGACCGTGCCTCTTCTAGGAACTGTTCTGTCACCACCTGCTTTTGGATTTTCAGTTTGACTACTAACTTTTTCTTTTAACTTTGTAGGAAAGGAAAGTTCATTTTACCTCTACCCTTCTAGACTCTTGGCTGAGACAACCCTGTAATAAATAAGAGAGTAACACAAGAGAAAATGTACATAAGTTATTATGAACATAAGTACAAGAGCCCCACAAAGGAATGAGATTCAAAAGGCAGCCAGGTAATTGATTGTCATGTAGGATGCTGAGCTAAGGAAAAGGATAGGAGTCTGGGGTTTCAAAGGCAGGAAGGCAGTTCATGGGAAGGTGAGAAGAGGAAATGTTCGGTAAACAAGCTTTGCCCTGCCATGCAGATAAGTCTCTCTGGTAAAATAGTGTTCTCGGGTAATAGTTCTCTTCCTGGTACAGTCCCCCTTTCTAATGTGAATTTCTCTTACAAAAGGGGAATTTCTACACTTTTCAGAGCTTCCTTTGTGTCTGTGATTTCTCAAAATAATCAGCTCAAAATAATCCTTTGCCAAAGAGGCATATTTTTTGGGTAGTACATTCTGTTCCCCTTCATCTCATAAACACACTCAAGTCCCTTTTAATTAATTCTCCCACAAAAAAACACACAAAAAACAACAAAATTACTGCACCTGCTGACTAGTCCTCTTACCATCTAGTTTTTCTAAAAGGTTAGTGTACATAGACTTTCTCCATTTCTGATCTTTAGCTAACAATCCCCTATATTCTAGCTTTTCCTCTTCTAAGCTCCCACTTTTCTTCTGAAGCATTTCTCTTTTTATTCAAACTCTGCTCCTTTTGGTATTGATGACTCCATCCCTTTGGGAACTGTCTTACTTAGATCAATATCACTCTGGTGATATTCCAGCATTTTTCTTTTTCTATTATTTTTTATAAACCTCTACATTATTTTAACTTAATCTTCTTGGTTTACTTTTACAATTGTATTCTTATAAATAACAGTGTTCTAGTTTTTGTCTCTGGGTATTTTCTCTTATTCTATTCTCTTTCTCTTGGTAATTTCATATATGATGAAAACTGGAAAACTAACCTCCTGAACAGATTTCTCTTAGGGTAACTTCTCTCTTGAATTAAAAAAAAACACCTTTTCAATCGTTTTCTTGCATATTTCACAAGGATAATCTACCTGAATCAAAGTTTCAACATACCCAGAACTGCCCCATCATCACACAAGGCACTTTTCCAGAATGCTGCTCCTTCCTGTTCATCTTTGTATTCCTATTGCTTGGCGCTGGGAAGAATTCAAGAGTTAAACAAAATGCTTGCAAGACTTAAAGCTTTTCTGAAATAAAGCATTTACTAAGTCATATGCTAGCCTCTCCCACCCATTATCCACCCCCCACCCCCCAAAAAAAGACCAGGTCCGGGAGCATACAGCCTGAAGCACCAGCAGCAGGAGTAGGTGGACAAGACATACATGTTTTAGTACTGGAATTGATGGGCTCTTGAATGGAAATAGTTTGAAGAAGAAAGAATTCACATTGTCTATAAATAGAGGGGGGTGGGCAAAGGTGAAGCAGAGCTAGTTCTGGAACAGGTACTTTGTCTGTAGGGAAGAGCTGTTTCCTCCTTTGGATTGGTGGTGGGCAACGCTCGGAAAGCTATTGTGTAAGTAAGAAGCAGAGGCTTCTGGTGGGCGATTGTACCTGGCTATTCTCTTTCAGACAATCATGGAAATGGCCCCCTGGAAGTTAATTTAAATTTCTAATATACATTCAGGAGTGCAAGCAGTCTTTTGTTAGCTTTTCCCTGTTGTTAGTTGATTAACCTCTCTTGTCTCCTTCCACCCTCCGGCCTGCTATAATCAATTTAGGACATATGTGAATTTTCTCCTTGTCACAACAATAAATTGCTCTATTTCTACCAATGGCCTTTTTACTTTACTTGTTACTTAGGTTTAAGGCCATAAAATTTCGGGGGGGGGAATTTTTCCTTTCCTTGACCATCAATATTAAGAAGGTCCCGCCAACTCAATCTTTGCAATACCTCCTGCTGTCATAGTCCTTTTCTTTTCCTATTGCTTTTGCCTCCAATTACTAAAATGTGAGTCACAGAGGGCAAAATGTTAGTCTATTGTTCACAATATTTAGCCTAAGCACCTAGATGAGTACGTGGTATACAGTCAGTGCTTAATAAATGTCTATTGAATTGAACCAAAACAATAGACTTCTACCTGAAATCTCTGTATCCAGTCATTTCTCTAGCATCCTTCACATCACTGTCACACACTACATCACCCTCTGTCTTGGTATAAAAATTCTCATTTCTTTTTGAAGTATATGCCACTCTTTATTCATACTCATAACTGTCATTGACCAAACTCCTGGTTATTTCCCCAATATTCACCTAAGCTTTAGATGCATAAAACATTTTTTCTTTTTCATTTCAAATTCTTCCATCACTGCAAGTACTTCAATATCTATGTGTATTACCCTTTAACATCAACTATCATAATTTCTAGTTTACTGTATCAACCATCCAGAAATTATTGATTATCTTTACATTTAAAAATATGAAGTCTAGCCCTGGACAAATGGCTCAGTTGGTTGGAGCATCATCCTGTACACCTAAAATGTTGCGGGTTTGAATCCTGGTCAGACACATACCCAGGTTGAGGGTTCAATGCCTGGTCAGAGCAGGTACAGGAGGCAACCCATCGATATTTCTCTCTCACATTGATGTTTCCCTTTCTCTGTCTCTCTGTCTCTTTCTCTCTCAAAAAAAAAAAATCAATAAAAAATATCCTCAGATGAGTATTTAAAAAAAAAAAGGAATGTAGTCTAAGCCTTTGCTGAGGTATCCCTGCACCTTTTAGTTTTCCCAGTGTTTTTTTTTTCCTGAAGTTTTCCAGAATGTTGCTAAAATCAGAAAGTAACTTTGGTAGCTGTATGAGCTTTCATAATACTTTGGTTCCATGAAACCAAATTGAACTCCCAAAAGAACATGTCTCTACCTCTCTGATGTGGAAGAGAGGGATAAGAATCAAGCTCATTTTAAATCAAATTACAAATGATTAACTTAATATATTGAGAAGATGATATTCCATAAATGATATTGCCAGACATAGTAGAGACATTCCTTTGTGTTCTTACAAGTAGCTCTCCTGGGAAAAACAAATTATTTTCTGAATTTGAGTTGCCAATCTATTTATCTTAAACTTTAATCAGATTAGCAAGACTATTTTTCATTTTACTCTTAGCATTATACCTGAATATAATATTACTCTAAAACATTATCTCTTAATTGGCTTTATAAATATTTGATCAATGGTGATCCTACTTTATGCTCTAGATCTATGTTCTGAAAAGGATGCATATAAAATCTGAACCATTTTTAGAGTCCTGTTTGTTTTTACATCTATTTAATTTCATTCTTATGGAACGGGATTCCTTTGTCATTTAACAGAATATGGTCCTTGAACTCTCTCCCATATTTCAACTATAATTTGCATAATTTTTCATATTCCACATGTTACAAAAAACTTAAGCATAATTCTCTTTACACATTGAGTTGTTATCACTCATTGTCATTTAATAGTTTAAGGTATCTCCTTGCCATTACCTAGAGCAGTGGTCTCAACCTTTCTGGCCCTTTAAATACAGTCCCTCATGTTGTGACCCAACCATAAAATTATTTTCGTTGCTACTTCAT